>NC_134366.1:4371632-4678993 GCF_035582795.1 Mycteria americana | reverse complement strand
AATATTATATGGCTCTATTTCTAAGCAGATTTTTATAAGCAAATATACATGTGGAAGTCCAAGGACTTGCTAGAGTGTGTGTGTGTGTGTGTATAAGAATATCTCACCTGAGCAAGAACTGTTTTCTAAAGTCCAAGTGAGGGGACAGCTGAGAAACAAGACAGATTTTGTAAGTCTCTGCCAACTTCTTTCAGCCATGTGAGCTTTGCAAGAACAGCTGCTGTTTTCAAAACCTGACATTTCGGAACCCCACACAGACTCGGTGCTGGACGGTTTCAGAGCAACTGCTCTGCCCAGCCTCTCCAGGGGCAGAAATACCTGCAGAAGGTACTGTTTAATTGGCATAAAAACAAAAGTGGAGAATCAAAACTGTCAGCCTCAGCTGCTGCTGCTTCTTCCTCCTCAACTACTCATCACTTCTGTAAAGTTTTCTTTCAGCGCAACAACCATGTCAACATAGGCATGCCAGTTTAACAAGGGAAGAAATATTTAAAGTATTATCTGATATTCAGACGGTTCCCATCTTTTTAGCAGGTAAACACACATTCTGGGATATTTGTGGAACAATGCTGCTTTGGTGGTGTAATGGCATGAGGACACCTTTGGCTGGAAGTGGCTATATGGCATGGATCAACATTATACTGCCTTTTTTTTTTTTCTTTTTGGCACTTAATTTGGTATCTTATGTTGCAAGTGTGGAGTTTCACACTACTGTCTTCCGTAAGGTAGCACAGAAGCTTCCAGAAGAACAAAGAAAAAGGATAAAGCTTTTCCATTTGGATTTTATCTTTACCTTCCTAATTGGGCCAGATGACCTTAAGAGGAACGGAGTAACAAACACAATTTACAGAAACCTCTGCTATTTTAAGGTGGTGACAGAGGAACAGGAAGAAGAATTGCGTAAAGTCAAATCACACAAAATACCACTTCATCTCAGATACTTGAACATATTCATGCAGTGGTGATGACGTCCAAATACTGTGTCTGGCTTGTATTTTTTAGAGCAGAAAAGGAGGTTTTATCTCTAACGTGCATGTTTATGACATGACATTACTTGGGGGTCAAATGGCTTTTACCCTGCTCTGCCTGTAGCTGTTCCAAAAGCTCTCAATGTTCTTGATTTAGTCTTAAGAAACTTTCAATCTGTTCTGATACTAAAGTGGGTTGGTAACTTCAAGAGGATTAGGTATTAAGGGAATATAATTCTGTTCAAAACCAGAAAGTTGGGACTTTACTCCAGATTAATGTCTGGACTAACAGCCAACAAGAACAGATATTTCTGTTCCACAGAGATTGCTTCCCTATAGCTTTGCCTGGCTGCTCCATCATTTCTTGTTTGCTAAAAAAAAATCCACATTTTCATCTTTCCTGGCTAGCTAAGGCTGGCTTGTGTTCTTTGCAATAATTTAAGCATTCCTTTAAGATGGGTGGGGTGTCGGGGGGTGTGGTGTGAGGGGGGTGTTTACCCTCTAAAACAGGAGCATTGTGTTTAATCTAGTTGATTTGGCTTCTATAGTTGATGGGGAGTGAAAGATATATGCAGAATATTCCTTTTCATCTTAAGCACATCTTCTTCAGTGAGATAAGTTCCCTCTGGAGATACTATTGTGTCTCTACTGACTACTAAGTTGGAGAGCTATTGAAGGCATCTAAGTGACAGCTGAGTTTTTTCCTTTTGATCTTCCCTTCCCTTCCCTTCCCTTCCCTTCCCTTCCCTTCCCTTCCCTTCCCTTCCCTTCCCTTCCCTTCCCTTCCCTTCCCTTCCCTTCCCTTCCCTTCCCTTCCCTTCCCTTCCCTTCCCTTCCCTTCCCTTCCCTTCCCTTCCCTTCCCTTCCCTTCCCTTCCCTTCCCTTCCCTTCCCTTCCCTTCCCTTCCCTTCCCTTCCCTTCCCTTCCCTTCCCTTCCCTTCCCTTCCCTTCCCTTCCCTCAATGTCTCCTCCTCTTGTCCGCAAACCTGAACATGGAAAGTTACACTTAGCTTTGAGGGGCTACCTAATGAATCAGAAATACATGATAAAAATCAGGCATCAGATGCTGTCCCAGGCAGATGTGACCCATAACTGGAGCTAAGAGGTGGTTTGGGAAGGTGGATATATTTGTTCAAACTTATTTCACTGAATGTCTTTTAACTTTTTTTGAAACCTCCTGACTTGTTGCGGTAGTCTCATGATTGCCAAATGCACGGCTGGAATACGTACACCTATGTACATGGTGGGCAAGCACCTTCAAGGAATTATGAAAAACAGAAGTTGTTGTTTATTCTGGTGCAGGCTAGGTGCACAGCTTAATATCTTCAGCGTTTGCTGAGCTCCATCTGCTTTCCATTGCAAAACTGCCATTGCCAATTGCATTAAATCAAATTAGGTTTGTAACTCTGGGGGTGTTTTTTGGCATTTGCTCTGCTTCCCATCCACAACTCTCACCATCCTAGCCATGTTCCGTCCTGAACTACTGTCATTCTGCCTTGCTTCTTTAAACCCATTTATTTTTCATCTACAGGACATAAACAATGACCTGAAGAAATAGATCAGCAGAGAATTAGGCCCACTGTGAGCTTATGAGGGAACCACAAAGCGAAACGTTGGTGTTTACGTTTTCTATAATAAATGCCTGTAATGGTACCTCCTGGCCTTAAATTCAACATATGGGTTACTACCACAGCTACAGAAAATTGAACGTCTTTCCCAGTATCCTTCCATTAACATTTCTGCAGTACTGTTTTAAACTTCTTAGGGAGAAACATTTGTGTTCCCCTAGTTAGCCCATTTCTCAGGTACAGATACTGCTTCCATGCTACAAAATAAAAAATCCAAAAAGTACAGAGAGTTTGGTTCATGCTACAGCCAGAGATAAAGATTTCTAGCTGTTTGAGACTCCTTTTGCTACCTGCATGTAAACAACTGTAATGATCTTAAAGGGTTGATAGCTTAATCTCTAGGGAGTAGTAAAGGTGAAAGGAAAATGTCATACTCTGACAGTAATTTCATAAGTATGATTAAGCTAAACTACTGAATGGATGCCTACGAACTGTGATTGTGGTACAGCTAAGGAAAAAGAAAATTATTTCCTGCTTCGGAGGAGCACACAGGAAAAAATATATTCTAATTTTTGATATATCAAGTGACAGAGGAATGGTACCTCAGCATTTTATTTATACAAATGCATTTGGGGATTTAGAATCATAGCTCAAGGAGAGTATTTTCATTGTGCATTATCCAGAGTCATCAAGGCTATAATTTAATTTGTGATAATGGAAAGAAAAGAAAAATGTGGATAAAAATGGTGCTGTGTGCATGCATGTGTGTGTGTGCGTAAATACAGCAGTACGTAGTACTAAAATACAGCAGTCTGTATTAGCAGTAAACCATGATTATTTTGGAAGCTGTGGAAAGACAGCAGAGGCATGACCTGATTTTCCCTTTCTTCTTTATTCTGGAGGGAGATGGGAATACTTAGTTCAGTTTAGCAGTGTTTTCATCTGTCTTTGATTCAGTAGTGCTATCACGTACTTATCCTTTTGGGTCCAGATTCACTAGTATAATTTGATCCAGTACCATTGATTTTAGTGGAATCACACCAATTTACTATACTTGAAAATTGGGCCTGCACTTTCTTCTTCTTACTGTAGCAGTTTCTAGTCTCTTGTTGCCTTGGCTTTTTTTTTTTTTTTAATTAAATATGTTCTTTCACAGCTTATTAAACCCTGTTGTTTGCAGACAGTCGATGCAACAAAGGTTAACGTGTCAGGTTTTGCTTCCTGATATGAGTGTTTAGGCTTGACTGAGGCCACCAGGGAATGGCTTTACAGAGCTACAAATTGCTCATTGGAATCTGTAAAAAAACTAATGGCTTTAGAAGAATTCAACTAATAGGTACCAACTAAACTCCCAATGGCTGGTAAAAACCAGAACACACTCTCTACAACTGAAAGATCATAACAGTCCATAGTTGTACCCCGCCTGATGAGCTTGGTATGTGTTGTAATGTTTAGAATCAAATATTTCGTACAAAAGTGCAAGAAAACCTGAAGCTGACAAATGCAGTACAATTTCAACTGTCCAGACAGGTCTTGACCGTTTTCCTGGAACACTCTTATCTATAAATTGTCCTTATCCTTCTCAGCTCCCAGTTAACCTGCAAAAGGGCAGCTAAGCTGATAAAGAGTCAGGAATGTGCAGAACCATTTGCTAATCTGTGTGTAATCTACCCCAGTGACTCTTTTAATTTTGTTTTTACAAGAAAGAGAAATTTCCAGAGAGGAAGCTGCCAAAATGTGAAAATAAATCCAAGATGGATCTATCACAAAGCCTGACTCAAGCAGAAAACATCGAAGGATCTTTTTTGAGGGAGAGAGGAAGGAGGGAAGGAGATAGTCCTGTCCAGGTATTGGAATAGTCCTCCTTTCCCTTTCCTTTTCCCTTCCCCCTTCCCTTTCCCTTTCCTTTTCCTTTCCCTGTCACTTTCCCTTTCCCTTTCCTAGAGCTGAGGACTGCTCAGGAGTTTAGCACCCAATAGCCCAAAGGCCCTGGAACAAAAAAATTCTTTCCTTGGGCCAAATTCTGTATGTAGGAGCAATGTTCAAAATCAGTCAATTGTATGAAAGCGTATTTTTCTGGTCATTCTCAAATCCTCAGGTGGCTGTCCAGGAGCATTTTTTTTCTTCATCTAAGCTATATCTCAAGACGTATTTCTGTATGTAAGTTACACGCCAAGATGTGAATTCCAGCATGATTTTATTGGCCAGAGACTATGTTTCTGTTATGCAGACACAATCAAAGACATCATACATTTTAATCTGTTCTTTTATGCAGACACAATCAAAGATATAATCCATTTTCATCTGTTCTTTATAAGACATGTGGATGTAAGTCATCAGTTTCTTTCTGGTCAGTTTAGAGGTGATAAGTGTTGTTCTACTCCCTTGCTGGAGGGATTTGATTTTGCAGGTCAAGGTATATTACTGTTTGAGGTTTTAGGTTGGGCACTCCTCAGTTTGGTTCCCAGATGGCTGAGATGGTCATATTGGTGGCCCTTCTGCAACCTTTGACCGTGCTGCTCAGTTTCTACCTGAATTAATGCATGAACTGGGTTATGTGAGGGTGTAATGCTACTGTGCTTTTTAGATGGCTCCTGTAAGCACAGAGCCCTGCAAAGTAGCATCTGTTTTGTGGCTGCTACATAGTGCCACCATCTATTGCCTTTGCAAGGATCTTTTGTATCAATCAGATCTGGTTTTCCACTGACAGCTTAGCAGCTGGGCCTGCCATGTAGCCGATGCAGGAGAAATACTTCCCTGCTGCACGGCCAATGTGTCCGTTGCAACCAGCACAGATACACGGTGAGGAAATGAGGCATATGGAAAAGGGGCATCAGACAATCCTTGCATATGAACTGTTGGATTTACTGACTCTGCTGTCTTTCCCTTGGGTGGGATTTCCTGCAGCTCTCGTTAGATGCCTGCAATGCAGATGCAGATGTGAGCTTCTTCCCCCAAAGCTTCCCTGACCATCAACAGACATAAACAGGTAGTTGTGCAGCATGGCTCATCTCACCTACATTAGATGTCTAGTTGAGGATGAGACGAATTGAAGCTTACTGTCCATTGACTGAATTGATTAGAACTCCTGAAGGAGCCCCGGGGGACTAGCTCAGGCAGAAATGCCTACTTTGCAGAAGCTTCTGAATAGTAAAGGTAAATCCTTCCCTTTCCTTTGTGATAGATCTTGTCTCTTTTTCTTTCACACAGATGCCTAGAGTCAGCTTTTTAGCCCAGAGCCTTTTGTTTGCTTCTTTTTTACTTTTTCTTTTTTTTTTTTTTTTAATTATTAAGGCATCCACACACAAGATCTCTGTTGCTCCAGGAATTTATCTCTTCCTCTTTTCATATCCTCACCTAGAATTGCCATTTTTTTCCCCTGGACTCATAATTATATCCACAGCAACTAATAGGGATTCTCAAACAAAAGGTTGTTCTTTCAGTTGAAAAAAAAACAGCAGAAGCAGATACATGACTGCAGCAGCAGAGGTACTGTCTGGTCTGCTTTTCAGAGATTTTGAGCATCCTCTGTCCTGTTTCACTCAAAAGATATGACTCCAATGTCAGCTTGAGAGCATAGCCCTTTTTCTTACATATTCTTGCTACTAAAAATCGTTCATTCAATAGACATTAAGAGCTGAAAAAAAAGCTCTTGAATCCCAAAATATTAACTTGAAATATGAATCTGAACTGCTTGCTCAAATGAGCAAAAAACCTAAAGATAATCCACCATCAATATGGAACTGTTTAAAAACAGTTCATTTTCTGATGTGGTCAGGAAGGGGTAAGTTTTGAAGCTGGTGCTTAACATTCATTAGCCAGGAAAGGAAAAAATATAACATTTCACCAGAATGACAATGAAGGAAAAAACAATACTTGCCACGTATGAAGGAACCAGAGTGTTCCCAATTGTCATGATATTTATTGTAAGTCTTAGAGAGGAAGGTGAAATTCTTTTCACCTAAATGTAGCTATATAAAAGCATCCAAACTACCTGTTTCAGCTCCTTCTATGGTCAGTGAAAAGAGACTGGCATCTCCAGTGTGTTATTTCACCTAGACACCTTGTATCTAATATAAAATTACCCTGTAAGATGAAAGAGTAAATTTAACTGAAACCCCAAATTTTTATCTTTTTTTCTTAAAGCCCCTGTTCCTGTATCAATATGAATAGAGATAAAAACTTAGCCATAATTGAAAAGGAAAATAAAAAGTATCCACCTTTCCTGGTTGACATGGAAAGGCTTTAAAAAGTGTCACAATGTCTCTATAGAAATCAAGAAGCACAAATAAAAGGAACTATGGTATTTATTACTTTAGAAACGTTATTATTTATTTCAATGGTGCTTTTGGGTGAGGCTGTCCCTATAAAAGGTTGTTATCATTTCAAGGTTTTTGTTTAGGTGCAACTGCTAAGTAACCATTCCTCCAATGGAAAACTGGGACTCTCCATCAGGTCACATTTTACAGTGAAACCCCACAAGACTGGAAGGTGGAGTTGACACATTGACTGGCAGTTCTCTGGATCAAGCCATGTTGGAGCCATCACTTCCCTTCCAGACCTCACAAGTCAATCTTGGAGACCCAGGCAGCCAAAAGGGACTACTGACTGTTTGTTAGGCATTTCATGCCAACGTGTTTAGGCATCTGAGTTAGAAAGACAGTACTGACTGTATTCGGACTCCAAATGCTTAACTGTAGTGCCCTTATTACAGCAGGTCTGAGTGGTCAGCTCTGTATAGCACAGGGTATTGGTGGTGCAACTGGATGGAGATGTCCCGCATCTGTGGTGCCTGATGGACCTTACCCCTGATGTCACTGGAGGAAACCCTACTTTTGACACAGGCACTCTTTCAACTGCAATTTGTCAGACTTCTCACAGGGAGATCAGAAAGTTTGCTAGGGTAATTTCCTATTCAGCAGACAGCATGGTGACCTGGCTGGAGAAACAAACGATCTATCAGGTAAGGGTCATAGTGGTCACCTATTTTGCCAGGAAAAGCAATTACCTATTCTTGTATAGTTGTGGTCATGGCATTGGCAAATTAAATAAACAGCTACTGAGATGCAGCTTTCCTGGAGATTTGCCCAAGATGAAATTGCACATACAGTGATCTTGTATCGTCTGTGGTGTTGTAAAAGCAAAAGGCAGTCTAACAAGCTGTAAATCCTGGGGTGAAATGACTGCTTTAAGTCACAGCCAGAGAATCACGAGTGACTGTGTTTAGAGACATTACTATGTTTTTTGCCACAGTGTCACAGCTGAATATGTGTTTGCTGTTACTCCATTGGCCTGCAGGCAAAATCAGTCATGTCAGGACTGAAGAGGCCCCATTTTACTTTGAATTGCCAGAATCTAGGGGGGTACACACTGTCCATAATCACATCTCAGCTCTTAAGGATAGTGTCATCAGCCTAGTTTTCTGTGGGTCTGTGACCAGAGACCACATCTCAGACACTCTTGAGAGAATAGGACGTGCCTGTTTCTCACTTCCCATGTTTTCCATCCATGTTATTACCAAAACAACTTCATGAGCTTGACAGAGAGAGCAAAGGACCTTTGGGAATCCCAAAGCCCTCCTGAGTTGCTTTAGAAAGTCTGGCAGAATGAAGGCAAGGTGTAGTTAAAACACAAAACGCTCAAAAGCATCAATAGAGTCAAGTCAATGAAAAAAAAGTCAAGAAAGTTGAGAATCCATGGCCATTCAATCAATGGTGGGATTGTCCAGTGCAAGAAAGCATAGATCAATCAGGTGGGCAGACCGTGTCTCCTTTGATCACAAAGGGTGTGGGTTTTGTAGTCTATGCATGTTTTGAGACAGAAAATTCACAGAAACAAGCATTTCCCAGGAGCAAAGGGCTAAATTAGGTTGGACATAGACCTCATCAGAGTGGCAAATTTGGAGATTTCAGAGCAGCAAGTCTGCCTGATGCTGGTAACATCTGGTTTTAGAGAAACTGGACTGGATGAAAATTCTATGCAAATTCTTGGTGCTTTTTCACCATAAGGAAATAGTGAATGGAATGAATTTCTGTGTCTTTTGTTGCTGTTCATCCAGAGAAATACCCATAATCCAAAACTGTGCTTATTCCTGCAACAAGAATTTTATGAATAATTATTCTGTACATTTGCATAGGCAGCAACAGTCTGAGACTCTGAAACTGGGAAATGGAAACTCTCAAGTCCCCTTTTATGCACTGATAAAAAAGAAAGATTCGGTGGAGAACTACTTTAACCCAGATGCAAATTAAGGTTAAGAACTTAAAATTTTTGACTATGGACAAGATTAAACACTTATCTGACTCAGCTATAAGAGCAAGTCTTGCTATTTCTCCTTTCCCTTCTTCCCTGCCTCTACTAATAAACTCTGTGCTGAAGGGTCTCATGGAAAAAAAAAGAATACTAGGCAGAACTGAAATGGAAAGCATGTGACTGATGTGGAGTGGAGAGGCCATTCAAAGTATGAATCTTGTCCTGGATCTCTGTCTACGTGCTGTTAGGATCCACATAAAATGACACAGACACCAGTTCACAGAGGAGATCCCTGTCTTATAGCTGCTGACAAGAGAGCTTGAAAGAATACTTTTCAAGATGGGTAGACACTTAAATCACATATAAATTTGTCCTCTAGTTTCTTATTTCTGTGGGAGTTAGGTGTATGGCCTGGTTTCATGATGACTTTGGAAGTACATAGTTTAGCAGTATTGTTTCCCTCTAATGTCAAAAGAGACAATCTTTGCAAGGAAGTTTTGCCATTTTAGGCATTTCCCTCCCCTGTTCCCAGTCATGTATCTCCATCGCACTTCTACATTACTCTTTAAGATCCTCTTCCTAGACGTCACAGTTAGTAACTACCTTGCGACCATCTCAGATGCCACAGTCTGAAATCTGAATATACTCAAAAGTGACAAGTGGTGCTTTTTAAATGCATATATGTTGACTTATTTATGCATAATGCATAGTGTCTTGAAAGTACCTTGAAAAATACAGCTTTCTGTCCTTTGAGTGTGTCGTGGTTTAGCTTTAGTTGGCAACCGAGCACACACAGCCGCTTGCTCACCCTCCCCCCCCCGGTGGAAGGGGGGAGAGAATCAGAAGAGCAAAACTAAGACAGCTCGTGGGTTGAGACAAGAACAGTGTAATAATTGGGAAGAAGAGGAATAATAATAATAATAATAATAATAATAATAATAATAATAATAATAATAAATAAAATAAAGTTGTAATGAAAAGGAAAACAACAGAAGAGAGAGAGAGGAACAAAACCCAGGAAAAAAACCCAAGTGATACAACCACTCACCACCCGCCGACTGACGCCCAGCCAGTCCCCAAGCAGCGATTACTGTGTCCTGGCCAACTCCCCCCAGTTTCTATACTGAGCATGATGTCCTATGGTATGGAATAGCCCTTTGGCCAGTTTGGATCAACTATCCTGGCTGTGCCCCCTCCCAGCTTCTTGTGCACCCAACAGAGCATGGGAAGGTGAAAAGTCCTTGACCAGTGTAAACATTACTTAGCAGCAACTAAAACATCAGTGTGTTATCAACATTATTCTCATAATAAACCCAAAACACAGCACTATACCACCCACTAGGAAGAAAATTAACTCTATCCCAGCTGAAACCAGGACAGGGTTGCAATCTATATCAGATCTTGCATTCTGCCCCAAGTATACTTCACCCTCCTTCCTGATCAGAGCTGTGCTAAAAGGATGACAACAAATTACCCATCCCAAGCAATGCTGAGGAACGCAGGTTCCCCAATACCTGTCCTGGGGACCAGGTCCTCATTCCTGTTAGTCACATGGTTAAAACATACTTTGGTTTTTGTCTTCAAGATCCCTTTTCCCCTGGACTAACAAAGGATGAACTTTTGCATTACGATAGCCTGTGCAGAGTTCAACTAAGCTTCTCGTTCATGTGCCTTAAAAATGCCTTGTATGGGGGTTTGCTTCATTCCCAGGGACTGAGGTACGGTAATTGTCATATAGTCCTCTGTACTCTCCTCCTTGTCTTTTTTTAAGGATTAACATAGCTTTTTTTTTTTTTTAAACATTGGCAACCTCTCTTAATCACTGTAAACTTTCAAAGAAAATGGAGAGTGGCAGTATTTTGTCAGCCAGCTCCCTGCTGGATACATCCCATCTGGCTCCAGGACTTGTACATGTCCAATTTACCAGGTTCAGGAGTTTAGTAGACTCCCAAATCCCCAACCCAGTGCTTGAATTTCTTTCTTTCTGAGAAGAGAGATTTTTTTTTTGGTTCCTCTCTGAATCCATCAGCCTAATTATTATGAACAGCCACAGATGAGGCAAACAGTATCTACAACACTTCAAGTAATGCTCTATTGAAAACATTTAGGGCTGCATGTATTCACTCCACCCCTTCCACCCATTCTCCTTTTCCCCCTCCCGATATTAAAACAAGCCAGATGGAAGAAAAATTTTGTGCAGCAAACCATACGTTTCTCTCAGATCACCACAGTGAGGCATGTAGAATGGATTGACGTTGCACATAGAGCAACAGAAGCTAATTTTACTTGTCTGTTTAGTCCCTACTGAGCAGCTGAACCTGTGCTTGACAGAAAGTGGCTTATGGTGAGAAGTGGCTTTGTCTGACAATGTGGCAGGTTGTTTAGCCCACCTTTCATGATCCAAATATTTGCCTGAAACCAGCAAGTGTTGTGGATACAGTTGTCAATGAAGACTAGAGCCTTTCCTGGCATGTTCTCTCTTCTCCCATCTGGCATATAGACCTCAAAGGCTGTTGGATACCCAAGTAAAGACATAAAATGCAGCTTGGGCTGAAATCACCGATGGGCTGAAATCACCTCCTTTTTGGCTTGGGGGACCAGGGAGAAAGTAACAATTCTTGTCTCAGATGAAAGTAGATAGAGGCATAGGAGCACAGCACATTTGTTTTGCACCAGACCAATGCTACCTGCAGTGAAGAATTCACAGATGTCGTGGTTTAGCCCCAGCCGGCAGCTAAGCACCACGCAGCCGCTCGCTCACTCCCCCTCGGTGGGATGGGGGAGAGAATCGGAAGAGCAAAAGTAAGAAAACTTGAGGGTTGAGATAAAAACAGTTTAATAGGGAAAGCAAAAGCCGCGCACGCAAGCAAAGCAAAGCAAGGAATTAATTCACTACTTCCCATGGTCAGGCAGGTGTTCAGCCATCCCCAGGAAAGCAGGGCTCCATCACGCCTAACGGTTACTTGGGAAGACAAACGCCATCACTCCAATGTCCCCCCTTCCTTCTTCTTCCCCAGCTTTATATACTGAGCATGACATCATGTGGTATGGAATAGCCCTTTGGTCAGTTTGGATCAACTATCCTGGCTGTGTCCCCTCCCAGCTTCTTCTGCACCTGGCAGAGCACGGGAAGCTGAAAAGTCCTTGACTAGTACAGCAACAACTAAAACATCTCTGTATTATCAACACTGTCTTCAGCACAAATCCAAAACATAGCCCCATACCAGCCACTAGAAAGAAAATGAACTCTATCTCAGCTGAAACCAGGACAACAGATGAACTGGCCTTCTTCAGTCTGGGCTTGTGCCAATGCTACAGATTGAAAGGGCCAAAGCTAAAAAGGAATCTGGTCTAAAAAGGAATCTGGAACCTTCAACTGATGTTTTATACAGGTGTAAGGAAAGGATGAGTGGGATCCAGCTCACTAAAAGTAGACACAGACATTATAGACATTTAACTCTGAGGTGGACACCATCGACTGCTCCCTTTATAGTCAATGAAGATGTAGGGTAGCAATCTGATTCTTAACCAAAATTTCTTGCTGATGGCCTTCCAGCTTCACAGTTGTGCTCCAGAAGGCCACAAACATCCTGCCACGTTTGCCAGGCCTGGGTGGATGTCTGGTACCCTCAACATGAGAGCATCCCTAATGCTAAGGGGCACTTCCATGTAGGTAAATTAATCTCTCCCCTGAAGTTTGGCATGGTAAATCTTACCCACATGGGCTAATTAATTCCCATTCCTGGCTGTGTCTTTAATTGGTCCCCACATGGTTAGAATAAGATTCCTGTTTTGTCAGAGGGAAAAAAAAAATAATTGCTCCTTGATTAGGATGTTATTTTATTCCATTCTCAAAGGTTTCCCTAAATGACATGGGAAACAAGCTGAAATTGTAACAATGACAAATGTGATTAATATGTTGGAAGAGCTGGTAATTTTCTTTTTCTAGTGAAAAGGCTTTCTCATCCAAATAATGGAATGCATTTTGAAATATATTTTTGGTGAAAAAATAGTCAGAGCTATAATTTTAACCAGTTTCCTTTTCCTTCTTGGAAACGTTTTTTTTTTTTTTCCCAAAAAACTCGGGGTAGGCAAACAACAAACTTGTTTGTTTGCCTTTCTAGGTTATCACTTCATACTGTTAAATCACCCCTATCACACTGAATTATGTCCTTCTCATGGAAATGAGATATTCAGTGTATTTCATGAAACAATGCTGCAAACCACATCTTAAGATACAGGAACTATGTACTTTAGTAAACACCTTAGGATAGTCTCACAAGATTAAATGAAACAATTAATTAAAACAACTCCTCTGTAGAAAGAGTAGGGCCTATGAAGTATTTTGCTTGAGAATCACAACACGCAGTGTAGTGGATTTATCTGTATTAATTTTGTTCCTGTGGGTCTCATTATATGACTAGAGCCTGTCTACCACCCTGGCCAGAAGATGCAGATGTGATGTGGAGATGCACATTAATGCCACCCAGCTACACGGCAGGACAAAACTACCCCATTATGCACCTTGACTTCTTTTAGATTGAAGCCCAGGTATGCACATAGCAAAAAAAAGAGGGTCTTAAGGCACTGCAGGAAGTCAGGATGGTCAGGATGACTTATTGATCTAGGATGACTGACTGATCTGCCCTGACTGCTCCAGGATCACCAGGATGATGACCTTCCTAGCAGTTTAGACAAAGCTATCCCTGATAAGCAGCAAAACAAACACAAACAATGGTGAAATTCACTCTTCACTTGAGAATCCTCTAGTTTTTACCAAACAATGGCCAGACTGTCATTCTTTTTTCCTGCAATTATTTCAAGAAGGGTCATGATTTTTTTTTTATTTTTGTATTCTTCTGAAGGTACACCATTAATAGTGGTGAGAAGGGCCTGAAAAGCATGGCTAGGTGGTCTTTGAAGACTGGGTTGTATAGGAAGATAGCTCTTTTCCCATCTCAGCTGGGAGTTGCAGCTCTCAACAAGGCTGCAGTTTCACAGTCAGATTATGCTGGTCTAACCGCAGGCTACTGATGAAAAATTTAGTGTTTGATGTCAGCTAGTTGTCCTGCACTATGTCCTATCACCATTGCTCATGCAAGTTTATGTTGTGCTGTATCTAAATAGCTTGCATAAATGTCCCTTTGGAAAGTCTATCGCTCTCTGTTCAGTGGGAAAGGAATCTAACGTGGTTTGCTTGAGGCTGGATGGTTAGCCATAAGACACCAGGGACAGGATAGGAGACAGTTGCCTAAACACCATCATCTTGGACATCTAAAATACTCTTGTGGTGGAGTTACTGTTGCTGCAGGACATATAGGAAACATGTACCTTTATGTTCTGGTAGGTGAAGGCCAAGCAGGAGACCATAAATGTCATTTTTTAAGCAACTAATTCTCCCCTTGATGTCTCCTTGGTGTCCTAAGGGGTATCCTAATGTACTCCAACTGCTAATCTAGAAGGCATTGGTCCCCTGTAGGTGCTGTGTAGTATCTGCCAGTCCCATGTGGATGTCCCATGTAACACAGAACAGCTGAAAAAGCATTAGAAGCTTGCATTAGGAACAAACCTCTGAGGATTGAAAGACATGGATTAAATTTTTCGCAAAGATTGTTCTGATTGATTGTCTAATTGTGAGCCCAATTGGAAGGGATTAAGAAAAAGGTCAGTAAAAACTAAAATTATGGAAAACTTAAAAATCAAAATTAAGGGGGACTGGAAAACTAAAATCAAAGGGGATGTGACTAAGGTCTCTGTGTATTATCCAGACCTTCTGAAAATCTTATTTTCTTCCAGAACAGGACTTCAGTTTGAAAAGAAGAGAGAAATAAGAGGAAGTTCTTCAAGGGAAAGCAATAAAAATGAAAACCTGCCAGAAGGTAGAGATGACACACAAGGGAATCATGAAATGACAATAAAAAACTTTCTGTGCATGTGAAAAATTTGGCAATATAAATGTTATTTACAGAGCACAGAGGTGTCTAGAGTACTGACCGTAACTAAGTACTGTGCTGTCAAATTATTGGCATTTTATAGAACAAAGGAGGTATGAAAACCACAGAAGAAGTCATTTCCTTTCAACAAACTGTTGCAGCTCATTTGTTTCAGTGTATATCTATGCACTTTTTTCTTTCTTATTACTATTCTGTGTCCCTGTCAGATGTTTTGCTGCCAGGGGGAGAGAGGCAGTACAAATGTGTGCAAGAGTCTCTGCCTGCCAAGACTTGGGATCTATTGCTGCTGAAAGATCGGCCATCAGGTCAATATCTCAGCTCTCATTGATTTGACAGTAGTGACTATTCAACTGCATAGAAGTAGAAAGCTGCAAGACTATTTCTAGGCAAAAGCAAGAGCTTGACCTGACAGCAGCAGTGTTAATGGGCTGCTAAATTCAAGGTGTGCCCAGGAAGATCAAGTTCCCTTTAAGGTTGTACACAGCATCATTTAGTGTACAGCAAGTTCTTCCTTTGTGCGTGTGTTTGTTAAGGGGCTTAAAAGTTCAAAGATTGCTTAAATCAAGGATATTTTCTGCATGACAACATCGTTTGCTATCCTATTCTGCAGCCATGTGTTCCGAATAAAAATTTTATGCCCAACACGGACTGAATAAAACCACTCACTTCCGGATGAGGTTTACAACCTTCTCTGGTTGAAAACTGACATTTTTATGAAGAAGAGAAGCTTAAATACCAGAAAATATTTGGGGGTAAGTTTTTTTTTTAGAGGGAAATGGAGTTGAGAACCGCAATCTGAATTTTTCAGGAAGGCAAAATTTATGAAAAATTAAAAGTGTTCCATAAAGGTATGACCAAAATATTTTTTTTCTGGACCAGGGAAAACAGAGGAAGAAAGGGAGAGAAGGAATAGGAAGAAGAATGTGAGCAGGAGCTCTTATTATATGGTCATAATTACAAATCAAAACTCTAGAACTGTAATATCAAATCAAAACTCTAGAACTGTAAGGTCATAAGATCTGTCAATTTGTTATGCAAAGGGAGTCAAAAGTCTTTGGAGAAAAAGGGTGATCCTAATCTCCAAAATCCACATGTGGAGACCGTCACCCAGAAGTGATGAAGATTCACAAAGCTTTACAGTGATCTCCCCCTGTGATCTTTTGCTTGGGCTCTCCCTTGTGCTTGGAAAGAAGTTCCCATATGGACCCACAGTATTTCATTATCTTGCTATAAACATTCTTTCATTCTTTTCTTACACATCCGCAAATATGTTGTTAATCTAGTCAGCTGGAGATCATGACATATTCTACTGATCAGTAATATTGACCAATAGTTTCTTTAGAAATTTCTTTAGAAATTAAATAATCTAAAAATAAGGTTTTCTCTGTTTCACTATTTGCACCATGGGATCTCTCTCTTTGCAGGTATATTCCACAGGTAGACTAATTTTAGGCACATAAAATAAAACTTTGTTTTGTTCAGAAGAACATTTCAGTCCATGGATAGATGATTTAAAAAAAAAAAAAAAAAAGACGAGTTAAAATCAGCTAAAATAGTTTCTTGTTAGTTCATCCTGAACCAGCACCGGTTGCTACTGCTCTGCATGACCTGCAGACAGGTTGGGTTTTGAGTGACCTAAGGGACCTGAAACCGCAGTGTCATGGGAACAGAGAGGACCAGGCAGAGACAGCCAAAATCTGCATTGCTTGATTTCATAAGACTTTTAGGAAAGACTCAGCTATCATCAGTGAAAAACAATGTAAAATATTCCTGCAGGCAAAAGACAGATAACTTTTTTGTACACTCAGTTGTTTGCAGTTGTTTGGTGGATAATGGGACGAAACAAGTGCGTACCTCTAACAAGGTTAATGTGTTTGACAAAATGGCAAAAACAGTCTTGTCAAACATGAGGTTGTTTTCCTAATTAATGATTTATAACATAATTATAATCCCATGTTTAGATCACAGCCAAGGTCCTTTGCTATAAATAATTCATAAGTCAATGATCAAAATTCAGATGTAGCAGGTTACAGGAGATTTAATAATGTTAGGTAGTGACAGAAGGCAGAAGCCAGGCTACAGGCACTAGATGTTTAGCTGAGACGTTGAGATGTACGTAAGAAGAATGTGTAGGACCCAAACAGCATGATTTAATTAGTCTAAAATACTTTGTGAATCTCTTTATACAGGCTCTGAGGATAAATGGCAATGTTGAGTTATGAGCAGTACCTAAGCCCCTTTCCTTAAGCTCAGGGAAGACATTGAATATGAGCTTCTTCTCCAGACCCAGACTCGGAAATCCTCAGAGGGAAAATGTCGAATTGAGCAGAGCTCCTCTAGTATCTTCCTTCTTTTCATATAGTAGCCATGTGATCATACTAGCCCCACCAGCAAGGAAGGATTCGGTTCTTTGCTCTCTTGGATGGAGAGGACTTGGATCCACCAGCCCTGGGAAGATTTCTTAATCAGTAGCCCATGGGTTATGTTGAGAGGGCTGTGACGCATCTGTCTGCTTTGATTTTATTACATTGCTTGAATATCTGGAACGTAAAAGCCACAGATTTATGCATCAGACCTTGCCTTAAAGTACAAGCAGATCTAGGTGGGATCTTGTGTAGTTTGCTGAGAAAAGGGACATGGTGTTCTGTGCAGGCCAGCCTGCACTGGCCAAATGTCCAGTGAAGACATTGGTCCTAATCAGAGAAACAATCTCTAAAGTTTTACCAGAATTTGTGGCAATCACCATATCTGCTAAATACATGATATATTAAGTTCATATTTTGTATCATCCTTTCAAAATGTTTCAGTCTCTGAAACACATAAAGAATAAGAGCCTGCTGAAGCAAACAGATTGAGTTCTCTCTAAACCTACACTATAAAGTGTTTAATTTGGTTTTAATTACTTCTGAGCATTGTTACACATCACAGTTTAACATATATATTAAAAAAACCCCAACAAAACCAAAACCAGAACAACTATTCAGGGTAAATTCTTGTAAATCAGGAAAAAATATTTTCTATGAACAAGAAAGATGAATGGACCCACTTCTGTTACACACTGTGTTAAGAAAGAAAGAGAGAAAGAGAGAAATAGAATAAGAAAGAAGGAAAGACAGAAAGATGGAAAGAAACACAGAAAGAAAGATGGAAAGATGGAAAGGAGGAAACAAAAAAGGAAAGAAGGAAGGAAAAGAAGAAGGAAGGAAGGAAAGAAAGAAAGAAAGGAAATAATCAATTATCTTTATTTCTGATGACAGTATTTGACAGAGATTCATTAAGTAGGAAATATAACACTTTGATTTTTAGCCTCGACTACAGGAGAGTAATGATGGCAATAGATCGTAATGAATGTGTTACTTTTCTATCAGAATGTGCATCCTGTTATATATGGGGTAGGGCAATATAGGGCTTTCATAATGAGTGCTTAAACCCATAGTTTAAGGTACAAAATCATAATGTAACATAATTTTTCATGATCTAATACGATCCCCTGCATGCCAAAGTCCACCTTAATACTACTAGCATTCATATATGGTTGACAGGCCAGGTATGCTGTGTCTTTATTAACATTACAAGAAAAACTGAAAAGGATCATAATTGCTTCTCAGGACTGCATTTGGCATCCAAAGAACGGCAACGAAGCTGGTGAAAGGTCTGGAGAACAAGTCTTATGAGGAGCGGCTGAGGGAATTGGGGTTGGTTAGTCTGCAGAAAAGGACACCGAGGGGAGACCTCATCGCTCTCTACAACTGCCTGAAAGGAGGTTGTAGCGAGGTGGGGGTCGGTCTCTTCTCCCAAGTAACAAGTGATAGGACAAGAGGAAATGGCCTCAAGTTGCGCCAGGGGAGGTTTAGACTGGATATTAGGAACAATTTCTTCACTGAGAGGGTTATCAAGCATTGGACCAGGCTGCCCAGGGAAGTTGTTGAGTCACCATCCCTGGAGGTATTTAAAAGCCATGTAGATGTGGCACTTAGGGCCATGGTTTAGTGGTGGACTTGACAGCCTTAGGTTTATGGCTGGACTCAATGACCTTAAGGGTCTTTTCCAAGCTAAATCATTCTATGATTCTATGATTCTATGAAATTCAACCCATGCTGAGCCTGTGCTCAATGATTTGTGTCTGGCTAAAACATCTCCTCCAGAAAGACATTAATTTTGATTTGAAGACATCAGAAAGGAAGAATTTATGGCTTGGCTTAGAGTTGTTTACTATTTTAAGTACTAAAAACATGCTTAATTTCTAATATTAAGTAATCTGACTTTAACTTCCAGGCACTCCTCTTATGCCTTTTACCATTAGGTTAAAGAGCTTATCAGAAGGCCTTATTTCCTTCCAATATGGTATATTCGTATTAGAGCATTATCAGTCATGTCTAAGTCATCTTTATGGTAACCAAAACAGACTTTATTTTTGTCTTTAGTCTGTGGTTTATACAATTAAATATCAATTTTTGCAATAGAAATATCTTTACTGGAGTCATTCCCTCTTGACTCTTGGCAGTCACTGGAGAGCCAGTGAAAACAGTTAGTGGAAACCAGGACATGATTTATCTCACCCTAAAATAAATATCTGAAATACGAAATATCTGAATATCTGAAATATGACTCGCACCTGAAAAGTGCTTATTTCTTCCCACTGACTATAAATGAGCCTGGTATGACCTGCTCAGCAGCAAATGTCTGTTTTGCAGATAAATAATGTCAAACATTTTCTGTAAGTTTTAGTAATTTTTTTTTCCAGCAGCAGTGCACAAGGGCATGCAGTTTTCCTGGATGGATTCCACAGAAACAGTATAGAGAATAAAAATGACACATTAGTCTCCTCTCCTCTTCATACATCCAATAACTGTTTCCACTCTCTTTTGCATAGACAGACAAAGAGGATCACAGTGAATCTTATCTTCTCTCCCTCTGAAACCTTTTTGAAATAACTGCTTGTCAAAACACACCCCCTGTTGCGTCTTTCATCCCTAATTGTCAGGTGCGTAACTCTCTAAATCACTAGAAATCATTGCACTGGTCCTCTTGGATTTAAGTGCCTCATTTCCTGTCATTAGATTATTTGCTGCAAAATAAATCACATCTAGAAGTAACTCTTTTTTTCTTTTCATAAAAGCACAGATTTAGTAATGGTCAGCGTCCTTGTTAATGCTGGTCATTAGAGCTATCTTGCTCTATCTGTCTCTGGGCCTACATTTCATCTTCTATGTAGGCCTTATCAGGATGCTGCAGTTGTCAATTAGCCTCATTATCTGCAAGGAAAAATAGACTCAGAACTTCTGGCTCACGTGATACCTTTAGTGGTGATTAAAAGAAGATTTGGCCATCTGAAAACAATTCTATTTACAAGTGAAGAGCCTGCATTTTTTATTACAGTCCTGAGCTCCTTCCCTGATCAATCCCTTTGTGTGAGACTGAAAAGGTTGCCTCTGCACTGTATGAAATCATATTTACACTTATCATCAGTGAGCTGGATAGGAATCTTACAGTCAGCTTCTAACTTTCCCTCTTAAAGCTCTTATATTTGTTGGCTTATAAACTAAAATGCTTTCCACACCTTTAATCTCCTTTAACAGATTTTTAAGACTGACTGTCGCCAGTTAGGATAGACAGTTGCAATATTTTAATATTACCATTTCTTATATTTAGAAAAACCTCCCCATTTTGCTTTAACGGGAATGATGTCTTTGATTCCTTCCACACCTCACCCTCACCTCACATCTCACCTCACCTCATCATTGAACCACTGTACACAGCAAGTAAATGCTGCTACTGCTCATGAGTGGTGTGGAAAAAAAACCCAAAACCAAACCTGTTTGGGGCTTGGAGATCCCAGGCAGCACTTCTGTGCCATCATTGTGTTGTAATAATCAAATGTAAGTATACAATTCACATAATGATTGATGCTGCCATAGAAATCCATTGTAGAGCCCTACCCTATCTCCATAGGAACTTAGACAATGTACCTTTGTCTAATAAGCAGGATGTGGCTGTCGAAAGCACAAGTTTAACTGATGTATTACTGGTCTAGTTAGTAAACCATGAAGAACTGCTTAGATCTGCCAAAAAGGTAGGAAACTAGGGGAAAGGTAATTCCGGCAGGGGGACATCGCGACCACCGACTCATGGACCACCTACCCCAATTATACCACCGACTCAAATGATGAAGTTGAAGAAGAACTACTAAGCATGCGTACTAATTTACATGTTGAGCGAAGAGATTTTAACCAATCATTTAACAGAAGAATGCTGCGTATGTATTAGGAAGTTGAATATGTTAATGCTTTGTGTATAAATAACTGCTAATTTGAAAGCTTGGTGTGCTGTCTTGAGACAGACACCCATATCTGCACAAATATGCAATAAAATACCTCTGCTCTGTGTGTATGTAGGCATTTTGCACCCTGGGTAAACGCACCCCAATTTTTGGGACAATTGCTCTGCTCTTCCCCGTGTTGCTCTGCACAGGCACATGATATGCAGCTCAGGGACACAGCAAGGTAGAGATAACAAGCCCAGCTATAAACCTGCCAGAAACTAGACAAGCAAAACACTCTGTAACAAATCCAAGGCACTCGGAGGCAGTCCAGCTTCGATGTGCTGTGTGTCATCATTGTTTGCTATCCCAGAGTGATCACAGGGATAATTCCCTGATTCTGAGGAAGAAATTTTCTATGATGAGGGTGGTGAAACACTGGCACAGGTTGCCCAGGGAGGTGGTAGATGCCCCATCCCTGGAAACATTTGAGGTCAGGTTGGACGGGACTCTGAGCAACCTCATCTAGTTGAAGATGTCCCTGCTCATTGCAGGGGGGTTGGACTAGATGACCTTTAGAGGTCCCTTCCAGCTCAAACCATTCTATGATTCTATGATTCTTTCTCCAGTCATCCACTGCCTGAGATAAGAGACTCTCATGATATGGGGCATGTTACAAGGCTCATGGAAGACAACTGGATATTTTTTATTTTCTCTTGAAGCAGATGCACGTACACATGCATGTCCTTGACTTATAGTCTCACCATTACCCACCTCATGATGGGTTTATTTGTGGATGAGTAATTATTGCCTAGAAAGACATGGTTGGATGTGATGAGTGATTCTGTAAAATAAAAAAAGCTTATTTGATTGACGTTTCTTTGAGATCAGAGGTGTTCTAGACATACTGAAATTGTTAACCAGACCTCAGAAAGAAGAGGCTGTAACAAAATAAGATTGGAAGTAGCTGTTTTACTGATGAAGAGATGATGAAGAGGTAAACTTGGGTCCCTAAATTACACTACTGAGCAAATCTTGCATGATAAGACATTTGTTTCCCAGAGAAAGAAAGTCTGCTCTGCTCAAAAGCTTTCTCAAACTTCATGTCGGATCCCCTCAAAGGCTTGGATTGTGGGGTTTTCTTCCCCCCTCCCCCCTTTAGTTAGCTAATGTTCACATTATGCTACTCCTTCCTCACAGTCTGAGTGTGGTTTATTTGGGATTGTCCCTTGGACACCCTGACCATAGACGTTAGGTTGTCCAGAGTCTGTTTGAGCCCAGTGGATTTGTTAGCATAGACCCAGCATGAATGTAGTGATATTGCCTTCAGGGTCACCTCTGGTCCAGGAAGAAATTATTGGTGTTCACACAGCATGGAGACCAAGCATATACATTTTGAGGATGAAAGCTGGCTACACGCTGAGCACTACAAGCCTGGTACAGAGACCCCCTTTTCTCAGCAGCCCTGCAAGTGGCCACTTGGGGCTTGCTGAGATTGCTAACTCCAGTTTAGTGCCGTAAACCATGTCTGACTCCTGAAAACCAAGTGGGGTGACTCTACACCAAGTCTCTTGATAAATACTATCTTTCTGTTATCTGGAGAAAAAAAAAAAAAAAGCAGGCAGTCTTCCTCCCTCCTTTCCTGTCCTTTCCTCCTCTCTTTTCCCTTGAAAAAAATTGTGGTCAACGATATAAGATTAAGGGAGAAGAGCACTGCGCTGAGAAAATAAGAGCAAAGCAACATTGTGCAAGATACTGTACAAACCTCTAAAGGTGAAAGTCCCAAGAGCATCACAAGAACCAAAGGTGTCTTCTTTTACAGACAAGCTGCAGCAGATGTCACAGATACCTCTCTTTGTCAAGCAGATCTAACCACAGTTCTCCAGCTGAACGTGTGATTGCCGTGCACATGGACCTGAGATAGCTTCAAAGGGGCTGGCTCAGGGGCTGACACCATCATTTTCTGGTCTAGTCTTCATATCTTCCAAATTTTCCACTTATTAAATTACTACTTCTTCCACTCTCTGTGCTGTCCTATCACACAGCCGTGAATATAGTTACCAAGTTCCATCCAAAATGTGACTTTATTTTTGAACAGGGTTAAATCCATCTCTGCTTCATTGGCACCATCCTGGCCTGAATGTGGGGCTGGTGTCATTGCCCTCTTCCTTTCCTGTCTATTCAGTTTTTCTGTGGCTTGGAAAGTAATAATTTTGGATTAGTCTAGAACAACATTTGACCCATTTTCCCTGATGGCTTGTGGTCACTAACACAGCCGAGGTGTTTGTAGGCATAAATTTGCTATATAGCACTGGAGGGAGAAAAAGACAGGGGTTCATAGATGAGAAGATATTGCAAATTACTGCTTTAGATTTACACTGCTTTAGATTTTTCATAGATGAGAAGATATTGAAAATTACTGCTTTAGATTTACACTGCTTTAGATTTTTCATAGATGAGAAGATATTGAAAATTACTGCTTTAGATTTACACTGAAGGAAAGAAGAAAATTGGCAATCAGCTTACTTTGGTATTCTGGACTCATTTGTGATGAAAAGTCTCCATAGGCAACACTACTTCTAGTTTCCCAGGCAAGGCTACTTAGGTAGCTTCCTGTAGGAATTGCTAGGTACCTAGATGCCTTTAAAGTCCCTTTCTGATTGTCAGCAATCTCAAATCTATAAAATACTCCCCTTTCCTTCTATTTTTTTTCTCTACCACATCGACATTTATACTCACCTATGCAGGAAAAGTACTTTTATGTTTGGAAAGAATCTACGTACAAAGGAAAGAGGGCATGAGGTGCTCTGAGATCCCTGTGAACGTCTATCCCTTCTATAACACTAAATTATCCAGGGGGTGATGCGCTGTTAGCAAGTACTGTGCTTTCTCTTCAGAGACACAGCTTTGCAGTGATGCAGAATACGAGCCCTGTGCTAACTGCCTGAGGGCATTGCAGGGCTCTCTGATGAACCATGTTGCAAGCACGGGGGATAATTATTATTTCACCAATACTTTGTTTGTTATTCAGGAATCCCTGGGATATTTGGTTCCCTGATAGAGTTAATTCCGATTCATATTGCAAAATTCTGCCTGATTCCCTTGTAGATGCTGTGAAGTACTTCAAATGAGAACGATCACTGGCAATTTTACTTGGAGACAATTCTGTGCAATGTGAAATGATTGTGTTAAGCCCGTCTGCTTGCCTGTCATGATTTGGGAAGCTCTTTGAAAAAACACAGAGAGATGTCTACAAAAATTGCAGCTCCACAGCTTATAAAGTCTTTATTGCTAGTGATGACATTTTGTTGGTTTTTTTTTTTTAGATTTCCAATCCATGTCCATTCAGAGCATTTCATTATGGTCCTAAGTGTAAAAGAGCAGAATTGATAGAATGATGTGCTTTATTGCTCATAAAAAAGAACTAGAAATGAATAAAGGGAACATTTAGTGTTCAGAGGCACTGCAGCTGGAGTGTGTTTTCATGCTTATTGCAGAAAAGTGCATAATGCTACAATGTTATTGCCTCCATGGCCCATTGAAATATTTATCAGCAAAATAGATGCTTCAAAATTATCTGTGAAAGTCACAAATATATAGAGAACCAACTTTCCTTTTGGCCTCTCCATGCTGATGACAAAATCTTAATGGAATATGGGTTACCCCGGACTGAAGCGCCAGTTTCTAGTCCCTGAGAAAACAGCTGTGTCCAGGGGTTGCGCAGGTATATCTCATGTGTGTGTCATATCATGTGTTTCCACAAGATGGAGGAAAAATACTCTATAGTTCATAATTGTTTTGTTGGTGTTTTCCAGGGGAGACCAGTACCATAATTGCCATTTTTAAATGGAGAAACTGAGGAAGAGAAGGAGAAATAAGACATACAGTCACTCAGGTCATCATCACAACTTCAGCTCAGGTCTTTGATACGTCAAGCATAGCGATAACTTCAGAAAAAGAATAACCTTGGCTTGTTTCTTAATGCATTTGCAAGATGTATATTTTTGACTTAAAAAATACATGGAGAAATTGTTTTGGAAGGTAAAATGGTACTATAGCAATTTTGTAATATGTAAATTTATACTGTATGTAGATCTAATAGTATCAAGCGTGCATGTACTTGGTGAAAAGCCAAGGATATCATGGGAGACATCTGAGGGATGTATTTTATCTCTGGCTGTTAAATGCACTAAAAAGCAACATGAGCAATGTGTATTATAACAGAAATTATTGACCTTAGTTGTACTGAGTATGTGTACATATGGAAGAGGAGGCTGTAGTGATAGTCCCTCCACATTTATACATGTAAACATTTATACTGTAGACATCTTCACTTAGTGGAACAAACACATCTTATATTTTTACTTTCAGCACAGAGAAACTATTTTAAGAATCCCTTTACTAAGATGAAATGGGTTGAATCCTAGATTTTTATCTATGCCAGTTTTTCCAAAACTTTCATTCACCACTTCTTGTAAGGATGGTGGTAAATTTGCTCCTGAAGATTGTGAGACACTCAGATATGGCACTGCAGAGGGCTGCAGATGCTTCTGAAATAACGTAAGTGAATCAGATGAACATCTGACTGAGCCTCTTCTTTGGAAAGGTCCACAGAACAATGAGAAGATGACAGAAAGAAGTGAAAAAAAATACACAGGCAGATGAAACCATCAACTTTAAAGGAGCAGCACAGGCGGACAGAAGCCAGAAGAATGAAAAATAGAAGGGAGATGCAAACAGCTACAATTGGATAAAGTGCAAAGATCAGAACTGATTGAAGAGAGGATGCTGTAACCTTTATACAAGGTTTTAGACTGAATGAGTAAGATAGGAATTAAGCTGTAAGGCAGACATTTAGTGAATTAATGATATATTGATGAAAAAAAAAAAAAGAAAAATTATTATTTGCCCTGGACATAGGTAGTATTTGATTCTTGCTAATTTTACTATTGCAGGGCAAAAAAACCCTCATAAACCACCACTTTTTAGGGTAAGAATGTGTTTTATCTACCTTATGTTCTGTCAGCCTGCTAGGATCAGACTGTGCTTTGATTGAACAGAGAGCAGAAACAAAGCTGGTATTTAAAATAAGCAATATGTGAGGAACTCTTTATTTCAAATGTAGAATGTGTGTAGAGCTAAGCTAAATTCTGAGATAATACTGCTGTGACAAAAATACAAAAGAAGTTATATTAAACCTATTGACTTTATGCACTGTTAATTGTAAGATTACGCAAAACAAGTATAAAGGATTAATAAAAATAGAAGTTAGATAATGCAAAGATAAAAGAGAGTGCTTAAGAATCATTTTGGGAAGTTTTTTTCTGAAATGACACTCCACCATGTCTTGTTTCTGCCATGCTAGGGTGTGAAGTACGAGGTCTTTTGTTCTGCATGACTTTGATTTTAGTAATTATGTAACTAATTTTCTGTTTTGCTTTCTGCAACATGTGTTTCTCTGTGTAAATCTAATAACACTCCTTATTACTGTTGAAAGATAACTGACAAATTCAAGAAACCCATAACCTTTATAAAGAAATCATAAGCACTTCAATAAGTGAAGTGGTAAATCCCAGCACAGAATAGAAAACCAGATACAGATATGAACAGATGGTGGGGGTTTTGTTTGTTTGTTTGATTGATTATTATTGTTTACATCTGAAAATAAGATGAACAGGTTTTCTTTCCCAGGAAGTTTTGAGAATATAGGGATCTCCTGATTCCATCAGATCCTTTGCCTGTCTAACCCAGTCTTTAGTTTACCCAAGACAAGGTATATTAGATGAAAGTTTAAGAATCTAATGCCTAGGGTAGTAAGTTTTCTGTGTTATTCTTGTCCTGGCCTTTAGTAATTAGGCACTGATTAAAGCTTTCAAGCAATAGTTTTAACTTATCCTACTAAATTTATTTCATCATTATTAATGTTTCCTCTGGATAATATTGGCATTTTTCTTATTTTCCAATTCCTTCCATTCTGAATTGTACTCTTGGTCTCTATCATTTTTTTACAGAAATGTGTTCCACCACTGAAATCTTGTCTTACAAAGTATTACCTTTTACCAGGGTTGAGCCCCACCTTTTCATTCCTCTGACCATCATAAGCTGCTAAATTTTATTCAGTTATGGAAGCCAATGATTTATGTTTGGATAAAACATTCCTTAAAGTGACAAATGGACTTGTCTTGAAGACATCTACAGTGGGATTCTTTTCACCCATCTTTAGACGTTGGCTACATAGGTACTTTTTTCTGACCCAAGGCTCCTTTAAGGTTAGTGGAGAGAAATAACACTTTTAGGATGTGATTTTTCTCATTTATTTTAAATGCCTCCTTTAGGTTGAGGTGATTCATGTACTGATTTCTGATGACTGTATGAACTAGATTTCCTTTGACTGGAAAGGGAAACAAGAATTAGCTCAGCTACAGACATCTACATTGCAGGTACATCTAACATTTGATTAGATTAATTCCTTAGAGATTTAGAACCTTTCCCTTCCTCTGGTACATTATTCCAGTGGTTACTTTTCCTACTTCTTTAAGAAAGCTTTTTTAATTTCTGAAATGCATTTGTCTGGCTTTTGCTTCCAATCTCTAGCTTTTATTTTTCTTTTCACTGCTAGGTTTGACAGACCCCAAGGAGCAAGTGTACTCTTGTTGCGAATATTTAATATAATTTAATGTTTTCATATGTTCATGTCACAAGAGATGAAGACAGAAATTTTCTATGAACCTGCCTTTAATTGTTTGCATAGTATTTTCATGCTCAGAGAAGGGAAGTGGATTGTCAGGGAGGCTACGGTCTCCTTTAGGGGATCAGATTTCACACCAATGCACACTACACTGCAAAGAGTGTCATGAAACACGGGGAGAGCAGAAGAGATATCTACTAGAAGTCGAAGGAGAAAGATTTTAGCTTTGTCATGTTTGATTTAAGACAATTGGCTTTCAGCCAAAAGTAGAGGAAGACAATTTAAATAGAAAAGGAAGAAATACATATACAGGGAAAAAGCAGGGAAAAAAAGAACATATCTGAATATAATTACCAGTTATGTTCCAGTGACAAAGCATATTCATTATTACAGAGTCTGGCTTGCTAAATGGTGACAAACTACTACTAGCAACAGTCACAGCTATTCCTTTGATGTGAGTGCAAGTAGGAGATACTTTGTAATGGTTAAAGTCACATCTTTGTTCACTGCTAATGACTCACATTGGAAGGTACTATTTCACATAATAGTACTCAGTTTACATAGGGCTCAGTTTTGGGGCATAATAGGGCTCAGTTTTGGGGCCAGTCTTGTTTAATATCTTTATCAATGATCTGGATGAAGGGATTGAGTGCGCCCTCAGTAAGTTTGCAGATGACACCAAATTGGGCGGGAGTGTGGATCTGTTTGAGAGGAGGAAGGCTCTGCAGAGGGACCTGGACAGGCTGGATCGATGGGCTGAGGCCAATTGTATGAGGTTCAACAAGGCTAAGTGCTGGGTCCTGCACTTGGGCCACAGCAACCCCATGCAACGCTACAGGCTTGGGGAAGAGTGGCTGGAAAGCTGCCTGGCGGAAAAGGACGTGGGGGTGTTGGTCGAGAGCCGCCTGAATATGAGCCAGCAGTGTGCCCAGGCGGCCAAGAAAGCCAACAGCATCCTGGCTTGTATCAAAAATAGCGTGGCCAGCAGGACTAGGGAAGTGATTGTGCCCCTGTACTCGGCACTGGTGAGGCCGCACCTCAAATACTGTGTTCAGTTTTGGGCCCCTCACTACAAGAGAGACATTGAGGGGCTGGAGCGTGTCCAGAGAAGGGCAATGAAGCTGGTGAAGGGTCTGGAGCACAAGGCTGATGAGGAGCGGCTGAGGGAGCTGGGACTGTTCAGCCTGGAGAAAAGGAGGCTGAAGGGAGACCTTATCACTCCCTACAACTACCTGAAAAGAGGTTGTAGTGAGGTGCGTGTTGGTCTCTTCTCCCAAGTAACTAGCTATAGGATGAGAGGAAATAGCCTCAAGTTGCATCAGGAGAGGTTTAGGTGGGATATTAGGAAAAACTTCTTTACTGAAAGGGTGGTCAAGCATTGGGACGGGCTGCCCAGAGAGGTGGTGGAGTCACCATCCCTGGAAGAGTTCAAAAAACATGTAGATGTGGCACTTAGGGACATGGTTTAGTAGGCATGGAGGTGTTGGGTTGACAGTTGGACTAGATGATCCTAGAGGTCTTTTCCAACCTTAATGATTCTATGATTCTATGATTCTATAATAAATGCTGTGTAGTACCTAGGACCCAAGACAGTGTGTTAAGAAAAACAAATATATGTAATAAAAGGAGTAAGAAATTGAGGGGATGAAGAAGTTCCAAAAGAAATATAAACCAACCAAATTTCATTCTCCAGATAAAAGATTATTTCCTCATTCCACATAAAGAATTGCATCAAATAAAACAGCCAGCAGGCATCAGTCCCACATGAGAAAATTCCATGAGTGGCATTTGCAGATGTAGCAGTAAGCTCCTTCATTAAAACATTTTAATTATGGTTTGGCTAACATGAATTTGATGCTCAGGCTAATCATATACATTCTGCAGCCCACACTAGACTGTTATTTGCTTCCATCTTCTCCTCTTTTGGGAAAAGAGATTTGCTGGTCATCTTCTATAGCTGAAAATTTTTCCAATTGTCCTCCTTCAGCAGTAGAGAATCTCCGTCCAAAGGTATTTCATGCAAGAAGAGAACAGCAGAGACTAGACTTAAGCAATTTTGAGTCCCAGAATCAGAGACAATCACCACAGTCACACCTCACAGAGGAGTGCAGCAAGGAGTTTAACTCAAGACACCCTGTCAGAGAAATTAGAAGAAAACCATTTGACTGCAGGGTTAGGTGAGCCATCTGGCTATGCCCAGGGATAAAGGAAGGCAGAACGATCCAAAGCGACAAAACCAGCTTATAAATCAAGATAGTTCAGATGGTGTTGCTTTAAGAGTTACTGTCATGTAGGAGTCTGAGGAGTGGCTGAGGAGGGGGGAGAACCCTCCCGTTGAGTCACGAGGTTCAGACAGGACCCCCTTGCTTTCTAAACTCCTTCTCAGAGAGGAGTCTAGGTGCAGCTAAGTCCAGTCCTAGTGTCAGTCTTGGTCAACGGTTATTTTCTAAGGACTCTATATGCAGCCATTCATCAGAGTAAAGACAACAGCATTAATTTAAACGCGCTGCACCCCCAGTCTAGTCGTGTTGCATGAACTATTACGGCCACATTAATAAAGAGTGCAGTTTATTAGAGCAACAGATACACAGATTCTTTGGATTACCGGTGATGAATTTACTGTCTGCAAAGCACGTGCACATACCAAGAGTATGAGTGACACTGCCGCCTATAAACGCGTTAAAGATGATAAAGCAACTCTAGAGAGATTTTTAAGTTTCCCGGGGACGCACTTGGAATAACCAAGTGCTCGAATCTTACCCAAAGGCGTCCCAATGCGGGGGAAGAGAGGCTCAGCCCGCCGACTGATCCCAGAGGTCAGAGTGGTACCCTAACTTTCTCTTTCTCTTAAGCCATTTTATACTATCTTTCACCTTTCGGGTGGAGCTTGAGTGACTCTAGTCATACATCTTTGTTTAGGATTGGCGTAAAGTTTTCTCGCTTCACTTTTAAGGGTATAGGCTAGGAAAAATTCGAAGTGCAAGCTCAGTGAGGGGTGGTCGCACCTTGGAGGCGGGTAGCTTTTGGGATGGAGGTGTGTTTTGGTATTATAATGATGTTATAATGAGCAAAGTTCATCAAAGCACAGCATTTTGTCAGAAACATGACAGACTGTTGGCCCAGGATAGCAAATGTGCAGCTTACTGGTCACACACAATACCTTTGAGTTCCCATTTAATTGCAGAGCCTGGCCGCGGCATCTCCACACCGCTCCCCCCTCCGAACGGTACCTTCTTAGAGCCAGTACACCGAGCTCCCCTGGCGTCACCGACGTCTAAGGTTACAGGCCTAGGGAACTTCCATGGAATGGCCTTGCATGTCAGCCACATTCCACCCGGGAATCTTCTTCAATGCGGTACCTTACCTAAAAGTGTCAATATAAGTTTAATTTCTAAGTCACCTCCAGCAATTATCCCACAGATGGGAAGTGTGACCTTTGAATTTAGCCACAAGCTGGTCATTAATAACTCTAGTAAGAACTGTCTAAGGAGGATGTAATGCATCTTTCAGCTGCTGCAAAAGAAGACTCTGTCTGGAAGATGAAGGAAGGTGTGTGTCAGTTGGAGATGGAAGCTGGATAGATCAGTGACTTCTTCCTCAAATCTGCTTTACTAGGATCTTTATTAACTAGGACAAGTTGTCTGGGTCAGGGCCTAGGCCAGAAATCCTCAAGCCATCAATCTGCAGGGCGAGAATTCTCTTGTGGACTCAACTTCAGCTACCTTTTAGGTTTGAAGCTCGAAGTGAAAATTTTCTTGGGTGGCTTTGGTTTTAAGAAAAGATTTAAGAAATTCTGATAGATTTCTACACTCTTTGTATGGAATAAGAACCCCTGAAAGGAGACTTCTGCTTATCAGTCACATTCTGATAAATATCCATGAAGGTTTCTATATTTGTGGATGGTTCTTTCCATACTTGTTGGCAAGCAGGAACTACAGACAACTTTCAGTCTTCAGAGGACACCTATTTCTTCTAACATTTTTGGCTTAGGCTCTTTATCTCACTATAATATCCACTATTCTAAGATAAATACTGACAAGGAATACTCCTTACACTTGTATTTATTTATGGTTGCATGATTTATTTTGAAACAATCACAAACTCTTATTAAAATTACTATTCATAAAAGCTTTGTATATATTGAGCTTCTTTATATTTGTAGAAGAAAATGCAGAGAGAGTTGCCAATGAATCTTTCTGCAGACCACTAGCTACTGATTTCTGGATTACAAGAGAAGGCACAGATGTATATGTCTTGTTACATTAATGCTGCTTTTTCCAATTCTTTTTATGGGTAGTCAAAACCTTTGGTTGACAAATAAATCTATTGTGGTAACTCTTTTAGTGAGAAATGGTTTTGAATTTCTATTTTGAGAAATAAAAAATACATTGTTACAGTTTTTTCTTATATCTTTTGGATATTTTGGACACTTTTGGACAGTTTTGGAAATTGAAAAAAACCTTGACCAAATCATTGACTTCCAGTGCTACTTAAAGACAACCCTCTCATCACACTATCTTGCCACTCCTCCTGCAACTGCCACCGCCCCCAACAAACAAAACAAGTCAAGAAGAAGACAAGGATATTTCTCTGCAAATTACAGTTTTCTCTTCTAAACATCCTGCTGACACGTATGGATTGTGCATAGCTCTGAGCAAACTCACTAAATCAGTGGGAAGGCTCATGATAGCAAAGTGAAGGACACGAGTTCTCAGGATTGTGAACCTGACAAGAGCCTTGATAGCCATGGTGATCCCTTCCCTGTCTCCACACAGTGCTTCTCATGCTGCAACCCTGCCTTCTTTATTTGCTCTGTGATATGCTTGAGCAGGACATGAGTCACAGCTCAGAGGCTGTCCTAAGAGTTTCTCAGCACTTTGTTGCTGCTTTCCATTTCTGACCAGAGCGATCAATGCCCAGAGCATCTTCTTCCCTGCCTTCCTAGAAGGCAGAAGACTTAATTAATCTGTGATTATTTGTTCTTGGACGCACATGGTCTGAGAACCAAACTTCCAGGAACAAAGAAAATGAAGAGAAATCAGTAGCCTGGCTCTCATCTCAGCTGAGTAGTGGTAACATCAGCTGTTGTCTTCCATGTGAAACTTGAGTCTGACTTTGGATATGACAACAACAGGTTCATAGGCTCATCATGACAAAATCCAGAGCCCCAGCCTGGGCTTAATGTGCAGTTTGAACAACAGACTCTTTCTATACGCTTGTATTGGAGGTGCTCCTCCTTAAACATCATCAGTTTTGCTTCCTGTAAAAAGCAATGCAACTTTTTGTGCCCTGTGCTCTTTGAGGCATTGCATATGTATTTCTCCTGACCTCTGATAAAGAAAATGGTGCTGTCAGAAAATAATGTTTCCCTTAGTGAGTGCCAGGTATACAGACACAGTGTAACCATTGTTGGTTTCTCTTCCAATTCCAGTTTTATCCAGGTTTGGGAAGAAAACTCGCAGATGTTTCATCAAGGACATGGGAAAAACTTCCTCCTGGACAGCAGCATAGGGCTGAGTCGTAGAAGGTGGATATTATCTCCTGAGATTGTTCATTTTGACATTTGTCTCCTTCCCCCTTTAGCACCGTCTGATGCAGTGTTCCTTCTCACATCAGCGTACTGTGGTTACATCTGCATGACTAGACAGCTCTTACCGTGTAAAACAAAGATGCATCCGCATCTGGCTGTTATGCTACTCATGCTTCTCATCACTTCATTCCTCATGCAAAAATCAGAAAAAAAAAACCCAATCTCTTTAAGGAGGAGGATGAGGTGGGCTTGAAATTAAGCAATACTCACTGTAATCATTAACAACTGATTTATTTAGAGAGTTTGCATTTTTTTTTATTAGAAGCTCCAAACTCAAACAAATTTTATTTTTTTCGCCAAAGTTTCTGCAGAACTTTTGGTGGGTCAGATTTAAAGACTGTTTTGCAGTTTAACATGAATAATGAACCTTAAGTCCACATACACGGACATTTGTTTATCTAATCAGGGAACAGAATTGTTGCAAAATTCAACTAAAAGTCAAACCAAGTTTTCCTGAGAAAGTTTATTGACTGAACATAGACATCTGAGTACCTTCCACTCAGAGAATGCTTTAGAGATCATAATTAGAAAATTAGATAAAGTAACGGACTACATTCAAGGAAGTGAAACACTTGAGAGACAGGTATCTGTCTGAGAAGAGGATAGCTCACCTACCAGAAATCCCATCAGTAAAAATATTGCTTGCAAGTTATTTGTTCATGCCTAATAACAAGTGAGACCTTCTTTTACAGATGGTGCCTCTGCAAATAATTTTCTCCTCAGTAGTAATACTTATATCTTATACCTGAAAGTACTACTTGGGTTGTATATGTGATAACCGTATTTTATATTTGTCCCGTATAACCCAAGTCACTTCAATGCAATTTAGAGTATAGACACCGTGAGCTCTCTCTAATAGTCAGTGAGCAGACAGGGATGTTTCAGAAGTACCCTGACAATCACAGGAGGGATCGATCTCTAGAAACAGAGACCACAGAGCAAGGAAAGTCCTAGAAAATTCATTCATCTAAGTGTCTAAAATGTGGTAGGATTGATCTTGGCCATATAGCAATAGAGACATTATAAGTAGAACTGCAAGAATGCTGGAGCTTTCAGTTCAGGTCAGAATAGTAATTTATATAATAAATTATATTACATATATTTATAGATATATTTATAAAATAAATGTATTTAATATATATTTATCATTTCATATCAGTCCAAAGCATCTTTTTGCCCACACAGTCTGAAAAAAAGCACAAAATTTCTTTCCAGATCAATTCAAGAATTTTGCTAAATATGTCAAAATGGAGACCAAACTGTCAAAACATTTCATTTAGAAAGTACTGAAATGAAACCTCCCCATCTTTTTTTGTCTTTATTCATCAAGCACATCCTGATTACACAACAGTTTAGTTCCTTAAAACTGTATTTTTTTCTAAAATTATATTTTTGTCCCAATTTTTCCCAATTATTTGTTGTCCTGATTACAGAGCTTAGGGCTGAAAAGTTGACTGTTGATGTACATTGAGGTGAAGATGTCAACAACATTATGTATTTCTGAAAGATATCAAACGAAACCTTTGCTTTAGATATCTAAATCTCTAAAACCAGAGATATCTAATCCCTAAATCATCACTTGGTATATTCCAGCTATTCATACTCAGGAGTGGTAAGATGTTACTACCTTGTGAATACATACCTGAACCTTCTGTTAGAAGTAACCGTTCTCCAAACAGAGTTGGCAGAAACAAGTATGTCTCAGCTTCCCAGATGCCAGTTGTAGCTGTGCAAGCTGTGTATATCACAGTCTAGTGACCAGACGCAAAAAACCAGGAATTTTGGCTAACGGATTGGATGACAAGGTGCGACAACAGAAAATGTAAGAATGTCTGCACTGAGTTAGACCAGAAATCAGCATGTAGCCTTGCAAGTCCCTAGAAAGAATATAAGCAAATGGCAAGCATTAAAGTATAAGGGCCCTGAATTATCTCCCAGCATCTGTTGAAAAGTGTCTCAGAGACTTTCTGAGCCAGAAGTGGTCTCATGGTATTTAATTGCCTTTATGGACTTTTACTCCATGGATTTGCTTTGAACCCTTGGAAGCTTCTAACATCCACCAGGTCATATAACATTTAAGGTTAAGATTTTGTGTTGTTTTGAACCAGGCCTCCCCGATTTTTGTTTGGCATCTTTTCATTCTTGCACTAGGAAGGACAGAGGACATTTTTTCTTTACTCACCTTCTCAGTGCAATTTTTTATAAACCTCCACCATTTTCCCTCTCGGTAGTCTCCATTGAAAGCTGAAGAATCCTAACCTAGCTCGTTCTTACAGGTAATTCATCCTATGCATTTAATCCCCTTGCTGACCTCCTGCTATATCTTCTTCATTACTATTTTGCCTATTTTCTCTCTATCAGAGAAGTTCACACAGATTCCCTTCTGTCCACTACCTTTAGTGGGGATGTAACTTTCACTGGAAGGATGATTCACGTAATGGAATTTCTTTAAACAGCTGATCATGAATCACAAGAGTTTGTCAGAGGGCATCTTTAGCTTATTTACCTCAGAAGAGGAAAGAAGACATTCTGCCCTCGTGTCAAGTAGGGCTGGGACTCCAGAAAGAGGAGGTAGGTCAGATAGGGAAAATAACTCTGAGTTTATTGATAACTGTACTCTTGACTTTAAGAATGGTAGGATACTGGAGCCTTGCATTGGTCACCTGAACTATACACGTTGTTGGTAGACCATGTGTATCTAAAACATTCCTTTGAGACTAGCAGATACAATGCAGGAGATTCAGAAGACCCATGGTCTCCTAAAGCAGCAGATGTTGCAAGAAAAGGACCTCTAAGGCATCTCAAAAGGCACTGGATACTTCTTTCTAGGCAATTGATTGCTACCTAAATGTTACCTAAGCTGTAGATATTAAAAGAGCCAAGAGAGTCCAGGGAGCTGTTCAGTTGGTCCCATGCAGGTATCTATGTTAGACTGAGCTCAGCATTTCCCTAGTCTTCGCTGACTATAATGACTAGATCTCCGTTGCCTATAGTGGGAGCATACCACCTAGCTCACGTGCAGATACCTACATTCACCTGTCAGTCTGCAAGCTGACTCCCTGGGATGATACACCTTGTTAGGTCGCAGCCTGTGCAGGCTGAACAAGGTAAGGTATGACTACCACCATTTGGATAAACGTGCCCTTCTGTATAGCTGGCCTGCAAGCTGTCTAGCAGAGCATGCCTTCCTGTCATGCCCCAGTTCTGGTGGGTGATTTCTGCATTTGCAAAAGCCTGAGTCAGAAGCAGGTAAGCCTTACCTGCATTGCACTGCAAGCCAAGCTTAAAGTGTGTCCTCCTCCCCCCTCATTTTTCAGAGTAGACAACTACAGCATCTTCTGCAGCAGAACATGTGTGAGAGGAGAGAGGGGAGTTGATGAGGAAAGGTGCGGTTGTTCTCCAATAAACCTCATTACAGTGCTGGGGGAGGCAAAGAAAGGCTGGATACAGGAATCAAGGGTTTTGATTCAATTAAATTCACTTTGAGGATAGCCAGATGAACAGCCTCCGGTCCAGTCAGCTGGGAGTGAATTTACAGCACCTCAGCTTCTCACTGATGGCTGCTACGCTACCTTCCAGCATCCTGAGGCACACATCTCTGTGGGCTAAGCTACCTTATATTTACTAAAAGGTAAGAGTAGGCACACAACAGGATACCTACTGCCCTTTAAGTTCACACTGAGTTACTGCCTTTTAACGTAGTGATGTAGACCTTTGCCTACACACCAAGTATGTGCCAGTTAATCATAGCAGGTGGGATATTCAGCATACTGCATTCTCCCTGGTGTGGACACAGTTATACTAGTAGAAATGTCTTAAAACAGTACAGCTCATCTACATAGCTAGAAAGGGAACAAATGACTGTCTGCATAAATAGCTTTTTCTCCCACTCTCTACCTCCACCAGATCTTGTCCTCAGGAACCAGGAGATGTCTCCTTCTGACTATTAGAAATCTACTGGTTGGTAGGAAGTGACTGAGGGATATGCAGACCAGAGGGTTCCATCTGGCATGAGGTATTTCTCAACCTCACATCTCAGCTGCTTCACAGGATCACAGGATCAGCTGCCATCACAGGAGAGCTTTCCTTTCCTCTGGGTCTCTTTTTGACCCCTGGCACAGCTGATCATCACATCAGAGGATCTGCAGGCCAATAGGGTCTGGCAGGTGGGATCTCAGTGTTGGTGTGGCACTATGTGGGGGTAGTTCTTGTCCTGGCAGAGGAGAACAAGACAACTGGGTGAGTCTCAAAATTTCAGGCTTGTCAAACCTGATAGTGAAAGAGGGATTAATCTCATTAAACTGTAGAGGTCTACTTTGTGGGCACTGACAAGCTGGGCTAGTGGTCCCAGTGTGTCTAACGTCAGTGGAGAGAAATAGGCATATTTAGGACACAGTTCCTTCCACACTGTTTTCAATATCTACTTGGGCTGAGATGGATCGTGCCTTATATTCCAGTGACTGCACTGATACGATCGGATCTTAATATGAAGGGAGAGATGGTTGCCCAGCTCAGACCTAGCTGTTTGGTCAACTAAATCACAGCTGAGATGTCAAAATAAAAGAGGAGGACAAGGGCCTTCCAACAGAATACCTTTAACCCAGTCTCAGCAAACACTCTTGCAGCCAGCTTGCCAGTGTCTTGCCCCTGTGTAGGATGACAGATGGATGGCTGTCTAGGTCATTTAGCAGTAACTCACACTTTTCTCTCAGGAAGCCTTCTCCCGCCCCTGTCAGTCTTTCATGCTAGCCAAGATAATGGCTATTATGCTTTATGCACACTTAAATAATGAATATCTATTTAATAGACTGCTCATGAGGATAACAATAAAGCATTGTTTTCCTGAAAATGGCTTAATTGTTTTCTCCTAAAGAAAATTGTCTTCTTAAGAGAAAAAAGTTCTTAGATAGACTCTCCTGACTACTTCAATGGGAAACCTGATACGAATATCAGCTGAGATCATCTAAGGCAGTCCAACTGCGGCTGGATATGGGCCACTAGACAATTCTCTTGGCCCATTTCCCTTCTCCTGGGAAAGATAGGGAGCAGATGTTGGAGCAGCACATAATAATTGAACAGCTGGGAGCCTTCTTCCATGCTTGGAAACCCAAGACAACATTTCATAGTGGGGCTTCTGGTTTTTAAGGTAGGACTGCCATAAATTCTGGAAGTTTTGAGGGGACACAGCTGGGGTTTTGTTTGTTTTGTTGCAGGATTTTTTTTTTGAGGGGAAGAGGTTCTTTAAGTCTGCAGAGTGAACAGATGTTTTTACTTTGGAATAACAAACATTTTGCTGTGGAGGTCTCTTTGTCCTGCATCTTACCCTTTAGGATGCAGAAAAATAAGGCTTGCTGAGATACATCTGACTAACAAATAGGTGTCTACATCTGATTTAGTTAGTCTGGGCTCCCTTTATGAAAATCTAGTCAGGTGTTTTATACTATGTAGACATATAAAGTAGGTGCAATGGATGACATCCTACCAGTGCTTCTCTCTCCTTAATGTCTGTATAGAGTGCCCAGGCAGATTAGCTCAGCTGTACAATGTAAACACCTACATCTTTTGTTTGTTTTCTTTTTTTCCCCTCGTATTTAGTGAGGTTACCCAAAGCTGTGAGGTGTGGTTAGGGAAGATGGCATAACTGGAGGAGAACATGCAAATGAAAGCTTTGAAAAATCTAGTTGATTCTTTGGACTGCTCCATGGTGCTGGAATAAAACCGGAGCTGAATGCATTCACAATGTGTCTGTGCACGTTTTTCTCAAGAGAAGACAACTACGCAGCCATAGGGCTGTTACTGTGCCAAGGGACTGGGAGCAGGGCTGTCTGGTCTAGTGCTTCTGTTGTGGAGCTATGTCCCCTTCGGCTCCTGCACCTGGACTGAGAGCAACAGGGACTATAACATACAAGTAAGTAATTGGGTCAGGGATTTTCACACTGGACAGGTAATGGATTTAGTTGCTTTTATGACTGATTGCCTTTTTTCTCCTTTGTTTGATCTGGGAGCAGGGTAAAGGCAAGGAGGATTTGAAACGAATTTACATGCTAAGGGAAACGGAAGATGGGAGATGCAAAAAATGAAGGAGAAGTGGTAAAAGATAAGCAAAGGAAAGGGCTTCTGCAATGGGAAGAGCAACAGTATCAGTATCCCAGGTGTTGTGAAATGTCAGGGTAATTAAAAGAACCTCATCAGCAGGCAGCTGCTCTTACAGCACAGATCTCAGAGAATTTGGGTAAGGACGTGGGCATTCAACATCTCAAGTTCCTTACATGGATCTGTGGGGTCTGTGAGCAGCATGGTTGGCATCAGCAGAAGCAGCACGGTACCAAGTGTCTCGATGGGATGCCTTGGCAGAGGGCTCCTCTAGGCCTGCTATAGATGTTCAAACTCCTTTAGCGATTATTTTCTAGGTCTGGAGAGCTTTCCCTTGAGTGCTACTCTCTGCAGAAGGGAGCAGTGACTGGATGCTTTTGTGCACTTACCTTGCAGGAGACATGTGCCACCCTGCTCTTTTCCAGATACAAATCAAAGGAACCAGCTGGACATCCCTTCCCTTTTCACCAACCATCTCAGCCGTCTCTACAGCTCCACTCCACTGGTTTTCCAGCAACAGGTACCACTCCTGCACTGCTGTTGCAGGGATCCTGTTGCTGTGTAGCTCTGAGGCAATGCAGGACAGTGCAGATGCTGCTGTTCCTGTGCAGTCACTTCCCTTCCTGGGTGTATGTATCTGCTGTGGGAGGGGAGGAGATCCTTTCCACAAGCTCAGAGGGCTCATCCTGGACACGGGCCACCTGCCCATCTGCAAATACCATCTGCAAAATGCTGCTTCTAGGTGAAATTCCTGCTCCACTTCCCCTCAGTTCCCCTCCCTGCCAACTCCAGCTACTTTATTGCTTTTCTTTACAATCAACTCTTCTGCAGCTCAGGGAGAAATTACCTCCCTTCAGCCTCCCTTCCATCACCCTTCCAGCAGCTATGCCATCCTCCCTCCCATCACCGTGTTTTGCTGACCCTGTCACACTAATTAAAAAAGAAATAAAATCTCTGGGACAGCAGAAACGGTGCTTAGGTAACAGAGAGAAAGAGGATTTGGGGAAGCTAGGAGGAAGAAAGAAAAAAGGGAAAAAAGAAGTGCTTGATTTAAGAAACTTAATTTGAATAAACCCCTCCTCCTGCTCGTCCTCATTGGTTTCGTTCTCTTCCTCCATATTAATGAGACTAGCCAAGGGAAAGCTATTGGTTCCATCGCCCCTTTCCTTTCCTCAGGCACTTGGGGGAGGAGGTGTTTGCATTTCTCCGCAGGACCAGCTCGCTTTGCAGAGCATTGTCTGGGTATGAGAATCACACACACACAGAAATACAGGGGCGAGCACACCAGAGCCTTGACTCGCAGGCAGAGCATCTGATCCAGCCTCAATACCCTTCTCCTCCCCCACCCCACCCCCTACTTCCCGAGCACGAATAATCCCCCTAAAAAAAAAGCAGAAAAAAAAGAGAAAAAGAAAGTTTGCAAATCTCCTACCTTCCTTCTTGGTTTTTTTTTTGGGGGGGGGTTGTTTTTTGGTTTTTGGGGGGTTGGTTGGTATTTTTTTTTTGATTTAGCGATGGCAAATTCCTTCACGGCCAGGACCTGGCCCATCCCCTGAGCAAAGGCAGCCTGGACATGACCGGCAGGCGAGGGAGGAGGAATTTTGATTCCCTTCGGAGCCGCCGACCCCTCCTCCGCCCGGTGCGAGCGAGGCGGGGGGAGCCCGGCTCCGGCCGCTCACTTCCACCGCGGGCAGCCGGAGCTGGACCGGGTTCTGCCGGGGAACCGGGCAGTGTCCCCCCGCCGCTGGCTCCGACCCCACCGGCACCCGCCCCGCCCCGGCACGGCGGGGATGCAGCATCTCCAGCACCGGGACGGATCCCTGCTGCAATGGTAAGTCCTTTCCTCCGGCCTCTCCCTCACCTCCACCCCGGGTGGCACGGCACGGCTCCGGCTCCGGCTCCCCGCCCGGGCTGGGGACGGAGGGCAGCGGCAGCCGGGCTCTGCCCCGCTCGGCCCGACCCCGGAGATGCCAAAGCGCCGCAGCTGCAGCCGGCGAGGGAAAAGGAACCGCCGGTTTGTCTTGGAGTGACGTTGATTTACCGGCTCTTCCCTCATCTTCCCCAGGTCCGGGGAATACTTCTTTTGGGGGGAGTTGCATGCAGGCTTGCTGCCTTCAGCCGCTACTGCAGGCTCTGAGGATGCGTCCGCGAGATAGATTTGATTCTTTTCAAGCAAATAAATCTGCCTTTGCAAGGGGTGACAGGTTAACGTGCTCGGTATGGGAATCACGTCGGTTTTTAACACAATATGGCTGGTAAATAAAACCTGATTGCTAACAGACCCGGTGCTGCTGTTGGCATTTTCGAGCTCAAGGCTCCCTTTGCAGTTCTGCATCTTCACCTGCCGCAGAAACTCTGATTCACCCTTCAAGCAGTGCACCAGGACTTCTCTATTTTTACTGTGGGGTAGTAGTAAAAATTGCTGTTAATGTGCCTTTGACTTCTGCTTGCATGCCTCTGTGCACTTCTCCTTATCAGTATTTGAACAGCCGGTTCTAACAATACCATCTTTATGCAAAGCACATCTTAAGTCAGAGGGATAGCATCCAGAACAGAGTCTTTACCGCTATGCTGTGACTTTAACATGTGAACAGTTCAGGTATGTATTGGAATCTGAAGAGTTTACAGCCAGGGAGAGAAAGATAATGCAGCATGCTGTTCAGGACTGGAAGATGCATGAAAAAAAGAGAGATTTGTTTAGTGACATACCGGTGTTTATGGGCAGACGATCATCCCACTTGCACAGAAGCAGGTCTGGAAGAACTCCCTGGAAGTCAGTGGCTTTCCTCTGCATCTAATCTGCTGATAAACAGAATCTGGCCCTTAGCTTGAAGAATATATTGGAGTAGCCCTGGAGGTAATTATAATAATAATAAAAAATATTAACCAAGTGAATAGGCAGTGAAGCGACCTGATTTTTTCCTAGAGTATTATGGATTACCATCCGTCTTGTCTGTGTTGATTACAGTGCAAGTGTTGGACTGATACGGCAATATGCAACGTAACTGAAGTAGCTTTTTGGGTGTTTGTTTTCTTTTTTTTTTTTTAATCTGTTGGAGTCAACAAACAACAAATGGATTTTCATTTGATGTTATTTGGGTACACAGCCATCTCACTTCTCTATTCAGTCTGTGCAATACTGGTCAGGTACAGCGGGGAAATGTTTCCATGGCTAGCACATGCTGATCAAAGGGAATGTATGATTACTTAAGGTTACTGTCAATGATAGCATGAAGGGAAACTTCTTAAAGTGGTGTTGGTATAGCTACAGAGAAAGAACGCATTATACAAGCATCTGTACTTGGCTAATGCAAAACACACTGGAGCTGTCTTGAAAGAAGTTGTCTTATAGGATGGGTAAGGCAACACTGCTCCAATTTGATGAATAATTAAGGAATGCTATTCAGTGCAATAACGGGAGTTGGATTAAAGTTGATGTCTCTGCTTGTGTCTCAGTTACAGTTCTGGGTTATGGTTTTCTACCTTTTTTTCCCCCTGTTTCTGTGTGCTGAGGGCAATGGTTGCTGCTTTGTTGTTCATTCAGGACAGCTACAATTGATCTGTTATTGTACCAGCAATCTATCTCGGACATCGCGGAGTGGAAGGTTTCTTTGTTATGTTTTCTCCAATCGAAGGCATGTGTGCAGTGACTGGAAGGGTAACTGGCACTGAACAGACTCCAAGGTCATGGGGGGCTTTATGTGTGATAAACACACATATTTATCTTTAAACAGGGAAGCAGCTTTGTGATCACTCCTTGGCTTTAGCCTTCCATGATTCGTTGGGGTTCCTGCAAGAAAACAGGAGGGCTCCTTCCTCCCTGTAGATTTAAGATGTCTGCTGTTTGCATGGTGGTGCCACAGCCGCATGTAGCTCTCTAGATCTGCTGTTGTCGGTCTATATGCGAAGCTCATAACCATGAAAGCAGAAGCTTTGTTGTGGGATACTACCGGGGAGAGAAAAACAGAGATTTCTGAGATTGTGGGCTGCGCTGTTGATCATGTTCAGACCTTTGTTCATCACATCTCTCTTCATTTGGCTGACTGAGCCGGCATCCTGGAGATATTTTTTCTGGGGTTGAGTTCCATATGTGCCTACGCCTTTGATAAGTTGAGACCCATGTCCCCAAGCTGATTCATTTCAGTGTAGCAGATTTTGTTTTTCTTTCCTTCCTTCTGAGCACACTTAGTACAAACAGTCTAATTCCTAAATTAGCTCAGATTATCTTTTAATGAAACCAGAGTATTTGAGTTAAGAAGCACTGAGAAAAAGTAAACTCAGGACAGGATCATGCTGTAACTCATATCTGGCGGAAAGACCTGCAGAAATATCAGGTCTTACAGTTAGTCTTGATTTAACAGAGGCGTTATTTATTTGCCACAGTTCTCAGGAGAGGTAAACTGATATCAGGATATAGAAGTCAGTGGAGATACTGAATTTTATTTCACCCCACTACATGGTCCAGAGAGTGCAGCCTCAACCTTTAAGTCAGCAAAGTGTATTTTTGTGTTGGCTCATGTTCCTTTGTTTCCATTCCCTATTCTCCTTCCACATGCAGCCATCCTATATCACCTGTGAAGACAGCGGGGGTGGGATTTGGTACACACTGCAGTCAACAGGATTTTGGAGTGAGTTTTCCCCACCAGTGCAGAATTGGAACAACTCTACTGAAAGGGATGTAAACGCACCAGTGAGGAACTCCCTCTCTTTTCCTATCCACAACTTTAAAGTCATCTTTGCTGATAATGTCTTGTCAGGGATAGCTGTACCACCACTCTGTGTCAGAGTACTCCTGCTACCCGATACATACAGCATGCCTTGATGAGATGCTTTTCCAGTTCCCTCGGTGCTGAATTTGTTCTGTTCTGAAGAAATGCTTTGCATACAGAAAGGTATTTGGTAGTTTTCCACAACACTAACAAGTACTAGAATTCATGTGTCTGTGGTGGTTGTTGAAACGCTCTTTGGATTGTAATTGAGTAGGCACAAATATATGGGAAGAAAGGCAGACTTTTTTGCAGAACGTTTCATGGCAGAATGTCCAGTCCTCACCCCATTGCTTTGCTTGTGTTTTATTCTCTTACCACTTTTTGCTCTCTCAATTTATTGATCTGCCTTCTTCGGCTTGAACTTTTATCTCCAAAAGACAAACTAGGAACTCGTGTAAAACAAGCCACATTGTTCAAGTCTTGTTTATGTAATTCACTGCAGTTCATTGATTGTATCCCCATGCATATCCCCATTGTATCCCCATGCAAGCTGATGGTCTGATCTGTAGAGTAGCTGGATTAATAGTTTCAGGGTAGAACTTCTTAGGAGGCTCTAAATCATTCAGTCTCCTGAAGAAAAGGTAGAAGCTTTGTCACACAGAGCATTTAAAGCTAACATGGCTGTTGTGCTGAGGAATATTCCCTTGGAAAGGTTCCTGCAGAAATATACAGATGCTGTTGCAGGGACTCTTGTTTGCTGCTCTGATTCTATTCTACTGTTGAATCCAAATTCTTCTGAGATAATCGTCCCATGAAATGAGCTGATTTGCATTTGACATTAGAGTTATCTGCCCTGGAGACGTCCTGACAGTTTCATTCTTGCTCATTCAGTTGTCACATTTTACTCTTGGATGGCTTAAGGTAGGACTATGTTCTGAAACTGCTCCAATCTATTTATTTGACAGATTCTTTTAAAAAAAAGTTTTAAAAGGTGTGAAAACCTCTGCTTAATACCACTGTTAAAAAAAAACAAACACCAAAAAAAACCCTCAACAAATTAACTCATAATTCTAGTTTTTGTTAGCATAACTCATAATTCACTCTAACACTGACAGAAAAGGGGATAAATATTTATATGGTCTAATTCTTCTGCTTCTTAATAACAGTTATGGCAATAGCAATAATAATAATTTCTTTTATAACATGTTGGGAATATTGAAGTCTAAGAGCTCCTTACTGAACATACAACATTAAACTTCTGCCACATATGTTTGCAGATTTGTCCATCCAATGTTGAGGCATTCCACAAAAAACCTCAATCACAGTGGCTTTTGCACTCCATTAGAGATGATTGGGTCACGATTGCTCAGGAGCTGCAAATGGAAGCATAATTATAGACCGTTATCTATGATTTGTTGGGCCTGCTAAATGGAGCTGAGGGTTAGGGCAGGAAAAGCCCTTTTAATCTGCATGGTGGGTTAATAGCCTAGACTTTTTATTTTTATTCTTTAGTTCCTTGGAATGAGGCAAGTTTTGCTACTTTCTTTTCCTGCAAGGGACAGTATATTGTCCTATCTGATTGGGTGGGGATTCTTAAGGAAAAATGCCTTATTGAAGGGAAATGTGACAGAATCAAGTGCTTTTGCAGGGAGTAGATGTATCATTAGGTCCATCTCTGAGGAATAGAGGAGGTATAAATTTCCTAATTCTTAAGACGAAAACTTGGCCCCAGAGGATCCCTTGGTAAAACTATCATTCATTTAATGTGGAGGAGGGCTTTCTCACTCAGGAGCCTAGGTGATGTTCATCTACTCTCACTTAAGCATCTGAAAACTAGATGGTCACATCCAAGCTAATCATCCCAATTCACTGTATTATAAATTGGGAGGGTGGTTGATCTCATCCTGAAGTGGGTCAGACGAATCACCCTATGGAGGTTCTTGCAGCAGCTGGCTCAGAGATACACATCCAAAATCAGTAAGATGAATCCTTCCATGGTATCTCAGAGATATCTCCGTGAAGTGTAATTCCTCTCTTGCTCCCATTTTTGCTCGGGGGGAAGACTGGTAATTTTTTGCTAGCTCATAACAATAGCAAATTGTGATAGATGTTAAGTTTTCTGAAAAGCCCAAGCCTTCTGTGGTGGCCCCCACGTCTTCCTCACCCACATCTTCCCTTTATTGAACCAATGGCAGACTCAGCCTTGCAGGGAGAATTCATGCCATGTGTCCCAGGCAACTTCCTATCTATTTGTCTTTTTTTTTTTTTTAATTATTGATTATTTTAAATCTCAGAGGCTTCCTTAGTGTATCAACACTTTCTGTCTTCAGAGCATGTCCAATTACTAAGAGGGATTTGCCAGCTGAAGCTTGTATGTAATTTTGTGGACAGGTGGGGATACGTCAACACAGGGACACATCTAGGATGGCTACATGATTTTCTGCAGGCAGATGCAAGCTTGTTCTGCCTGTTCTTTGAGCCAGCCAGAAGCTGTGCAACGCTCCAAGCCTCATCTAATATACCCTACTTGTGAATAGCTGCACTGTAAGTTGCAAGAAGATGGAGATGAATGCTGACCAGACCTCATTAGCTTAGGGTTGGAACCTTGTGAAATACATTTTGACCAGCTTGGAACACTTGACATGCTTAGAATTAGGTGACCTAAAAGGCACCTTTTCGCCATAAATCAATAGCTCAATGCTTTCTTATTATAATGAATCCACCCTCTGTCCTAAGCTAACAAAATCCCCCAGTCAGTTGATAAATGGATTTAACTAACAACTTCCTCCTTAACTATGGCCTTTAAAAATATTTACTGAAATCCAAATAATGAAGAAAAACATAGACAAACCTCTCAGAACACATTGATATGTAGACTGGAATTAAAGTTTTGGTAGTAAGAGGTACACTTCTCCACAGCAGAAAGGTATTATATTTATTTGGAAAGGGAATTTAAAATAGCTAAGACATCCTTAACTATTAATTCCTTTTCCTGGAATAGTAAGACTTTATTAAATCATAACATTTCTGTTTCTGCTCTTACTATCACATTTTTGAAGTAGGTTTATAGAAGTTTTTTTTTTATTTCTAGCAAAAATATAAAATGGCACATTCATGGTCATAAGTAAAAAGCATTTTCTTTTAAAAAGCAATTTTTGAAATAATGACATTTGTGTATGTATCTAAATTCTTAAATTGATGCAACTAGTACCAAAAGCCAAATATGAACTTGGGCTCAGTACATATCTAAGATGTTGGACACACAACAGAACTTTCTTAGAGCTGGCCTAGAAACAAATCATGTAAAGAAGCCAGCACAAGTGCATTATATAAAGGCCTAAGTTAAAGTTAGTAAAGTTACTCATTTCCTGTGTTTTAGAGAGCTGGATCTTTGGATTCCTTCCAGGAGTTTTGTGCTCTAACTTAAGATGCAGAGGAGACAAGAGAGAATCAGAAATACCGCAGATGCTTAAGCTCTTCATGACTAAGGCTGTGAATGTGTCACAGCTGTCACTGGAGCCTTGGATTCCACAATCCACACTCATTCATTAGAGTTGCATGAAGTTTGACAGCTTGGATGGTGTTTTTGTGCTAGTGAATGGCTTAGTTAGCCGAGATGATTATGTACAGTAGGCGAACAGCTGGAACAAACTTCATTAGAGAATAGTACTTGGTGACTGCAGAGGAGAGAGCAGCATGAAAAAACATTATTAGCCATGTTGAAGTTGCTTCTCTGCAGCATTCAAGTCTCTGGACACTGCTCTATGTTTTCTAGCTTTTTGTTCTCTGACTTGCTCTTTGTACCACAGCTGGACGTAGTAATGATGGTCATGGAAAAGAGCCTTCAGAGACTACCAAAGTCTGAATGTTATTCAGAAGAGGAGAATAAATGAATGTCAAAGCCTTTTTGGTTCCCCCAGCAAGTGTACCCCTGACAGATTTTCACCTCTGGTATTCAACTCATTCTCTTTCCTCCATATGGAAGACTTGCAGGTCTCTTTTGCTACGATAGTTTCTATCATGCTGACCAGAAATGGGATTCAGCTCACAGATTAAGACACCTAAAGATAGGTGTGTATTTTGAAGTGTCTACCTGTATCTAAGTACATAAGCTCCTGTTATAGTCAAAGGAGATTTAGGACATCGTTCAGTCGTCTCAACATAGGTGTTAGGTGCCATCTGAGATCCCCTGGGGTATCTAACATCCATTAGGGATCTGTAGGTATGATGCTTATCTACACCACATCTTTTACCCTCTGTATGAGGGCAGGTAAAATACTCTGGGGTATTGGTGACACCAAACATCAGTGTTTAGGCTACTGATTCCAACCCCAGGCCAGATAAATATAGGTGTCTCCTATAGAGTGAGTTTTGTAACTCTTTAGCTTGAAAAGTCTTCAATAAATGCCACTAAGATGGTTTAATCTGCAGTCGGAATCCTGTCCTGGGTTTCTGATCCCTCCTGATGGTTTAGAATGAGACTGATCAAATCTTGGTCTTAGTGCTCTTACCACACGCACACAGAGCTCAGTTGATTCTCATATACTCTCACACAGGGCTTGGAAATACCCTCTGGTATTGCTGTCTTGGGATATCACAGTTAAGATACAGGACCACAAAAGAATTACTACATTGCAGGTGTGTCTACTTAGCTCCAAATCATTCCTGGAATTTTCCCTGGGACAACCTTGAGACTGCATTAGCCTTTCTCCAGATTCAACTACCACAAGCAGCTCTTGGTCATCCTGTAACTGAATAATCCAGAAGGTGTTTTTCTCCCTATATCATTTACAGCTGAAGTATTCCCAGCTCGTGGTTCATCTTTTAGTATGTTGCCTTGTACAGCTCGCTGGTCCATGCTGGCTCTGTCCTGTTACCTTAGCCATTCTCCCTTCATCCATGCATCATCACTGTCCTAAGCTCAAGCAGAGGAAAAGGCCAACCCACGGCAGATGTTCTGGAGTCATACTTATGATCTTGCTTTACTTTCCTTATGACAGCCTGACTGAATATTCTCACTTCATTCTGACACTTCTGGGTGTCAAAGACATGGTTCTTTTGTTGCCCAGCTTTCTCTCTCCTGTTACTTCTAGGTTCTTTGAATGCTCATGATTCACCAGCTTCAGTCTGGAGTTTTTCCTTGTGACTTCTTTTCCCAGCTTCCCTGAGACACAGATTCCCTGAAGTTTTTGCCTCTTTAATGCAAAAAGACCTTTCTGTCCAAATTTCCTAGTGCTGTTGACTTTACTACCTGATTGTCTCAGTTTCTCCAGACTCTCCTGTTTGGAATGAAGAATATCAGCTACACATCTACTTTGGTGAAGGTTTGTATTGCTTTGTGCTTTGCTTTGCTTTCTTTTTTCTGATGTGTTCTATATCTCCATAAAACATGGAGCTGGGTCCAAGGTGATTAAAGCAAAACATGACCTATTTAAAGCAAAACTCTTCAGAGCACCAGGCTTTCATATTTTTCTGATAGGCCCAGAAAAATGAACTGTGCACATCTTCTGTGTGCATCAGTTTGGAAAACCTCCAATGTAACTCTCCGTGAAAGAAAAAGGTTTTTTTAACTTTTCAAGATCCATTTTATTTGTAGCTTCCTGATCTGGCAAAATAAGCCTCACATCTTCCTAGCAGAAACAATCAAGGATTTTCTAAACTAAGAGCCTCCCTTTTGACTCTATTGTCTTGATTTTTATTTTTTTCTTCTGATAGCTCATTAAATTGACCTCTTGCTTTCCTTCCCACTGTCCCTACTGAATTAGAACAAGGGCATAATTTAGCTACTCTACTATTCCCAAAGAGCTTCTGAGACAAACCTCAATAAGTAGATTGTGTATATTTTGCAGCAGTTTCATGTACACCACTACTGCATTATGCAGTACAATGGAGGTGACCCATTGTCAAATCTATTCACAGCCACAAAAAGTTTAGTGTGTGAAATGTCATTAAAAATATGGGTATGAAAGCAACAATGTGATAGCTCCACCGCACAACTTAGATCAGATAATTTGTAACACATGGCTATTTTCTTAAAAGGTGAAAAGGAAGCTCGCCTGAACATTAACATGACATTCATTTCTTTGCTGACTGGAGAAACTCTCACCTCATATTCTGCTTAATGAACTGACAGACTATTCCATACTGCATGTCATATACTGAAATGTCAAAATTTAAAAATGCTTTCATTTAAATCAGAGGTTGTCTGAGTTTTCAGTCAATCATATATAATTTTACGCAATTTCCCTTTTGCTTCTCTTATAAGTACTTGCTCTAAACATACATGTTTGTGTTTGCAGATTTCTGGGCGGGGCTAAATGGCTGTTTATTATATGCTGCCTTTAGAGGCAATGAAGTCCAGATTTCAATTCTTCTGATCCCCAAGTAGGTTTCTAAAATAATTCATGTGAATTGGACATCCTTTTTATCTCCATTAACTATGTGGGGATGCTGAGCAGTAAGAGCTGTGGAAAGAGCCAGGTAAGCCAGACAAGATGATCTGAAAGAGTTAAATGGGATCTACTCATTTCATCTAAACTGGCCAGATTGAAAAGAATATGCAGGCGTGTCTGACTGCATGTCCAAGCTAATCCATATCACTCTCTTTAGCAGCATGTTCAATCTTGCGTTTTATAAATCAGCTTTGAGAGCTTTCACCCAAAATGTTACAACTTGTGATTCATGGGCTGGTTCCAGCCTGGAAAATTTTTCTACGTTTTCTGCGGTGTCCTTGCCATTTTCAAAATGCGTCACCCTACTGTCCCACTACTTCTGTGTGATCCTGAGAAATCACCCGCTTTAGTGTCTCAGTATTTACATTTAGTCTGCAACAGGTAAAAGATCAGACCAGAGATCATAACCTGTACTACAGAAAACTGTGCATTTGTATCAGGAATGACAAAGATGAAGACAGACTTGAAGATGGCTGAACCTATCTTGCTGTTTCACATCTCTGCAACTGCCCTCAACATATAATAAACTCCATCTTTCCTCAAAACGCATCTCAAGACTTAGATTCCTTGGCTGGTGAAGCAACTTAGATCAGAAGGTTGTCCTGTCATCCTCCTGCTTTGACTTTCAGCACTTCTAAACATTGTATTAATGTTTGTAGCATTTTTTTCTCCTCTAAGATCAAGAAGGCTAAGAAAAATGGCTGATGTAAGGGAACATGAAGAAAGAAAAAAAATCTAACGTGCTTTAAATTGAACTGGTAGTAGTGACCTCAACTGAAGCTGACCTTAGCGTTCAACAAAGAGCTAGTCTCTACAAAGATATAAACTCCTCCATACTCAGCGAAATGAACCATACTGATTTGCCAGCCCTTTTAATAATCAAACGAGCAAAAGAGTAAACAAATGCATATTCCTCTAAGTACTTTCCACTCCCCTATGTGCCATGCTTGTTCAGTACCCTTTTTGCCATGTGCCCTCTTTGTTCAATTGAGATTCAGGCTCTTCTTACCAATGCCATGGCTTCAGCCAACATTAAGATGAGATCATGGCTGGCAGCTCTATATTTTCATGCCTAGCTTTACAAAATGTTTTATATGTTTCCACACCTTATTCTTTGTCGTCTATGTCAGTAGACTGCTGTCTTTAGTGACCCATAAGTAACAATACAAAGCAGGTGAAGTACAGTGTGACTTGTGCATTGCTCCACCTATTGTTTTGAGTTTTCCCCTCTTAGTTTCCTGTGAGCCGTTTTGGAAGAGCTCCTACACAATGTTTTGCAATGAGCTAAGGGAAGGAACCACTATTATTAATGTCAGCGATGTTGAAATGTTTGTCAAATATATTCTTCCTGCTTTTTGCAACTTGGCCTTACTACAATACTATTGAATCAACGAGAGATGACCCTGATTTCTTAATATGTCTCTCAGCAAATATTCTACCAGTGTTCTTTGAATTCTTTTAAAATAAATCATTTAAATGAATCAGTCTATGTATTGAAACTTGTTTGTTCATTTGGTGATTTCTTCAACATGTTGCTCTAATAGCAATGAAGCTCCATTGCAAAAGCACAATGCCCTGCACATGAAACTCTTGGAGAGCTTACAGTTTAAATAAATTTCTACAATATATCTATATCTGAGATACATCTAAGGAGCATAAGAATATAGGGTTCAATTCATTTTTTCCTGAAAGAGTAATTTAAAATAAATCAGATGACTTGTGCCCCAAAATGGCCTTTTTTCCCCCACTGTCCATTAAGGGAGTCTGGAATGACTTGGTTATCTATAAACATCCACAAAGTATAAGTCTGAAGTTACTGGAGGGAAATCCACTTTGATTTGGATAAAGATATATAGAAAATTTGAAGAAAAGCTAACAGTTGAGTACAATTTCTCTGAGGTTTCATATACTGTTGGTATCAAAACACTCTCCTTACTTTCCTCATGGGTTTACAAAATGAAGGCCTTCCATGTCAAGGATAGGACACTAGGGTTAATAGATTTAAAGTAAAAAAAAAAAAAATCAAAATATTTCCTTCATAGATTTACAGAATTTAAAAGTGAATACCTACTCTTCTTCTCCCAAAGGATTTCTTAAAAGTATCACTGTCATTATCCTAAATTGGCAGTTAATAAGGAATGATCTGTGGAAAACTCACAACCTCAGAGCTCTTATGTGTTCAGAGAAGCACAGACTCATTGTCAAACATTTATGAATTGCTTAGGTTTTGCAGTGTGCCTTTTATGATATGCAATGACAGAAATTTCGGTTGTCTTTTCAAGACAAAATAAATCTCCCTTGATGTGGAAGAAAGTGCTTTCAGTAAGATCTGTTCAGCAATGGTGCGTTTGCTTGACTCAGCACTGGCATGAATACCAACTAGACTGGAAATGGTTAGGAAAACAGATAATCATTTACACTGCTGTAATGGGAGGAAAACAGGAAGAATCTGCAGTAACCTGGGAGAATCTGATTTCCAAGTGACTGGCTCTCTATGCAACATTTAATAAATAAGATATTTAACAAATAAAGGCCAACACCACAATTGCAAACAATGCTCAGGGAAAATCACGGCCCAGAGACTGTTCTCATAAGCAGTTTGGATGAGGCCATTCTAATTTGTGGTAAAGCAGTTTAGCAGGGTGGGTAAAAGTGATGACATGTTACTTGACCTCAAGACCAAGGAAGGCTCCCAGACCTGATATATTTAGCAATGTAGTTGTAATGTTAAAGTCCATTTCTTTTCCTTGCCCCTGCTATGAAACTACCATTGGTGGTTGTTGGCTATTCAGTTCGCTTCCTTGACCTCCTTCTTATTCACAAACAAGTAGCTGACAAAATACTTCTGATACAAAGGTGGGTGATGAATTTAACATAAAGGCAAAGGCGCCTGGCTGGCTGGACAGATATATTTTTACCTTGGTAGAGGATTGCTCAGTGGTTATTGAATTGTTGCCATTGACAGATGGATTCACTGTGGTCCAGCTGTTTACTTGGACAGAACAGCTTTGCTTTTAGACCTTTTAAGCATTTTTGGTCTAGAAGCCACACAAAGGAGAGTTACAGAGAACCAGATTACATGTTTACACAAGGGGAAGGGAAATAGAATTCTGACTAGAGACTGCGAGGAGCTAGGGACACACCAGAAGTAAACTTGTCTACGTGGAGATCTACCTGGACTTTAGTAAAGCCTTTGACACAGTCTCCCACAGTATTCTCCTAGAGAAGCTGGAAGCTCATGGCTTAGGTGGGTGTACTCTTCGCTGGGTAAAAAACTGGCTGAATGGCCAAGCCCAAAGAGTTGTGGTGAACAGAGATAAATCCAGTTGGCAGCCAGTCACAAGCGGTGTTCCCCAGGGCTCAGTTCTGGGGCCATTCTTGTTTAATATCTTTATCAATGATCTGGACGAGGGGATCGAGTGCCTCCTCAGTAATTTTGCAGATGACATCAAGTTGTGCGGGAGTGTTGATCTGCTTGAGGGTAGGAATGATCTGCAGAGGGATCTGGACAGGCTGGATCAATGGGCTGAGGTTAATTGTATGAGGTTTAACAAGGCTAAGTGTCGCATGCCGCACTTGGGCCACAACAACCCCATGCAAGGCTACAGGCTTGGGGAAGAGTGGCTGGAAAGCTGCCTGGCAGAGAAGGACCTGGGGGTTTTGGTTGACAGCCAGCTGAATATGAGCCAGCAGTGTGCCCAGGTGGCCAAGAAAGCCAACAGCATCCTGGCTTGTATCAGAAATAGTGTGGCCAGCAGGACTAGGGAAGTGATTGTCCCCCTGTACTCACCACTGGCGAGGCCGCACCTCGAATACTGTGTTCAGTTTTGGGCCCCTCACTACAAGAGAGACATTGAGGGGCTGGAGCATGTCCAGAGAAGGGCAACGAAGCTGGGGAAGGGTCTGGAGAACAAGTCTTATAAGGAGCGGCTGAGGGAACTGGGGTTGTTTAGTCTGGAGAAAAGGAGGCTGAGGAGAGACCTCATCGCTCTCTACAACGACCTGGAAGGAGGTTGTAGTGAGGTGCATGTCGGTCTCTTCTCCCAAGTAACTAGCGATAGGATGAGACGAAATGGCCTTGGGTTGCATCAGGAGAGGTTTAGGTGGGATATTAGGAAAAACTTCTTTACTGAAAGGGTGGTCAAGCATTGGGACGGGCTGCCCAGAGAGGTGGTGGAGTCACCATCCCTGGAGGAGTTCATAAAACATGTAGATGTGGCACTTCGGGACATGGTTTAGTAGGCATGGAGGTGTTGGGTTGACAGTTGGACTAGATGGTCCTAGAAGTCTTTTCCAACCTTAATGATTCTATGATTCTATGTTCTGCTTCTTGGATAAACAACAGTACATAAGCCCTCCTTGACACTGCCAAGGAACCTTAGGAAGTAGGACCTGACATGGACACCTGTCAGTGGTAATGAAAAAGTATTTTCAAAGCTCAAATGCTCTGAAATGATTTTCTATTAGTGAAGTGTTTCCACATATTCTATTTGGCCCATTGTCTGTAAGTCTTGGCTGGGTCCCTGGTAATTAAAATGAATAATTCTGTTCCTTAGTTGCTGCCTGTTATAAGCTATGTCTCTTTTCAATGAATTTAGGCACTATTTGCTTCTTAATAGTGGGCCCCCACTACAAGAGGCCCCCCTTGTTTGCTACTTGGGGCCCCCACTACAAGAGGGATATTGAGGGGCTGGAGCGTGTCCAGAGAAGGGCAACGAAGCTGGTGAAGGGTCTGGAGCACAAGGCTGATGAGGAGCGGCTGAGGGACCTGGGGTTGTTCAGCCCGGAGAAAAGGAGGCTGAGGGGAGACCTCATCACTCTCTACAACTACCTGAAAGGAGGCTGTAGAGAGGTGGGGGTCGGTCTCTTCTCCCAGGTAACAAGTGATAGGACAAGAGGAAATGGCCTCAAGTTGTGCCAGGGGAGGCTTAGACTGGATATTAGGAAATGTTACTTCACTGAAAGGGTTATCAAGCATTGGAACAGGCTGCCCAGGGAAGTGGTTGAGTCACCACCCCTGGAGGTATTTAAAGGACGTTTGGATGAGGTGCTTAGGGACATGGTCTAGTGGTGGTCTTGGCAGTGTTAGGTTTATGGTTGGACTCGATGATCTTAAAGGTCTTTTCCAACCTATACGATTCTGTGATTCTGTGATTCTGTGATTCTGTGATTCTGTGATCTGTAGCAGGACTGGTGACAGGGGATATCTGCATGCATGCTCCTATTTGAATGTATTTCAGCAGAATACGTTGTTTATCAAGTTCTTTGGAATACAAGGGACTCTATGACTGTCGAATACATTGGCTGTGCCGATGCTGAGAAATTAAAGACCACTAGAGAGCACCCTGGACCTCTGGAATTTGGTCACTAAACTGTTATTAATTTATTATTAAATTAGTGTTAAATTATTTGCATGGCATGTTGAATGGGTTTGCAGACAGGTCAACTAAGATTCTTCTTTACAATGCCTGGGTACAGTTCAGAGATTATCAGATTTCATACATCATTCCCAATAGGCAGTTTGCAGATGGCCACTCTATTTGAAGGGCTGAAGAGGTTAAAGAACCTATACATACCCTGTTGGCCTCAATGCAAAAAAAGCATACATCTAAATTTGGGGGGGGGGAGGGGAGGTGAAGTATGGCTGAAAACAACACCACAATTGAACAGACAGAAAAAATTCTGTCTTATGCCTCCCACATTCCCTAGCTCCTGTGCTATTCTAGGTCTCGTGGCAGTGCTATTGGACTACAGAGGGGAGTATCTTAAGGCAAAATCCCTTGGCTTAGTCATGACTCTATGCTTCGATATCTCATGTTGTGGCAAGTCTGGACTATGGCTTTTCTGGAGCATCAGAGTTCAATCTCCATGTGAAGTGAGGACTCAGCTGAAGCAGAGCAGGAGATCTCCCTTGGTGGGCAGACCTAATTCTCCAGAGAGCTGGGAAGTGTTTTGGAAGAGAGAGTTGGCTGCACATCAAAAAGTCTGCACACTCAACTTGCAGATTCCTAGGAAGTTGTTTCCTTAGTGACAATAACAACAAGAACAATTTTAGAGTATTTTCTTCATGTCTATTTTTACTGTTTTAGATATGTTCAGAAGTCGAAGAGTACAACTGGCACTTCTCAGCAGAAAGGGTTTTTTTGGTTGTTTTTCTTTTCTCTTTTGTAGCTCACACTAGCACATAAGAATTCTTGTTTATAATAGGCATCTGTCTGTCTTAATACTGTTGGCATTTTTAAATCCACAGACACCGTGGGAGCTGAAGGAACAGTTCTTGCAGGATTCTTAATGTGTCTTGTAAATGGTAGCAAGTTGGGAGGTTATCTCTCCATGTGAGGGCTGTGAGCCATGTAGGGTAGACACACCTTAAAGTCTACATAACTCCAATAAGAAGGTACTCACCAACTCTCACAACTAGGCTTGTAAAAGGAAACAGTAGGAAAGTGAAATAGAAAAAACAACAGAAGATTGTGTTTAAGAAACAAATCTTGACATAAGCCAACAACCTCCATAATTGCCACTATACACAGTAGATTTTGAAAACAAATTTTGGATCCTGATTTGGGAGGAAAAAAAGAGATTAGCTGCAGAATGGGACTGCTCTAGCAATGAGACTAATTTTTTGTTTTAGCGTTTGCTGAAGAAATCCTGTAGGATGAACACCCGCTCTGCCTCCTGGCAATTAAAGACCCTGAGCACAATGAGAGGAATTTGTCTTTGATTTCCAAGAAAACAAGACTGACTGAAACCGGCATAGAAATGTGCAGTTTGGAAGCTGGGAGAACTTTTAGATGTCACAAGGTGCTAGTGAAACAGAAGTATAACAAGGCAAAAAATGAAAGGACTTACGAGCTATGACGGAAGGAAGTCAGAATCACAGAATCACAGAATCATATAAGTTGGAAAAGACCTTTAAGATCATCGAGTCCAACCATAAACCTAACACTGCCAAAACCACCACTACACCATGTCCCTGAGCACCTCATCCAAACGTCCTTTAAATACCTCCAGGGATGGCGACTCAACCACTTCCCTGGGCAGTCTGTTCCAATGCTTGATAACCCTCTCGGTGAAGAAAAATTTCCTAATATCCAGTCTAAACCTCCCCTGGCGCAACTTGAGGCCATTTCCTCTTGTCCTATCACTTGTTACCTGGGAGAAGAGACCGACCCCCACCTCTCTACAGCCTCCTTTCAGGCAGTTGTAGAGAGCGATGAGGTCTCCCCTCAGCCTCCTTTTCTCCAGGCTAAACAGTCCCAGCTCCCTCAGCCGCTCCCCATCAGCCTTGTGCTCCAGACCCTTCACCAGCTTCGTTGCCCTTCTCTGTACGCGCTCCAGTACCTCAATATCCCTCTTGTAGTGGGGGGCCCAAAACTGAACACAGTATTCGAGGTGCGGCCTCACCAGTGCCGAGTACAGGGGCACAATCACTTCCCTGAAGTCCTAAGAAGTGAAACCATAAAGATGGTACTAAAGAGCAAACTCTATTATCATGTCTGAATTAGGAGTGCAGGCCGTATAGGCTTCCTCTTTACCCAAAGAGAGCTAGGCGTCTGCAAAGAGTGACTAAAGTGAAAATATGAATCATGCAATGGAGGTGTCTGGCTCTTTTTATTAACAGTACAGAGAGTTTAAAATATCTCTTCTTATAATTTAAATGCTAATAATTAACTGGGGAGAACTCAAGCCCTGGTGACGAAGAGCAGTACAGTCAGTTCACTAACACCACATGATACTTTCTTTGTTCAGGACATCACATAATTATAAATAAATTTCAATGTCATGAGGAACTTTATTTTTCTTTCCTCAGTCAGGGCAGTGGGGCTTAAAACATTGTGTGTGTGTGTATTTCCAAATGTGTTTTTAATTTCTGTTCAATTCTGACATAGGAAATCATGATTAAATTATGAATTGGTATAAGGTAAACCAGAATGCATCATATGGCATTGTCTAATACAGCAAAATGAATTTAAAAATAGTAATTAAAATATATGTCCACTTAAAATCTTCCTGAAATACCTTCCCCAGTTATCAAAAATAATTTCCAAACTGTGTGTCCCAAATCAGTTATCATCAACCTTTCTTTTGGGGAAAAAAAGCTAAAAATGTAAATGACAAATGTACTTATGATTAAAATATAGATTGCCCATTTGCTATTTTAACATTTTGATTGGAACCATTAATTTAAATGGAAATCCCACATAACTAAGCAGCAAGGTTAATTAAACTCAAAGTCCTGCTTTGGACTACTTGTGCTGATATCCACATTTCACACCAGTGGTTTGGAGCCAAATTTCTCTCTCTGTAGTGAACTGTTCCTTGCTCTTATGCAACTACTTTTTTCAGTAACTCACCATTGTTAAATGGTTCCAGCCTAGACTTGAGTCTTTATCCATTCATCAAAAACCTGATCAGGTTTGACTCAGCTCTGAAATGCATGAATGATAAAATCTGAGATTACAAACTGTGCACTGCATGTATATTTTACATTAAACCACGCAGTAGTATCTAAGAAAATGAAAGTGATTTTTTTCTTAGCTTCAGCCTTCTGGGCTCTTTCATGGGTGAATGTATTACAGCAGAATACCAAATTAGGAATTAAGAGATTTACTGGGTTAAATCAGAGAAATCCCACATGGGATGCAAAATGATATGTTGGCTAGGTATTGAGGAAAGGGGAAGTAAGGGGGATGAAAAAAAGAACCACAATAAGAGTTTAACAAATCAAACTGACAATGCACCATTTAATATACATGGTAAGAATACATTGATTAAATGGCAAATGAAATAGCAGAATTTGCTGCGTATTTTCTTACTGAAAAATGTTTCTCCTCACAGAATTAGAATATATGCATTAATAAGATCCATTTTCACCTGCTCTGTCAAGAGTGGTAGAATGAATCTACCACTTGATAGTTAAAATTATGAGCATCAAGAGTGAGGAATAGTACATACAAGAAAAAGGAAAAAGAAACCCAAACAGTTGTTTCATAGGAAGACCTTGGGTTTATGAGTTCTGTAGTCTGAATTCTATGCAACTGCTGTGAAGTCCTGTAGCCGTCTGAAGACACCACCACCTCCAGTCGACTCCACCATCTTGTCACCACCTCTTGAATCTGCCAGCTGAGCTGCTTGCGAGAACGCTCCCTAACCTGATTGTATCACATTGACCTTGGTTAGCAAAGCCTTATTGTTTAAGCTAACCCAATTTATTTGGAGTAAATTGGGTTAGGCAATGCTCGTACAATCAGCTCAGCGGGCAGATTGGAGGCAGTGCAGCATGGATTAGCATCTCTAAGATGACTGGGAGTAATGTTCTTTTCAGCATGGCTACAGCTGGAGAGAGAGATGGCCACAGCCTAATGCAGGAGTCAAGAGCTGGCAGTTGTTTGAAGCACTCCCGTGGGATCTAGACACAAGGGTGGGCATTTCATTTCTACAGATGGTCAGCAGAAAGAAAGAATTGACAAGTTTTCATGAAGAAATCTCAACTACCTTTCAGTTAATGGAAACAAGTTCTATTAACTTGCTGGAAAATATTTAAAAAGGAAAACATTGTGAAAGAATAATAAAGAGAATTTTGTGTTATTCCCTACATTGGTGATCACAGGAATATAGCTGGTACTCAGAGCTAAATTAATCCTATGTATCTCTGTAATACTGAAGCTATCTAGACATGAAGTACAGAATGCCCTCATTTCTCAAGTAAGTCACTCAGAGCAGAAGTTGCTACGTACATCTTCAGAAACGTGGGCCTTTCACTTGCTTTATGGCTTCATTGAGATGCAAAATAGGAGTGGTAACCCTAGCCAAATATGCATTATATCTTCAAAAACAGTGTATATTTCTTTGTAGGTAAAATAACCCTAAAAGACTAAGATTGCCTTCAGGGTGTCTTTATGTGTGTGAGCAAACTGGGTGGTTTGGTTTACTTTGGAAAACAGATTTAAAAGGCAGAGGAAAAAAACCACATTAATCTCCATTTTAGAGACATGCTGATCTGTTTTAGAAGACAAGCAGGATGCTGGCTTTTTGGATTGGAGCTGGATGACTGACACTGAATAATGTGTTACTGAACTTAGGGTTTATTCACCTACATATTTAAGACCCCTAAGTCCTAATGTCCTGGTTTGGTTTGGGTTTTTTTGGCAGAGTTGTTTTAATGTAATCCTGATTTTTTTTTTTTTTTAATTATGATTATTTTCATTACTGGCTTGAAGATAACACAGAATACAACCACTCCTTCGCAGAACATGAGCCAGAATTATTTCTGTAAAACCTGTGATTATTGCCCATCAAGGAAGATTTTGTGATCAATTACAGCCAAGCAATGCTGGATGAAATTAAACAATCCAAAGGACGTCTAAATCCATGTCACAAAATTTTGGTTTCATCTAAGTGGGACACATCCAAAATGTGCAAAATATTATTGGAAAAATTATTCTCTGCTTCACACAGCGCTCTCATTTCATGGCTGTTTCTGAATAAGGCAGTCCTCAATAAAATATCCAATTCTTTGGGCATGTCTAATGGCAGCCAAGCTGTGCCCCGGAGAGTCCTCTAGTTCATTGCACAGTGACTGTGTACCATCCTATCCAGACTCCATCACAAAATTTATTCTGCTTGTCCAAAACAGCCTCATACTGTGCAGACTTCAGGTTATCAGACATTTCGTTTTATTTGCCGAGAGAGGATCATTCTCTTCCTTTCCCTTATGTGTCCCTACCCTGGTCTCCCCACTGAGTTACACATTTCAGAACAGCATACAAACTCATCCCATGCTTCATTTACTCCAGCTGGCAACAAACACTAGGGACAGAAGTGAACTCTAGGACATGATGAAAGAAATACCATAAAATATGAACTCACCTTTTCTACTGCATGTGGAGGATTTTTTTTTTTTTGGTGTTGTTTTTTTGCCTGGTGCCTCAAATAAAATGCTGGTCTTTGATGCAGAATACACTCCCATGGGACAACAACAAAAGACCCTGAGATGTGTCATGGTTTAGCTTTAGTCGGCAACTAAGCCCCAGACAGCCGCTCACTCACCCTCCCCCTCAGTGGGATGCGGGAGAGAATCGGAAGAGCAAAAGTAAGAAAACTTGTGGGCTGAGATAAGAACAGTGTAATAATTGGGGAAAAAAAAATAAAAAAAAATAAATTGTAGTGAAAAGGAAAACAACAAGAGAGCAAGAGAGGACAAAACCTAGGAAAAAAAATAAGTGATGCAGCCGCTCACCACCTGCCAACCGATGCCCAGCCAGTCCCCAAGCAGCGATTCCTGACCCCAGCCAACTCCCCCCAGTTTCTATACTGAGCATGATGCCACATGGTATGGAATAGCCCTTTGGCCAGTTTGGATCAACTATCCTGGCTGTGCCCCCTCCCAGCTTCTTGTGCACCCGGCAGAGCATGGGAAGCTGAAAAGTCCTTGACCAGTGTAAACATTACTTAGCAGCAACTAAACCATCAGTGTGTTAGCAACATTATTCTCATCCTAAATCCAAAACACAGCACTATACCAGCTACTGGGAAGAAAATTAACTCTATCCCAGCTGACACCAGGACAGATGCCAATTTATCAGCCTGAGCTGAGCCAGAAAATAAATGTAAAGGTAACTCAGATTTATTCTGTGCTACCACTACCTAGTTCCTAAGATTGCTTTCATGTTTAAAAGCCAGGATGTCTCCGAGGTTATCAGGCTATTAGCCAATGCTCAGATGAACCATTAAACTTTGGCCTATATTTTGCTAGTTGACTCTCAGATACCACTGGTGGCCTTTCCTTTACTTTGTTGTCCTGGTCCACCTTTAATTCTCTACCTTACCAGGGATGAGAAAACCCAAGAAGGCTACTTGCATGTAGCTCGCTGCCATCTGCAAGCATGAGGGTCATTAATAATGCAGCCCGCAGAAACGAGGGCTTTGGGACATCTTTATTTCTCATCTTAATAAATTGCATCCTTCAGAGGCTGCTGAAGTGGATCTCCCAGTGCTGGAGATCAATAAAGCTTTCCCTTTCTTAGGTTGCTTTTCTTTTAAAACATTTTTGTCAAATGCTGACTAGGACGGGCAGGTACTGTGTTTCTGTGAGAAACAACTTCACAGAAGTTGTGCCTGCCTACAGCAATGTTACTGTAGCTATTTTAAGAGATTACAAGAAATCCTCTCCACAGAGCATACAAAGAAATAGGGGAATGGGGGAATAATGGAGAACTGCTGTATTGTACTACAGTGAAATTGTGAAATCTTTGGCCAAAATCCTTTGACCTAATGAGTTTCCAAAGGGTCAAAGTTTCATCCCCAGAGTGCTTGAAAGGCACGTGATGATGATCATCATGGTAGAACTGTACCAGCACTTTAAGGCCACAGATTTTAGTTGGTTTGTTTTTTAAGCAACTAACCTAAATAATCTTTGCTTTGCATGACTGCTCCACCTGTTTCTCAAGCCACCGTTTCTTTGGTGTCATTTCTGCTGAGCTTAAATTATATATTAAACTGAAGGGGGGAGCAAGTGAAGACCTGAACAGAATTTAGACTTGATATAATGTGAAGAAAGTAAAGGGAGGAGGTTGGAGCAACAAGAACAAACTTCTGTTACTGGACACTTCACATTGTTTGACCTTAATTTGCTTCCCAATATAAGATGCTACTAATTAGCTGAGTGTAGCTTTGGCAAAATTTACTGTTAAGGCTGAAATTTTTTATGCTGTGTGTCTGTCTCAAATCTCTCTCTTTCTTTCCCTCGCTCCCTCCCTCCCTCTTTCCTGATAGAAAATATAGAGAAATAGGGCATAATCCATATGATACTTTGAGATACATAATTTAGGATGATCTAACTTTTGCTCTGAACTCAACTAGCTGTGCTGGCTATGTCGCAGTTACTATACAAGGAGGCTGTGGAAATTAGCTCGGTTTTAGAGGTATACATTATAATGAAATGACTCTCACCCAAGGCCCTGAAAGACCACCCATAAGGAAGAGGCATTTTCACTGTTTCTTTGAAACATGAGTCAATCTATTTAAAACTGAGCAGTAGGCATTTTGGAGAAGAGGGAGATTTTAACCTGATTGAATTTACATTCTTATATCCTAGGTTTTACTGGTATGCATGATGATAAAATGTCAAAGCTATCCAATGGAAAGGAATAACATTTCAGTTGTCTTCTGGACCACATGGAATATTCCATTTCCACATGATTTCTAAAGGAAACTGTGAATCATACCGAATTCAGTTGCATCTGATCTCATGACTATCCTGTCAATTTATAAATTTCATTATCGCACATCTTAATATCCATAATCAGGGTTTTCAGCTTTCACCTCAACAGCCATATTCAATACAGCAAAACAACCCACTTTTTTATAGATCCCATTCAGACAGCTTCTGTATATAAGAAGAATTCTGCTGTAGTAAATTGGAGTTCCACAGAAGTAAAAACAATGCTGTAATGGATACAACCGCTCTCTTCTAGTTGTGTTTGGTGGGTTTGTTTTGTTTTGTTTTGCTTTGTTTTTTGACACCTCTTGAATTAATAAAAGAAGAGAACATATCATATCTCGGCCAAGAAACTGCATGTACGTGTATGTTTATGTGTGTATGTATGTTTATATTAAACTGTTTTGATCCTGCACTCTGCCACCTTATAGGGCACCATAGGGCCAACTTATCTTCTAGAAATGTTATATGGAAATCCATGACCAGATCATGAAGATGAATATAGAAATCATCGGCTGTAATCACAAGCTGAGAAGGGGATTACATGGGAATGAATCACTTCCATTCATTTTTATTTACTTTTTTTTTCTAGGTAGACAGTGGTAGTGCTGGTTTATTCAGAATAATAGTGAAGCAGTAGTATGTGAGTCAAGCTGAATATTTACATTATCTAGATTTTAGTTTTTAAAAAGTAATGCCCATAAGAATCCTCAGCGCTGTAAGCCGTGGGTATTCATAACTTTTTAAAGGACTGGGCACTCTGAAATGTGACCTCAACTAAGACGTTGTAAGTGCTCTGAACCATGGCTGGGGAAATCAGTTTTATAGCATGGAATAATTTTGCAATGCTACGCAAGATATTAGGACTTCTATCTTTTTCAAAATGCAAGTTATCTAGAGACAAGCTAAGGCAAAGAGCTGAAAAGGTTGGGATTACCTGCAACATTCTCATCATTGTGTCATCTGGTGTGTCCCTGCTTCGTGAGACTGAGTGCAAAGGCCTTTGTAACCTGCCAAAATAAAGAAAAAAAGGAAGAACCCCACAACATTTTCTCTAGGCTCAATTTCATTTCCTGCTATGCCAGACTGAAGGAAAGAGACTTGGACTGCCCTTTGTGTGAGTAGAAGCTGTTCTTCTGCGACCTGAAAGCCTCCTGCCTGTCCATGTGTCTAAGCTACAATCACCCTCATCACCAACTACCAGGAAAAGCTCAGCAGCCTTCACTGCCTCTAGATTAGTGGGAGCAGGAAAGGCCAAGAACATGTTGCAGTTTTCTCATTGCAGTTTTCTCCTGACACACGAGTTCACTCCGTGCTTTAAGGTGGCTGGATGGGAGTCAGCTCTGAGTCAGAGGCCATGTGATTGGGAAACTATGTCTATTAGCACTGCAATAATCCACGTGTTAGAGAAAGTGGTTTATAAAATATTCACGTTATATAGAGTCCTCTTAAAATTGTAACCTTTTCTGACTATCCTCTTTCTGGAAGACACTTCCAGGGCCTCTCTCTGCTGATGGTCTGAAGCTTTCTTCTAATCCCCACCTCAACATCTTCTTGTCCCAACACTGACTTTAATTTCAATTTCTTTTCTTCCTCCTTTGTTCATACTGCTACTATGCTTGGGGCTGTCCCTACTCAACACAGATTCTTCTCAGTTAATCAAACTGGTTTTCTGCTTTCTTAGCTCTCTGTTTACCAAGATGAGTAGCACGTTGTCCCAGAGCAAGGCAAACCCATGTGCTGCTGAGGTGAATTGCTCATCTTTTGTTCATTATGGAGGGACCTAAGGGAAACTATCTTGGATATAGATGTTTCGCTTTTAGACAGCTAAATTTAAGTGACGTGAATTCCATCCCTGGTGCTGTAAGAACACATGCTGTGGAAGGTCCTAATACTGTCCAAATGTAATGAGTTCATTAACCACAAGAAGGGATACAGCTGGGTGAACTTAGGCTGTTCGAGGTGCAATAGAAAAGGAGGGCAATGGGAAATGTGGGTGGAAATAAAAGGAATTATGCAACTTACTAATGCCTATGCTGTGACTTAACCTTATCTTTCAGGGTAGGAATGAAACTGTTCAAAAAAAAAAAAGGGGTTTTCATCTCCTTTAGCACAGAAGAGACAGGATTGTAGTCCCAGGTCTGTTCTGGGATACATTTCCCTGAGAACTGAACAGTATGCACTTGAGAGATCACAAAAGTAAGGGGATAATTTTCTCTACCCAGCAAGGAATCCGGAAACATATTATACCTGTTCTTTTTTTCATCAAGATGGTCTGAACTTTGGCTCATGAAAGCTTTCTGTGTCATTGTTTAGAAGTGTGGAGGAGGCCAATGGATATACATCTGGGACATCACCATAGATTGCCAAGTCAAAGTGCTCAATGATGTACAAGCTGTTATACTCAGAATGGCTCTGCCATTTGCATTGGAAAATAACAACGAATTGTACATATAAGGGAAAGAAAGATCATTTGGTCATCCTCTCTGAACACCTTGGCAATTTTTCCACACTTCCAAGCATCCTTCTGTCAATGCCAAAGTAATATCAAATTGTTTTCTGCACACCAACGTCACGTATTTATTCCTTTGGCATCAGGCAATTTCTCATTGTATTTACCACCTTCTGAAGCAACAGATAACTCCCTTTCATTGCTTATTTTATTACTTTGGTTCTGCTTTCAGATGGGAAGGATAAACTTGTTTCCCAGAGATAATATGAGGTTGGTGTGCTGTTGGTGGAGTTCAGAGACTATGTCTTGCCCATGAGTCTATCACCAGCTGCAGGACCATTCCTCTGGAGTCTGTCTACTAAATAGTGGAATGCCTTGTTAAAGATACCCCTGGTATTTCCTCACAGCTGAGAGCATGCAGTACCTTGCACAGAGACTAGCTTGGGTCTGGGGAACAACAATAGCTTCATAATGAGAGCTTTATCTCAAGATAATCAGTTCAGCACATCAACAGAGCTAATTAAAGGTGTTAAGAGTGGCATCGCACTCAAGTAAATACATTTTTTCGAGTTAAGGAGTTGGTTTGAAGGTACTGTACAAGTACTGCACTTGGGATGATCTTCAGAGACAATGGGAATAAAGGGCTCTCGTCTAGAGCTGCATTTTTCTATTCTTACTCTTTCCTCTGGCTGTGATAGATGTCTGCTCAACAGTGATGCTGTTGAGCAGACATATATCCAGCCACATGGGTTCAAAGCAGAGACCAATGGCAATGTTGACGGGTAGGTAACAGAGTCCTTACGAGCTCCCATGTAATACTGAAAAACAATAGTTACACTGATAGCCAGGGCAGGAAATGCAGACCACCAGTCAAGGAAAGCAAATCAATCAAGTAGCTCTTGCAAAACTTTGATATGCCAGATAGAGAACACATTTTACTGGTTGTGGAGTAATGATTTTGAAGGACCTTGCCAAGCTGCACTTAAAGCTCTGCTGGAATGGAGCAGCACGTAGTTATCTTTATGATCCCATATTAGTTGCACATTAGCTATCAAGTACCACATACATCACAGGTGCTTCAAAAGGGTAATTGACCTGCCTGTGAAGATAAAAACTTCTCATATCATTTTTTACTTTGCCTACTAATGCTTCTTAAATGCACAGTAGTTTATAAATATTTCCCTGCAACTGAGTATCCATGGTCTTTAGTTAAAGAAGTCATGCCATTTCACCAGGTCTCTGGGGACGTCAACAACATAAGGGCACAAGAAATCTGATAGATAATACAATAGGGAAAATAATGCCCATCAAGGTAAGAATTGCTGGATGAATTTTATGGGTGACATCGTACGGGAAATCTGCCAAGAATAGCAAGCCTGTGCACAGGGAGCTATGAACTGTATTCCATAGTCTCTGCTTTCACAAGTCTATAGCTGCTGTAGTTGCAAAGATAAGCTAGAAACTCTTGACCTGTAGATGAATGATCTGCTCATGTCCATCTGAATTTTCAGAGAGCCTGAAGCAACAGTTCCAACAGAGTTTGAAAGTCATTATAATGTCAAAATACTCAGATATCCAGAACAATCCTTTAGATGTCAGTAACCTTCGATGTTTTATCATACCTGTATGGGTGAAGCAGCATAATATGAAGGAGAAGAATTGTTATATCATGAAAAATTTATTACTTATAATAGCCAGGCATTTTAACTGGAGTTTGTTTAAAAAATCAAGTGTTAGTTTGTTTTATACACGATGTCCCAGAAGGGCATAAACTTTCAAAGCTCAAGAAAGGCTGGGCTTTATGATCACACATATGAATGGATGGGATATAGTGCATTTGGATTTTCAAAAAGCTTTTGATAACATCCTTACTGATGAAAGATTCTACCTTGAAGGAAAGCAGGCATCAGCTGAGATCAGAAGAGCTGAGTGGCTCAGATATGACTGATTTACCTTAATTTAACAGGTTTTCACACAGCTGCTGGCCTATGGTAACTTCTTGTGTGTGCTCTTTGCCTATGGTGAATGGCAGGGCAATGAAACTTAGGGACAACGAAGAAGAACCAAAACTAAATTATACTGCCTTGAATTTGACATGAACCAAGAGGGACATATATACTTACTGTGTATCAGCTGAGACATAACAACTTGTAAACTGTAAAAATTTGACTGTGTGTCTGAGCCCTAAATAAAGAGAAAACAAAGCAGCAGAAGTATATGATTCTTTCTCAAAATTAATAGTGAGTGCCACAAGGAGCTATGCTAGCCTAATCTGATGTAAGGTCTGAAAGTGAACAATATGTTGACAAGATTTGCAGATGATCAAGAAATTAATCAGATCTTCAGAAAGTGTAAATTGGGATATCTTTTTTGAATTAACTGAGCAACACATTAAAATCTGTTCTAGAATAGTTTTGAGAGGGTTTTTTTTGAAATGTTAGGAAAATTCTATAAAGCTAGAGGACTAGGAAATACAAGAGCTGTCAGGTTATACAGAAATGATAAGCAGTGTGCTTTGTAAGGACAAATTATAATACTCTTACATCTTCAGGGAATTTCAATTTAATTGAAACCACTCAAAGGAAAAGAAAAAAAAAACTCCACCAAAATTATAATCGGGGACAGATGAAGTAAAACATGCACGGAAGTTATTAGGCTGTGTTAACAAAAGGAATAAAGATAGTACTGAAAGTAAAAAAAGGCCATGACATAGACGGAAGTCAGTGCTCTGTTTTGCTTACCATTAGTGCTTTGGTGTCTTAAACTTTGGAGATGGAATTTTCGTTGTTCACCCTCATCAGCCTGAGTAAGCAGAGGAAAAAAAAGATAGACTCTTTCAAAGCAGTAACTCACTTTGTCCAAAATTAGGCATCTAGCATTAGGGTATAGAAATTGCTCCCTGAGGATACTTACCTCTTCTCCATTGACTGTAAAGAGAGCCTGGGTAGACTGGGCTGAACTGTAAGGGTCTAACACTGGGATGTGAGCAACGCTGTTTAATGTTTTCATTAATGACCAGGATGATGGGGCAGAGTGCACCTTCAGAAATTTTGAAGATTACATGAATTTGGGAGGAGTGGTTGATAGACCAAGTGGTTGGTTGTGCTGTTATTCAGAGGGAACCAGACAGGCTGGAGAAATAGGCAGAGAGTAACCTCATTAAGTTCAAGAAAGAGAAATGCAAAGTCTTGCACCTGGAGAGGAATAACCCTATGCACCAGGACAGGTTGGGGACCAGCTGGCTGGAAAGCAGTTTTGCAGAGAAGGACCTAAGACTCCTGGTGGACATGAAGTTGATCCTGAGCCAGCAATGTGCCCTTGTGGCAAAGGTGGCCAAAAGTATCCTCAGCTGCATGAGGAAAAGCATTGGCAGCACGTCAAGGGAGGTGATACTTCCTCTCTCTCAGCCCTGGTGAGACACATCGGGAGTGTTGGGTCCAGTGCTGGGCTGCTGAGCACAGGAGAGACATGAACACACTGCAGTGAGTCCTGCGAAGAGCCATGAGGATGATTAAGGAATTATGAGGAGAGACAGAGAGAGCTGGGGGTCTTCAGCCCAGAGAAGAGAAGATTCAGGGGGATCTTATCAATGTGTAGAAATATCTGATGGGAGGGGTAAAGGAGATGGAGCCAGGCTATTCCCAGTGGTGACCAGCAACAGGACAAGAGACAACAAGCACAAATATAAAAATAGGAAATTCAACTTAAAGAGAAGAAAACACTTTTTTTATTGTTAAAATGGTCAAGTACTGGAACAGGTTGCCTAGGGAAGTTGTGGAGTCTCAATACTTGGAGATATTCAGAACCTGATTGGAAATGGGTTTTGAATAACTTAAGTTACCTGCTCTAGCTGACCCTGCTTTGAGCAGGGGAGTTGAACTAGGCAATCTCCAGAGGTCCCTGCCAACCCCCAATTCTGTGAATCCTCCTTATCAGTTATTCTTTCTTCTTGCAAAACCGCATTGCTCTGATTTCTTTCCTACACACGTCCTCATGGAAGTCAATGAAATTGATAATCCTAATTCATGTAGAAACATTCAAACACCTGGACTCTCATTTGCGTATGGTGTCACAGCATCTGCAATTTGCCATTTCCTTTTTTTGTAACCACACCCTTTATCTTCATTTTTAAAAAGGGAGTTCTAGTAAAATTCATAGGTGTTTTCTGTATGCTACACAAGGAAAAAAAAATCAAAAAATCTATTCCTCCAGATAGAAAAAGGACTATTACTGAGTATTGCTGACAGGCTTGGTTATTCTTTAACACTGAAATGCCTAAGCTAGGCAGCAAGTTGAATGTATTTCTTTCAACTATTTCCACACAAAATTACTGCTAGCATTGTATCAGCTCTTTTTAAAAATTTTGTTTCCTGAAGTCAAAAGCAACAATTTTCCTGAACAGCGAAAACACTGGATATTAGAAGAGACTACCTGATTGCATCTGTCATTAATGGACATTTTGCAGCACATGACTCCCACATCAGTACATGTGTTAGAACAATGGCTGGATGTCCTACAGACTGCATCCTTCCTTGTGGACAATCCTGTGACAAAATCCAGGTTGCTGGTTGCCAACTCTTTCAGGCAAAGGTGTGGCATTTCTTCCTGAGGTCCTCAAGATATTCATATATAGCTGAAAAGGGCTGCCTTGTCCCTTGTAGCAGTAAATCCTTTCTGAAAATCCACCTCTTGGACCTCCTGATGTAATTACCCTTCAAATCCTGTTTTGTCATTGACAAAAGACATGGTGAATGGAAACAAGGACTCTAGGGACTTTTCCAGTTAAGCACACAAGGGGAGAAAAGTTAATAAATGTCTTCTTGGTTTTTAAAAGAAAGATAGAGCTAGCTTTTCAGCTGCTGTGATCCATGCAGACACTTTAATGTCAGTGAATTTACAAAGATTAATGGAAGTAAATGAAAACAACCCGAAATATTTAAGCTCCAAGAAATAATAAGTGGTATATTAAAGACAGTAGTGTCCTGGTTTCAGCTGGGATAGAGTTAATTGTCTTCCTAGTAGCTGGTATAGTGCTGTGGGTTTTGATTTTATTATGAGAATAATGTTGATAACACAGTAATGTTTTAGTTGTTGCTAAGTAATGTTTACACTGGCCAAGGACTTTTCAGCTCCCCATGCTCTGCTGGGTGCACAAGAAGCTGGGAGGGGGCACAGCCAAGAGAGTTGATCCAAACTGGCCAAAGGGCTATTCCATACCATATGGCGTCATGCTCAGTATAGAAACTGGGGGGAGTTGGCTGGGGGACAACGATTGCTGCTCGGGGACTGGCTGGGCATCACTTGGTGGGTGGTGAGCGGTTGTGTCACTTGTTTTTTTTTCCTGGGTTTTGTTCCTCTCTCTAGTTGTTTTCCTTCTCATTACAATTATTATTATTATTATTATTATTATTATTATTATTATTATTATTATTATTGTTGTTGTTGTTGTTGTTGTTGTTGTTGTTATTATTATTATTATGTTCCAATTGTTAAACTGTTCTTATCTCAGCCCACAAGTTTTCTTACTTTTGCTCTTTTGATTCTCTCCCCCATCCCACCTGGGGGGGGGGGGGTGTGAGTGAGCAGCTGTGTGGTGCTTAATTGCCAACTAAAGCTAAACCACAAGCAGAAATGCCATGACGTTGTTCTTTTTGTTTGCTTTAATAGGATTGCTCTTTACAGACTATTTTCTATGGGAAACTTTAGAGCTTTGGCTGTCTGGTATTCAGTTAAATTTTCTTTTAGTTTTTCTGTTACCTTAAATATTTCAGCATCAACTTATTGACACCCTAATTCCTTCTCAAGCCTTTGTGGCAGGTCAAACTTTGCTATTTTGGGTTTCATATTCTTGATTCAAATAGAAGAGACTGGAGGTGGGATTATTCTGTCCAAATTTAGATATCCACAATGTAGATGTCAACATATAAGCTAGCTGTTAAGAATTCCTTTACACTCATGGGAGAGAAGTAGAAAGTTTAAAGTAGACAGTTAAAATAGGTCAGACAAATGCTTTCTTCATATGTCTACTTCTCTCTGTTGACTATATAAAAAGAGACTTGACAATGAGCTCATATATCAGTATGCGTCTTCTAGGTTTCTAAAATTAGATGACATGTCCTAGGTCACTGAAAGGTTGGTTTCCCAACCCTGCTTATTTTTTGCTAGCAAGTGTCTCAGCTGATGTGAGGAAAGTTCACCGTGCCCTTTAATATAAATTATGAAGCTGGTGTACTACATTTGGAAAGTGTTAGGAGGGAAATAATAAAATGCACTGTATTTCACACCTTGTATTGAGAGCCTAAAGAAGATAGAGTATCAATTATATAATTACCTGTTCATATATAAGAAAAAGATGTCCATCTAGCAATAGATAGATAACAAAGATGTCCATCTTGTGCCATAAACAGCTGTGGAATTCCCTTCCTGGGGAGAACTTGGAAATGCCAAGGGAGTGGTCTGTGAGCCAGATTGAGTGGTGATGGCTGGAGTATTCTCCTCGGCGCCTTCTTCCTTTTGCACCCAATCATTCTCCACCCATGTTTATTCTGCATAGGGAAATATTCTTAGTGTCACTAGGAAGTACTGGGATAACTGTGCATGAAGTGGGTGACTTTGCTGCAATGTAGAGTATTCAGGCTGCAAAAGCTCAATTGATCCTGCATGTTGTCAGAAGCTTTCAGATTTCCACACTTGTGTAGTAGCTTGGTCATGGTGCAGGAGAAGGATGTGGTGGGCAGCCCTGACTAGACACCGAATTAAGATTAATTAAGTAATGAACTCACATTTGATCACCGCTGGTCTAAGCCACTGTGGGTCAGATTTGAAATTTATTGCTTTCCTTTCAAACCACTGGCATACATCCCAGAGGACCATAACAAGGAGCCTAGCAGACCAGGTTGTTTCTTTCTTTTGGGTGAGATCTCAGTAACATCTCATAACTGCCTTATAAAGTCACTAAAAATCCTCTTTCATTCATCCTACATGGGTATACTCTGTCTGAGATGTCGTATAACAATTCCACCCATTACTTGACATGGTGAGGTTTGATTCTTTTAAGCAGTGATTCTTTTATGCCTCCCTGGGAGTAGGCACGTCCTACTTGGAAAGGACTCACTATCTGTTTTTGTTGGTTACTGACATCATATTGTGCACTTGGCACTTACTGGCTTCTCACGGTGCAATTCGCCTCACCGGCATCTAGGCTTCTGTAACACAGTCCACGTATGAGCTAAGCAGTCCAGAGTCCCTTTTTAGATAGTGGAAAGAAATGGGCACTTGCAGCAGAACATGTTTTGTCAGAGCTTTTCCAACCTGCCCTTGAAGTACCTATGATTCCCCACTAAGTAGCACAATGAATCTGCTCTGGCACTGAAAGTGGACAAATGAATCCACCTTCATAGATGATGAAGTACTTTCTTAAGTCTACCCAAAACAAGTCTTGTTTTTCTTTTTTCTTCCTGTATTTCACCAATGATTGAAATAATCCCCCATTCCATTTTAGTACCAATCAACTGATTTTCAGCTTCTCAGACACTTCATCAGCCCTTCTCTTTCACCAGAGATAACTGAAGATTTTTTTTTATATTGAGGAACTGTATATGCATAACTGAAAGGTGCAGCCCCCATGCTATTAGCTTTTCTGACTTCATTAATTTTAATTACAGTAGCAGATACAGATAAAACAACAACATGACGCACCAGTATCTCTAATTTACTAATGAAATTACAGGATTTGGCTACCAATGACATCAGAAGACAATATTGATAATTCAAGCTTCCCTTCCAAATCCTATATTCATATATTTATTTCTTTTCCCAGTACAGAATGGAAATGGAAATGCTTTATGAAGGTTGCCCATATTTTTAAAATGTTCATTTTTCTAGTAAAATATAGCTGATAGTACCTGTTTGTGAGATAACTAGCCTTTTACTGGTAATCGGTGGACTCCACACCCATGTATATCATACATGCTAGGAGCTACTAAACAATATATACAGATTCCCCTGCAGGTCCAGGGCATAAGTTCATGGAACTGGTAGTTGTTATTACCTAATAAACACTTGGGTCTCTGTGGATAGTATGAAGGACTCAGTTCAGTTTTTCATGCAGGTTTCCATGACTACCTTGAAGGCAAAAATGAAGTCGATTCTTTTATTTTCTCTGCAAAATGTGAAAGACAGGCAATGAAATTGTTTGCAGATGTTCTTGTCATGTCTTTAGAAGTTCCTTTGAAACTAAGATAAAACAGAAAACATCCACTCTCCACTCTTCAAGCCTAGTGAATGCCAGGTGAATGTAAAACTGGGTCTTCAAATATTGGAAAGAGTGTATTCTAAATACCACTTTCCCACAGGGTATCTGTTCACCTGCTTACTCAGCCATCTTCCACCCTTCTGTTGTATTTAAATTGTATTTCTGATGCATTACAATGGCAGAATCCAAGGATAGAATTCAATCTCTACACCACTCTCTGGCCTTTCTGGACAGGCCTGCACACAGGAGTGCAAATTATCAGGAAATAATTTAAAATCCAATGTCTGCTAATGCATCTGTCTGGTTTTCTGTTGCTTCTGTTAATGGAGTGACTTTCTTTTTCCAACTCGTCACTGCTGAATGTCACCATGGATGTTTGCTGTCCTCCTCAGCTGAGATCTTATCAGTCCCTCGTTATTTGATAAACCATCAGAAATACAATTAAGTAATTAAATTCAGTACCAGAGCAGAGCAAGAGTGACTGGTAGAGTGAGGATGGAAGAAAGCAGATCAGTTTAGAGGGAATTTCATGAATCATTGTTCTCCATTTAGTCAGGGTCTGGATAGAGAAGACACAAATTTAGAGAGCTCTTAATTTTCCTTTTTTATTTTTTAATTGGAAGACTCTCTCCTTTCTAAATGCTGATGTCTTAGCAGTATGTTGCAGTCAGTATAAAAATTGAGTGTCCCCTGGTCGTAAAAGTTCTTTTACATTTGCCTTTGTCATTCCTTTATTTACTTTCTGTCTTCAGTCTGTTTTCTTTTCAGTCTTTTCTCCTTTATTTCCTCACATTTCCTTCCCTTTGATATTTTAAATGTTTTTCCATTATACCCTTGCTTTATTCTTTCTCTAATTGTTTGTGTGTCCTGTATCCCTGATTTGTTATTATCTATTATCCCTTTCTTTTCTTCTCTCAAACATTCCTTATCTGTTTAAACATTTATCTAGTTGTGATGATGTATGTCAGTTGTGCTTATGGCCACGGAGGTGATAGGTGATGGCATGCAGGAAACCTACATCAGAGAAGAAGATTTTAAAAGGGGCCTCGTCATTCAAAGGCTTCATTTACACTTGGAAATAAACCAGTTGAGAGACAGTTCTCTGGCTCTGAGACAAACTGGTGTGGCACAGCTCATGCCCGTGAGGCTAAACTCTCATACCTTCCTAAGCAGAGAGTTTGCATCTAACTACTATAGAGATTGCCAAAGGACCTCTGGCTGAGTTTATCTTGGAGGAATCAGGTCTAAAGGGTCTATAAACTGAAGGGGATCCATATCAGGTGACAGACAACTGGGGAAAGAAAATTAATACAAAAGTATATCTCCATGCTAAAAACCTCCCTGTAGGTAGGGCATCAAATGAAATCTCTGTGTCACCAAAGTATCAATATCTGAAGCAGGACTGTGTTTTAAAAGATAATGAGGATTGGATCCAGCCAGAGATTGAAACAGAGAGGTTCTCTTGAATGAAAAACTGTTTGAGGAATCATGACTTGGACCAGGTGGGAATTTTTAAACACTGGCAGGAGGTGCTAGGACAGATCTAATGTCAGGTATGTAACTCTGTTGATGTCCTCACCACCTGACTAGCTCCTTGGCAGAGACCAAGCAATGGAAGTCACAGATATGCATGACACTATCATCCATATAAGTCAATCCTGTCCTATGTCATGGATGAATCTTTAGCCTGACAGTACATTGCATTCCTTTGCACCTCTATTGGTGATTTCTCAAAAAGCTATCAGATTATTAACAACTCTGGTCACGGATTTTGTTATCTGAACAAGTGATCTCTGGGAGTAAATCATCATGTCATGCAGTCTCCTAAAAATCCCTGACAGTTGTGCTTTTGAGACACTACTGAAAATCATGAAGGTCAAATCATGAATTCAGAAATGAAGCAGACAGTTAGGTCCTTTTTCTGGTGCAAAATAATCCATCCTACCCTTTCCTTTGGGTATGATTTAGGTCTTTGCAGCTACAGAACCTGTTTCAGTAGTTTCTATGATACAAGTTACTGATCATACAGACATGTCCTTTGACTTTCAATTAAGTATCCAAGACCATCTATAATAGCTGCAATCCAGACAAATATTGTTGAGCTCTAATATCTGCAACTCATAGTTCAAGTGTTGGGTTCTTCATTTTCTGTCCATTTCTTTTCCATTCTCTTCATGTTTTCCATATTTACAATCATTTTCCTCTTTCACTGCAGAGATCTGAGCCTTGATGTGAAGACCTTAACAAAAAGATCTGCAGAGATTGTGTGCTTCAGCCCTAATAACAACATTAACAAGCAAAACTTGACTAAAGTTCAAAATTAAGAGAGAAGATGGCCATCAATTGGAAGATCTGCTTCTTCACTCTCATATTGCTTCCCATGGTAAGGAAAGATGTTTTTATTTACATTGTATTGATTTAAATACATGTTTTCAAGGCCAGCATTTGATATGAGTGAAGGATCTGTTGCTGACACTGATTCTGGCTTTTGCTGTGTGGCCCCATAGGTTATGTTAAGACTTTTCCAACCTCCTTTGTGGATGCAATAGAACTGTGATCACTGCTCATCCTGTAGAAGGACAAGTCGATTCCTTGAGGGGATTTGTTCACTGTTTGTATCCGAGATTAAAAAGAAAATAAAATAAAGTAATAGTAAAAAAAAATAGTGGGGCTCCTGTTTCAAATCCATTGGTTTAAGATTATTTTTTCCAGGCAGGGGGGATAAAATTAGAGATTCCCGATAAAACCTAGGCCTCGAGATATTTCAGCCAGTGCTTTTGGATGCCTCCATTTTCAGAGAGACGATGTCAAGAAACCATATAAGTGGGCCTCTAAAGACACAGGCCCTCAAACTCTTTCATCACCTTTCTGAAGATCTTCAGCTCTTGGTGAAGATTACAGGGATTTATTTTCACTGTCTTTACTTACTAAGTAACATGCTACCCCATGAATCGCTCACTCTTAACACGTCTGGGGATTGTAACTCTGTCCCCCTACGCATTGTGGCTGTTGATTGTCCATTGTCCCCCTATGCATTGTGGCTGTATCTTGCCTCACATAACAGCCATAAGACCTCTGAATAAAGCATGCTTTTTCACTTTGTAACTGTGAGGAACAGTATACAACCCCTATAATAAACTCATCTTGCATTTCAACTCAGTTCTTCGCTACACCATTGATCATAACTGTGCTTTTCATCACTTCTCAAGAAGCATTGCACACTGTGACAAATAGCACTAGTATTTAAATCGTCTCTCATTCTCATTAATAGCCTTCTATAGCTTCCATGCAAATGCTTTACAGTTGCTTAATATACAGATATTCTCATGTTACTGCACTTTAATAGCCAGGTATTTAAAAGCATTTTAGACATATATTTTGTTTTTATTTTTAAATAAGAACTATTTAATATGGTAGTGATGTGACCAGAGTATCTTTTAGCAGTTTTTACAGAGTATCTTGCTTATGTGTATCAATTATGTGACCTCTTTTACAATGCATAGCGGTCAGCATACAGGGCTCATCTTTATTTTGGCACACAAAAATATACATTCTTTCCTCTTAGGTCTTATTTAGAGACCACTTTAACTGCATGTCTGAAATGTAAATTCTGTAGAATAAGCTAAATTGTAGAAGAGCTAAATTCTGTAGAATAGGATTGGAACTGGTAGTATACATCTGTTCTTCCAAATAATATAGTACCTTACTATATAAATATCTGGTCTTTGAATTTCTTTCTAGTGCATGACTCCTCTGACTATTGCCTAGCTTTCCTGGTCAGGTAGAAAGTATTACTTATTAACAAAGTGAGTATGTTTAATTTTTTTACTGTATCTCTGAAATAGTTACGCTAGACTTCCTCTAAGCTAATGGGGAGGAGAAAAAAACCCCACATTTAACCTTTTTCAGATGCTTTTGTTAGAATGAGATTTCTGTTTTCTTGACTATAAAAGGACGTTAGCTCAAGATGCTGGGTTTTTTTGGACGTGCATTAGATTACATAAACACACCTCATTGCTTCTGGTTTGAGATCCAGAAATGACAACTGTCATGTCTCAGTTTCTTAGGAGCTCCCATTTTACAGCTAAGCCTAGGACTGCCTCATCTATATGTAAGTTTATAAGTGTTGGTGAGATGCATCCTACACTGGGTGAAACTGGAAAGAAGATTGGTAGAGCTGCTGAATTCCTGGGTATGCAAGCATATTTTTCAGACTGGAACAAAATTAATTAAATGGTCATATGAATAGAAAGGCAAAAGATATTTTTTTAAATGACCAGTGATCTTCAATGTTTCAAGTTTTTTGGTGTTCAGCTTGAGACAGCCAAAAGGTGTCTTCTTATTTAGAAGTGAACAGTTTTTAATTAAGAGAAATAAATGTGACAAAATATCTCTTGAGCTTTCAGATGGATGACCTTCCTGGCAAATGTAGAAGGACAGCAAGTTTCCAGTTCCTAGCATTTCAGGACATAACTGTGATCGCTGAGCTGGATAATTAGTGATCAGCTCCAGCTTTTGGAAAGAACGGCTCTCTAATGAAATGCTATGAAGCAAACCTGAGCTAATAAGAACAAATATGCTTTTATATATGCTGTTTCTGCAATGTTTATGATCTTGTTTATGAGTGCAAGGTTTTATTATAGTGTCTTGCAGGAACACAGGTACTAAAGTTCACGATTTTGCACACACAAACAGATGTATTTGCACGCACACTTCTTTGGTCAGTGAAGAGACTTATGCTTGTGACAGAGATTGTACTGTAATTTGTGTATAGTATTCATTCCCTATTACATCCCTAAGTTTCTTTCCACAGATCAAAGTTCAGCAATAATATGGTGTTATTTATGGTTCTTCCCTTGCTGGGATTCTTTTGTAATGCTTGGGGTAACTCATTTTCTCTCCATTGGGACACATTCTTTCTCTTCCAACCACCTCTAACATGCTGTGCTGATGTCCTCAAATTGGTACTTTTCTGTCAAGTCATGCAGATTTTCAGATTTTCTACCAAGGGAGAGGATGTGACTTTTAAAAAATTTAGAGTAAATTTGAATGTCATCCTAGCCTCCAAGAAGTTCCTGAAAAAAATCTTCTTTTACGTTGCTTTCTTCTAAACACATCTGGTACTGTTCAAGAAATCTCCAATTACTCTCAAGGAGAGCTCTTGTTCTCAGCAGTTGGGATTGACCCCCATTTTGTGGCACATGTCTCCATCCCTCGCAGTCAGGGTGACTGCATTGGCTCCTGAATCTGTACACCTGCTGGGATGTGCAGTTTTTGGCTTCAACAATAGACAGACCCGTTTTACCCACAAAAAACCAAAGCACCTGGACTAATGTCCTCATTCATAAAGCAGTTAAGAAAAGGCAAAAAGAAGACAAAGTGTATTAATGGAAAATTCTAGGTAGCCTCAAGTATAGACTCACAACAGACAAGAAGAAAATAATATGCTAATAATTAGGAATGAGCATGTTAAGCCAGTTCTAATTGTCAGAGACTGGCGTGGTTAGATTTTTCATGTGTTTAACAGGCTATTCTGTATTTGCCTGTCACAAAGGTATTCCACCTTCTTATTAATCACTTGGTACTGAAGACAGGATCTAGAAGTGTGATATCTGCTAGGCTTTTTAGAGGAATTCTTGAGCTTCACTTTTTTTCCCATTTTAAATGCTTTCCTAGCTTTAAATGTCTATGTTGCTGTTTTAGCTGGTTGTAATCCATTTTTTGTTAGCTAGCCTGCTCCTTTTTAGTCATTCTTATTCTTCTCTTTGTTTTGTCTGAACATCTCCTTTTTTCATTTGCACATCAGTTTTCTTCATCCTTCCTATGTTTTTGCTTCTGAATTCACTTTCACTGCCATTTTGATTGATTTCTTATTCCATTCATCTATGATAGCAGTGGGCTTGGTTTTTATTTGAAATATTAACAAAAGTCATCATAAAATTATTGAGGAGATAGGATCCTAAACCATCGTTCCTTTGTCTGGTTCCAAATGTACTTGAGAAACAATGAAATTCATGACTCACAAAGTTGGCTTAGTGTATGAACTGAATTTTAAATGTAACTGCAATGCAGGTGTTCTAACTGTCTGTAATAATTCAATCAGATGTCTTCAACTAATACTTGGAATTTCTTGTGGATGCATTTTTATGTTGCTAAGCTTAAATATTTCACATGATAAGATATTCTTCGTAGTGTTTCATTAGCTGGCAAACATATGTTCACTGACTTCCCTTAAAAAAAAAAAGAGAGAGAGATGAAAAAGAAAGGTGTAGGTGATGCCTCTTGTATACCAACATTGAAGTGCGATCACTGTATGAGGGTCAGATGGGCAAATACAGATTTGGATGCACAGACAGCATCTCACAGATCAGAGAATGAAACCTCGATCTGATTATGTTTAAGCAATTCATTAAGAGGTGAAGAGAGAAACTAGATCTGTTTGGTCAGACCCTGTTTACTGAAGGGGGTAATATTTCTCAATCTTTTAAGGGTGTGTATAGTCTACAGAGCAGAGAACTGTCTGTATCCTCCATTACTCATCTGTAGCTGTCACTTCCAGTGCCAGGCTATGTTCAAATAGGAACATCTACATTTCCGTCTCTGTCATTTTTTAAAGATGAGAGACAGTGTATTCAGACACACTGTTCTACTAGTTTCTCTCCAACCCTGCTATGTTTGTTAGAGCATCCATTTTCTGCTGCAGCCCAAATGTGAGGTTCCTCAGGCACAAACATAGATGGTTGTGTTGGTCCCTGCTCTTTAAGAAAACTATTTTTTCCATGCAGGACTTAATGAGGCAGCTTTTAATGAGTTTATCTGCCTTATGATTTGTAACATCTCATAACCCTATTAGAGAAGTCAAGTTCTCTGTAGGATTGCAACTATGTCTCTAACATAATGCACAGTTACATGGGACTTCCCTGTTACTTATGTAATGCAAATACAAATATGTACAAATATAGCTAGGCAACTGCTGGGAATGTTCTCCAGAGGAGAAAAACCTCAGCTAGCAAGACGTTACTGCTGCTATAGCTTTTCTTTTTTAATATAAGGAGATGGTGCTGGGGGCAATCAGCAGAATATAACAACCCTTTAAAAGCCTATGCCTTATTTAAAAAAGAAAAAAAAAGTCTCAGGATTTGTAATATTGGGTAAGGTAGTTTCAAAGAGAAGGTTCAGAATTTCTGGTAAGGTGTATCACAAAAAGCCTCTGAGAAAATCAATGTTGCAAAACAATGACAGTGCCCTTGATTCCAACCAACTTCAAGCACCCTTCAGAGGCAGAAAAATTAAGATCCTAGGTTCCAGATGGTCCTTAGCCTGGCAGCTAGGTGGGATAGGTGCTTACAGAGGGTGACGGAGTGATAGACATCTCAGGGTGATATCGCCACCTGAGAGATCTATGAGTCCCTGTTTTTTTCTGAGAAAGCCTATAAGATGTTGATAAGATGTTGACACTCTTATCTAAGATACCTGAAGCTGGTGGGAGACCTTGATGTTGTGTTGGTGCTCTGTCTAGTACACTGGCACTTGTAATCTCACCCTGGGCACATCAGGTGTCACTTATGGTTATTGAAGAAGCTGAAGAAAGACACATTTGTTTAAAATGTTTTTAAGCTTATTAAGCTTATCTACACAAAACATGAATGACAACCAAAAAAAGAAAGTCTAGAAATAGGCATATTCTACCAACACGTGGTTCACAACGCTATGCACAAACACAGGTATCTACGTGTAACTTTCTTTTTTAGGCAGGCAAGATATCTAGGTCTTACAAATGCATGGCAGCAGGTTAAAGCAGAAAATCATTGTCCTACATTAATACGTTCACTTTTTTGCCCTCTGGTAGTAGTAATAATTTCTGTGACAGGCAAATAATATGATGACAACACTGATCTAAGGACATTAATATTATTCTTTTCCCTGCTGGTTTTGTATTCATGAGCATGGAGGAGCGTTGGATAAGTAAGCAGTCAAATAACAAATTGGGAAATAAAAAGAGATCTCTTAGAAAAGGGCCCTGTAAAAAAAAAAAAATCAGAATCGGTGCTTTTTCATGTTGCTCAGCTATTAATATCCAGCACCTGGAGCGATATTATTCAAGTCTCAAGTAAGTGTGCTGCTGGCCTGCTCTTCCTCGGGTTTGCTGAATCAGCAGCCTGAGAAGATTTACTGTGGAGTCAGCTTGAAGCGATAGCTGCGATGCAGAACCAAAGCTACATTAAAAGGAAGGGGGAAATGGAAGCAAAAGAGCAGGAAGAGAGGAAAAGAATATGAAAAAAACCCACATTTTTTGCATCACTGCACTGTTAGGGATTTGGTCTTTTATATACCCTCTCACCATGGCTTGTAATAAATTGTTTCTTCCCAATCTGTGAAATAAACTCTGCTGCTTCTCAGAGTGGATGTATGTACTATGACAAGAATTGGGGCCTTCCTGAGGATGAAGTAGCTATGCTGTAAGCCTGCCTGGGGGAGCATACAGGATCAGTGCTCGCCCCAGGGTTACACACCACAAGACCCTCCAGATGAACCGTGCGGAGATTGCCTGTGCAATAGCCATAGGGTTAGGAAGTAGATGCAAGGCAGAATGTACAGTGCTTAAGGCTGCTTCCTGGACTTCTTTTTCAAAGCAAGAGAGACATGGCTATTTAATCAAAATCTGTGAGGCCCATTAAAAAACACTTTCAACCATAAAGCCTAAGTGTTGCTATCATTGCAGTCCCCAAGGGCGCAGAACCCAACTCAACAAAACCCTCTTTGTTTCTCTGGGCAAGGGGGGAATAGCTCACTCCAGGCTAGCTTGCACTCATGTTCCTGAAAAGAAACTTGGGTTTCTTTCAGATTTTTTTTTTCCCTCTATGTGGAAATCGCTTGGAAGTGAGGATTTTGAAGATATGGGTTCCTTTCTATACTAAAATATGGTGATCTCTGTGTTATATTTATTCTACGCCATATAATACTAATCGTGCCCAAAATGGAGAACATCACAATCCTAATGAATGGGACCTGCCTCTGTACTTTCCTGTGCATGTTAGAGCTGTGTTGCATACCTAACTGATGCCAGGAAAAGTACTTAGGCCAATATTTAGCCACCTAAATGCTGGATGTCTAGATTAAGATCTTTACCTATATTAATATATACTAATTGTAGAAACTAATGTTTCTACAGTCAGTGGCAAGGCACAGACACCTCTAGATATTGGTATAACCCATCCTAACCCCTCCCTAGTGCTCTCCTTACTGCAGGGTCATTAAAAATTAGCTTAAACTAGACTTTGTTTTCTTTAGTTTTCAGAAACCTCGTCTTTATTGAGCAGTATGTTACATTTTATGAATGTCATGTGGATGATGAATAGATGACAGTAAGACACTGTTGCCCAATTGATCGTCTTGCATTATCAACATCTTGGGACTCATCTTCATAGGGTGGTTTGTAAGTTTATCACAAATGCTGTTTACTACCTTTCCTGGAATACGTTTTTAAAAGTGAGTGTTGAATGTGCGTTCTTGTATGGGTGAGGGCAGATGCCCGTGCATCATTGTGTCTATAGTAAAGAAAAATGAAAAATGCATACCATTAAATACTTCAGGATCTTTAAAAAAATGAAATAAGATCCATTTTAGAGAGAACAAGAAAAATATTTTCCCCACGTAATAACATTTTAACATTTTAAAAATATTTCATAGTACTTTTTGATAGAATTATTCTTTTTAGTAAAGTTTAAAGGATTTAACCTCAATTTCAACCATTTTTCCCCCTTTTTTGTACAAAATAAAATTTCTAAATAAATACTGTCTTCAAACAAGATACTATGGAAAGGGAGCACTTTATAACTCTCCTCCCTGTTTTTAAAAAGGAACAAATGACAGCTTTTTTTTTTTTTTTTTTTTTGCTATCAATACAGTTTAGACTGTAAACTTAATCAACATGGTGTTTCATGAGGGAAAATAGTCTCAATGAACGTCTTTCAGCCAGATTTCATTTGTGTCAGTTGGTGGGTTTAACAGTTTCCCAACCTTTGTACACACTCAGTGGCTGCTCTCACTATTCCAATATATTTTATATATGCACATTTATGCTGAAAAATTCTGTTGAGGATTGCAAAGTGATAAATTTTTTTACCGTTCCTGGCCTTCCCAATAACACATTTATGCAATGTCCTTTTCTGTCATACATTGCTCAGTAGGCTTCTTTTGGAGTGTAAAATTCTTATTAATTCTCTAAGAGCTTTAGATTGAAAAAGAAAACACTTTAGCTTCTGTGTACTCTTTTCAAATGCTTTCGGTACCACAATCTCACTCTGACTCAGCATCTGCGGCCAAAGTGTGTTATTCAGGGGTTATTTAGGCTAAATACAGGCCATTGATTTGGTTGTTTGAAGACTCCTGAAATGGTTTGTCAATAATTTGACCTACTGGTATTTGCAGATTTGGGAAGGGAAAGTACAGCGATTTTTTTTTTTTTTTTAATTATTCTTACCTGATAGCCACATCTAAGCATGTTATGTATTTTGGCGTAAAACTGTTTTGGACCTTTATTTTGGCTTTCTTGTTTGCTAAGGGCTTGCCAGATATTTGGTAATGCAAAATGTTTATTGGATAAAAGTAGAGATATACTAAAGCTCAAGGGTATAAATTTGTGTTTACTTCCTCACAAATATTAAAATGTTTTTTTTTCTTGCTGTCCTCTGGCAGAACTGTTTTTAGTTATTATATCTCTGTTAGCCAGTTTTATGATAATTTACTCCATTACTTAAAAAACGTAACAAAATACATGACATGTTTGCATTGCAATAGAAACTAAATTCTCATGCAATTTCAGGCTAAGCTAGTCCACTTTAGTACCTCTTCCAGCAATGTAGACGTGCAAAATCTAAACCTTTTTGGCCCTCAAGTGTTGTCTATTATATCTGAACTAATACATGCGATCAATGGCTAAAGCCTGGGCTACTGATCAAAAAACTCATCAACTTTTTTTTTTTTTTTTTGTAATCTAACAGCTAATTCAGGTGTCTGGCAATTCAGGATCACTGGCAATTAGAGCAGTAACCTAAGGCATATGAGAGGTTGAAGATCAAATATTCCTATTGCCCCAGATTAGTGCTGGGGCAATAAGCAATAGAGGAACAAGAATGCTGCAGCTTCTTGTTCCTCATTTCTCTCTGTGTCAAACAAGGCCAGCTGCACTCCCCTGTCTCTAAAAGGTGTGGAAAAGATAAATACACTTAATGCTAAGGTATGCTCAAGTATTAGAGTGATGGTGCCAAAGACAGATGTATGAGTTATGAGAAGTTTTGTTAATCTCGGTGCTGCACTATGGAGAAGCACAGGCCGGTGAGCTGCCTGCAGATCTACATGTAAGTCCAGGGTTAAGGAATTCTGTGAGACACCTGGCTTTCAGACATGCTGAGATCCATATCTTCAGCTAACCAGAAAAAAATGTTGGGTTCTGTATTTGGTCTATTTTGTAGCTCAGACTGTAAACAAAACGACTAGTAGTATCCGAGTAAAACACAACAACGGTATTTCATCAGTTCATTGTACTGAACCGACTATCAAGCATTCCTCTTTTTCTGCCTTTTCTCTCACATTTCTTTGTACATGACCGGGTATCTAGCTTATTCTCACCCATAAATTCCATGTAGTTGTACTGATAGTACATGGCATAGCAGCCCGGGGGGCACCCCTGGGTGCTCTGCAAAAGCACCGGTGGGGATGGCCAGGGTACAGCGCTGTGCCTCCTGTTTTTCTAACACTGATGTGAAGTCCCACGTAAATCTTCATCTGATGAATGCCTTCATCTTTGTATTGACATACTTATTCCTTCTCCACTTCACAGGAGTTCGTTTGTTGTATTTATTCAGCTGTTTATTAGCTGCATTTTAATCTTTTAGGGATTTTTCTGTGAATTAAAGGAGTAGATGGGAACCAGAAATGATAAGGTTGATTTTGCTTTCGTTTTCACACTGTAACCTATAGGTTACAACATTAATTCTGTACCTATTTAATTACAGGACACAAAGATGGAAATTAAACTTCTTTTCCCTTTTGTGTCCATGGATTTTTCCTATATCTCTGTTAATGAAATGCAAAATAACACCTTGTGGGTGACAATTAATATTCGAGGGGCAGGTCATCTTGTGCTGAGGTCAGGTCCCACTACATGGCACGGCTTACAACTGGAGGCTTTTGGATGTTGAGCAATGCGAAGTGGCAATTTTCCAGTAGTGTTCATGTCTTTGGGAAAAAAACAAACACCAAACAGCTGCAGAAGCTGGCAGAAGCCATTGTGAAATAACACCGTCAAAATTGTGGAGGAATGAAATCCTTAGTTTAATGTAATGTAACAAAAAATAAAGGGAAAGTGACAGGGATGTGTATGAATAACATTAGTCTAGAGAAAATGCTGTTTTCAGTACTGATTGCTTGCATTTTGGGACAGTGGATTTTATTTAGTTTATTTTTTTGTATATGAAAATGTGAAATATTTATATCTGTTGTCAAAAGTGCAATGTAGAAATTCTGTACACAGTAATCTTGATCGAATAAATGACTGTTAAAGTATAGTGGAGTCACCCAAGACTAACCCATGAGGGACAATATAAAATAAGTTTCAGCAATTTTGCTTTCAAATCTTTGTTTAACTTAAGTATGACAGCAATTTGCTCTTGAAGCAGAGGAATTTCTTCTCTTTCTCTCTCTTCAGTATGTATTAGGCATACAGTATTCACATGTGTTAATTTTTTCTTCTGATAGCAGGAAAATCAAAGCAGTCCGACATAGCTGCCCCAATTTCTGATCCTACCTCTCCCCATGGAAAATGAAACCTTCTTTCTATTAATTTCAATCTGAACCAAATTAAAAGATTACTGCAATTTAATGTTTCCATTTCAAGGGCTTCAGAGCTATATCTCTCTTTTTTGTCTGTCATACTACAATTCAGAAATAACTGGAGTTATGGAAATTTAGACCATTTACCGTAGAGGAAATGCTTTGCATGTCTTTATTCCATTGCACATATATGGCTGTAGGATGGGCAATAAGGGCCTGAACTCCTTGAGAAATAAAAATAATATACATGATGGAACCGAGTTTTCTCTCTGGAACTGGAAATAAAGTAGCAGAAGAGAAATTAACTTCTTGGAAGGAAAGGATATGAGTAGAGAGCTGAAAATGAAGCTGTTAAAGTTAGTATCTGAGAAATTCTGGCCACTTCAGGTCCTAGGCAGGCATTCATGTTGGGAAATTCATCTGAACCTGAGCAACAACCTTTTCTGAGGTGTTTGGTTTGCTAAGAACAATCGAGGGAAAGGCACAGGCATGACCTCATGGCTATCACGCAAAGCAAGGCTTGTTTTCCGAGGTCATGTTGCATGTATTGCGTGGCTCTCACGAGCCACCACTGTTAACTATAGAGGCAAAATTTGGCTTGTACTGCTGGGATGCATACTACGTCAAGATGCATGAAGACGTGTGGGAATCTAGGATGGCTGAAGGTTTCAGAACCAGGTATCAGTGAGGCTACGCTGTGGTCGTTATCACTGATGAAGTACAATCCAGCATTTTCAAGCCCAAATACATAACGTTAGGGTCTCCTGGTCAACATACAAGGACACTATTAAATATGGCACGCATAAATACCCCAGCAGAACCCTTACTTCTTTCTCCAGGATGCCAATTTATTGATGCTTCCACCCATTTAGCAAATTAAATTTGGGAAGAGAGGCTTGAACGTATCAGCCAGCATTTATTATCTTTAGTGTAGAGTAGTAACCATGTATGCTTGGGCTTTAAAGCCTTTTATTTTTTTTCTTTTTCTTTTTTTGTGACACTGAAAAATTGTCTCTTGTTTAAATATGCAAAAGATTCTGAGTCCTAAATGTCTGCGCATTGCAGTCAGCTGCAAACAGCACAGCTGAAGCATCTGTTACCCTTGGAGAGAGCCCCTGTGCCACCAAGTTCTGCATCAAGAATGCCCTTGTACCTGCCAACAGAGGTGACTGGCTTAACACTTTAGATGCCTGCTGTATTTTGTTGGAGATGAGAACGACAGGAGATGTACCATGAGGATAATAACATGCATCCTGAATCTCTCCTTATTCACTACGATATCCCTTATCTGAGCAAATTTCTGTATAGCAGTAGAGCAGAAAATGCTGGAGCAGAATCTGGGTCATGACAAGACTCTGAAAGTGAGACCTGTGGCTTATCTGTCAGGGTCTGAAATGCATCCAAGTCCTGCTGGTTTATTTGGAATGAAGTCACCCTTTAAGGGGGAGATCTGTTCTTAGAAGAAGACCATCTCTATCACTGCATGTTGTCCCTCCTTAAATGAAATCATACCCTGCAGTGATATAAGAGTAAAATAGGAATTTGAGATAGGGTATGCAATCTGGCACTGTTTTGTTGTTTTGTTTTGTTTTCTAGTAATTTTGCAATTTTATTTTGCAATAAATTGTATTTCTGAACTTCCTGAAACCTGCTTGAGGTTCAGCTCATGAAATATAGAGTAGTCACTGGTAGGATTTTCTCAGAACGCCTCATGAGCAGTGCATATGTGATAAATTCATTGTTGCGTGTATTTTAGGCTGCTAACAGAGCAGTTAGCAGAGCAGGGGCTGGGTCCCACCTATCTCCTACCCACACGATTGTCTCATGGGCAGTCTTTGTGCAGCTTATCTATCCTCACGCCATGTGAAGCAAAACATTCGGATAAGGAGTCACTCAGGGATAGGAGTCCCACTTTTTGCAGGAGATGGTAGCATTCTTACATCATGGTTCATAAGAACTTTCAGTTAGAGTTTATAATGGCAGAGTATTCTTGATACAGCAACTAGATAATAATAATACTAGCACATAAAATGTTAGAAAAGGAAAGAAAAGAGGAAACTTTGAGAAGGAGAAACAGGGAGCAGTATGTCTGACACACCTGCAGCTAGAACTAGTCTTAAATATGTTGTTCTGTGCCAGCCCCAACCTTTTATACAGTCTGTTACCCTTCCAAAACACCATCTCTACTTTTGGGGATCCTATCCCACAGCAATGTGAAAAAAAAAATTAAAAAGCAGGAGTGTTCAGGGTTGGTTTCTAACAGGGAAGATTTACTGGGGTGTAAGAAGGTTATAGCTGGCCCACTGTTAGTACGTAGCATTGCTGAATATTCTGCCCAGTGCATGATGTGAACTGGAGATTTCATCACATTGTTCACATATGTACACATAGGAACATGTTCAATGTTCACATAGTTCCAATGTTCCAATGTTCACATAGGAATATTGCTGGTTCCTATCTCTGCTCTCCTTCTGTATAGCTGCTGCTTTCAACTCCTCAGAAAATGGATTTAGGTTGGTTGGTCTGGATTTTTTATAGCGTGTAAAAAGAAAATCCCATCTAAGATGTTCTAGAGTTCAATTATTGTGATTAAAGAAAAGAATTGGGGGTGCTTGTGTTTCCATATCTCTCAAGCTCCTCTGAAAATGTCAGTTTTGCTGTCTGACTGTTGTGTTCTTATCGTGGCTAATACATGGGTCCCTACTGATAGTGAGTCTGGGTATGTGCTTCTCTTTTATGGCATATATGAAAGCAATATGTTTTTATTGTTCCTTTGAAATATCAGGAATGGAGAATTGAGGTCCGAAATTGTACTCCGTCACCTGTTCACTGCACGTTCTTGAGTGGGGCACATTTGATCTGCATTCAAATCACAAAGCATGATCCTAGTTCAGAGCCGCATGTTCTCAGGTTCTGAAAATATAGGTTATAGTGTTAAAGACAAAGGCCAAATCTTCCATGGTAAGTCATTATTTGTCAATATACATTAGTTGAGAAGTTGACTACTTCAATGAGATAAATACTAGATAACAGGTAATGTGGCTTCTTACATTCAGTGACGTCTAGGGCATCTTTACACAGGTATCATTTTTAAGCTTACAAATGCCCAAGATAGAAATGTTGTATGTGGCTAAATTACTATGAATCACAAATGTACCAAATACCGTCTGCTGCATCGGTGAAGGGATTTGTGTTGGTGGAACTGATCACCCCTTTGGCAATGCTTTGTCTACCCAGAACATAGCTATTCACTGTCATGATATAACTACATATCACCAGAGATTATGTTTTCTGAAAACTACATTTAAATGTTGCTGTTAAAGAGCTCTCGCTAGATATTTAAATACTGGGTGATCAGCCGTGATTAAATGATGTGCCCAATGACACTGCAATGCTTCTGCTGGCCCATAAAATCTGGGGTGCTTAACGTGGAAAAGCAATGCACAGATAACAGTTTCCAAGAAGTAGGGTGAGGATGGGATTCATTAGTGCAGTATCTACAGCTGCACAAGTCACCTTGGGCTCTCATTTTTGTTACTAGCAAGAAACAAACGTTGACACTGCAAGTCTCTCTCCATACCATGTTTTTCACCCAGATAACTTAGGCCATAACTATTGACCATCACTGAGTGTCCAAACCATTAACTGGCTGTGAGAAGAGTGTCTGCTGATGCTTCTCAGCAGCACGGCATTGGTGCAGTCCTAAATAGAGAGATAGCGTACCCATCATTGGACAGACAATCATAATAGGAACTTTATTTTATGAGATCACTTAATAAAAGTAGCATTAGTATCTTTCTCTGTGGTATAAACCTAGACTGAAGGATTACAGTGGTTAATAACTTTATACTGGCAAATTTTGGAATTTTCTATCATGTGGAAAGCTCAGTTGTTTCAATATCTTTTGTCATCCTGCAGGAATATGTTCATATATCAGGACTCCCCCCACTTCCCTCCCCCAGCCCCCCAGGCAGATTGCATCACTTTTTAAAATTTTGATTCCAGAATAGTGACATATTTCACACTGACATCTTTAAGCAGAGTAGAAACTTTCCTTACCCCTGAACTGGTTTACTTGAACGACACCTCAGTTCCTCAACTGATCAGTGCAACATTTTATATTGTGTTTTGTATTTGTATCAATGAAATGGCTGTGAATGTGGCCAACACATGGGAAAGCACATCTACATCATATTCTTCACAGTCATAAGTTGGGACATCAGAGGAACAAGGCAGCTCATGCACCATGGCTCAGCCAACAATCTGCTTACAGCCACCGCTGTACTTTCCTCCCAGGCAGTGTCCATAGCCCAAGGACAATCAAAGCTGGTCATAAATGCCACTTAAGATGAGAGGTTCTTCTTCCTTCTCTCATAATTTGTTGTTGTTGGTGGTGTTTTTTCTGTGTATGGCCTCGCTGATCATCATTAGGAAGTTTTCCTACATTGCCTCTTTTCCTTTCTAATCCCCTCTGCTGAGCTCCATGGTGGCTCGTCTCACTGTGTTGCTCTGACCCACCATTCAGTCTGCTCCCTTCTTTCCTTCATGAATATGTACTTTACTCTCCTTCAGTTTTTACAGTGAAATAATAGCAAAGCCCTCCAGAGATGGGAAGGAGAAAGAAGTGTTTGTTAAGAAAGCTACTCTAGGCATAGTCTTTTGTGCAAAGATTTGATTCCTTGTGGGATTTGAGTGGGGTTTTTTGGTTGTGATTTTTTTTCCCCCTCCACTTTGGCACAATATCTAAACCAATGTCTCTTAGCACTGAAACGAGAAGGAGGGAAATTGAGAATGAGCTTGAGTACTTCCCATTACCACTGTTGTAATGAGCTCTTTGCCTCTGTTCTTCAGTATTCTCCCCAATCCCAAAGCCTCTTTGGGGAATATTAGAGTGAGAGCTGTAGCATGACGCACTTGCTGGAGCTGCCTGTGGGGAGGAGTGAAAGGGAGGAATGTGTGTGATAGTTGAGGGCAAATAGCTTTAATTTAATTAGTAGATTAATTAAAGCTTTCTCCCTTGGGTAGGGTATATGTGTATGTGTGTAGAAAGTGTTTCTGCAGCCTCCTGTAGCTGTTCATCATGCGTTTCTGTTCCAAGTGTGACTCAGATGGGGTTTCTATTGAACTCGCTGGGAGCCTGCACAAAACAAATTTCCTGTCTAAGACCTTTTCTTTTCAAGGTTTTGTTTAAATGTAATGAAGTATAAATGGGCAAATAATAACGAGTAATAACAAGAACTTTCCTTGCAAATGAATGTGGCATCCGGCAGCATGACAAATGCAGAACTCCTAAAAGCTTCTCTGTTTCCCAACGTCCCTGCAGTGAGAGAAGTTTTACGTTAGCACAGATTCCCTCAGCCTTCACTAAATGAAACTCATCAAGAGTTTTTTCAGTGTGATAAGCCATTCAGCTACTTGGTACCCTTGACTCTGTACACTTTACATAGGTCCTAAGGAAAGCAGATTAAGGTCAACAGTGTCCTGGGCTGTATTAACAAGACCATAGCCAGAAGATCCAGGGAAGTGATTATCCCCCTCTACGCAGCACGTGCTGGACCAGTTTTAGAATATTACATCCAATTTTAGGGTCCTCAATATACTAAAGATGTCAATCAACTAGAGCAAGTTCAGAGGAGGGTCACCAAGATGGTCTGTGAGGAGAGAATGAGGAAAATGAGCTTGTTTAGCTTGTGGAAGGAGAGAGGCTTTTGGGACAACCTAGTAGCAGCCTTACAGTACCTATGAGGAGATCATCAAGAAGAAAGAGCCAGGCTCTTCATCATGGTGCATGGCAGGACAACAATGGACTATGGGAATAAGTTGAAACAAGGGAGGTTTGTACTGGATATAAAGAGAGGCCTTTTTACCCTGAGGATAGTTGAGCATTGGAGTAAGTTGCACAGAGAGGTTGTGTAGTTTCCGTTCTTGGAAGTTTCCAAAACCCAGATGGAAAAAGCCCTGAGAAACCTGCCTGATCCAATTGTTGACCCTGCTTTGAACGGGAGACTTCTGGAGGTCCTTTCCAACCTGAATTATCCTGTGATTCCATGATTCTATCTGAAAGACCTGTCATAGATAGCTGCCATTGTCTTGCCTCTGCCAGAGGCAAGGATGTTTGAGTGAAGGCAAAGGTGTGTGAGGGACTGAAGCTCTAAACACAAAATCTGTAGATAAAGAAAAGAAAGTTAAGACAGCTTTAGGCTATCTTTTATATCCTATTGGTTTTGGGTTGTTCTGACACCTGGTACAGCCTTCCAAGTCTAGTTTTAAACAGGGAACATTCCTGTATTACCACTGCTGCCTGAAGAGTGAAAGAGAGGTGTCCCTTTCCCAAAAAATCCTCTGGACATAATAGGAGAGCAGAACAAGCCTTTCTGGCTGTTGCTATTGCTCTCAGAAAAGGCAACTCTAGTTGGAGTATGGGGCAAGTATGGGGCAACTCTAAGGACGATGGTCAGGGACCTTCTAGGTATCAGCTGGAAGCAACGTAACACCCTATTCAGAGTTTAAGTGGGAACTTTTAGTCTTCAGAGTAAACTAGTCTTTTTGCCAAGACAGAATACTGATTTAACAGAGAAAGTCTGGGAGATGGACAAGCAAAATCATTGTCACCTACAAGCTTACCCCATTGGATCAGCAGTTCCCCAGATCAGATGAACAGAGTGTCCCAAAGGGGTCAAAAATTAAAGAGTTCCTCTTTCCGTTCCTTCGTTGCAGGTGTTCAGCCAAATCTGAACACCATATCCCAGATTTCTGTAAACATAACTCCTCATTTCTCAGCCAGACACAACGTGTTAACAAAGGTAGATCCTACCCTCCAACTTCCCATCCAGTCATTTCTACTTATTATTCAGTCAGAACTGTTGTGCCAAATCTGCACAAAATATAGTTACCTGAGGCTTGAGCAACCTGACCACAGAGCCCAGAGAAAAAATACTAATTATCTATTCTCCTTTGCAATCACAAATTCCAACAATTTACGTATGTATTACTTGCTTGCAACCCTTTTTCAATGAATTTCTGCTTGCTGAGACAGTCACTTATTGAAGTTTGGCTACAGCTTTGATCTACACTGGGTTGCTCTGTTGCCAACGGCTCTGTCGTGTTCAAGGACTGCCGTGCCACAGCCTGTGACAAGAATTAGAGAGTGTCCTTGGAAGCAATTGGTGGTGATATCTGCAAGCCCTGAACCACTGATGTCCTGCAGTGAGCCCACAAACTCACTTTTGCTCCAAACTAAAAGCTCTCGGAGGAGAATCTTCCCATGAAATTTTAGTCAGATTTGTAACTGATGGGCCCTTCCCATCTACAGGAAGGGCTGGAAGGAGGATCTGGGGAACTACAAGCCTGTCAGCCTCACCTTGGTTACCGGGGAAGCTGATGCAGCAGATCATCCTGAGTGCCATCACATGACATGTAGAGGATAACCAAGGGATCAAGCCCAGCCAGCATGGGTTCAGGAAAGACAGGTCCTGCTTGACCAACCTGATCTCCTGCTACGACAAGGTGACCCACCTAATGGATGAGGGAAAGGCTGTGGATGTTGTCTATCTAGACTTCAGTAAAGCCTTTGACAGTTTCCCACAGCATTCTCCTGGAGAAACTGGCTGCTCATGGCTTGGATGGGCATACGCTTCGCTGGGTAAAAAACTGGCTGGATGGCCGGGCCCAAAGAGTGGTGGTGAATGGAGTTTACTCCAGTTGGTGGCTGGTCACAAGCGGTGTTCCCCAGGGCTCTGTGTTGGGGCCAGTTCTGTTTAACATCTTTATCAATGATCTGGACGAGGGGATCGAGTGCACTCTCAGTAAGTTTGTAGACGACACCAAGTTGGGCGGGAGTGTTGATCTGCTTGAGGGTAGGAAGGCTGTGCAGGGGGACCTGGACAGGCTGGATCGATGGGCTGGGGCCAATTGTATGAGGCTCAACAAGGCTCAGTGTCATGTCCTGCACTTGGGCCACAACAACCCCATGCAACGCTACAGGCTTGGGGAAGAGTGGCTGGAAAGCTGCCTGGCAGAGAAGGACCTGGGGGTGTTGGTTGACAGCCGCCTGAATATGAGCCAGCAGTGTGCCCAGGCGGCCAAGAAAGCCAATGGCATCCTGGCTTGTATCAAAAATAGCGTGGCCAGCAGGACTAGGGCAGTGATCGTGCCCCTGTACTCGGCACTGGTGAGGCCGCACCTCGAATGCTGTGTTCAGTTTTGGGCCCCTCACTACAAGAGAGACATTGAGGTGCTGGAGCGTGCCCAGAGAAGGGCAACGAAGCTGGTGAAGGGTCTGGAGCACAAGGCTGATAAGGAGCGGCTGAGGGAACTGGGGTTGTTTAGTCTGGAGAAAAGGAGGCTGAGGAGAGACTTCATCGCTCTCTACAACTACCTGAAAGGAGGTTGTAGAGAGGTGGGGGTCGGTCTCTTCTCCCAAGTAACAAGTGATAGGACAAGAGGAAATGGCCTCAAGTTGCACCAGGGGAGGTTTAGACTGAATATTAGGAAAAATTTCTTCACTGAGAGGGTTATCAAGCATTGGAACAGGCTGCCCAGGGAAGGGGTTGAGTCGCCATCCCTGGAGGTATTTAAAAGATGTTTGGATTAGGTGTTTATGGACATGGTGTAGTGGTGGACTTGGTAGCGTTGGGTTTATGGTTGGACTTGATAATCTTAAAGATCTTTTCCAACCTATACGATTCTGTGATTCTGTGATTCTGTAAGGCGGAAGACCCTGATTTGGACACTTAAATCCCATTACTCTTGAATACTTTTGAAAATAAGTGGGAATTGGAATGTTGGAAGGAGTCTGTCAGCTTTTCAGGCCTAGGTTGACCTCTGAGGAATGAAGGAGGAAGACAGCTAGCATGTGTTATGGGGAGTTGTACTTCTAGAGTTTTATCTTTGGAGGAGAAAGTCTCAGGAACAATGGGAGAAAGCCATTTTTACGTGATACAATCAGCGATTAGAAAGGGTTATTGAACCTTTAATTTTACCTCAAGCACATTATATCTAGTAACATTTTTAAACACTTTTCCAATGAGTGGTTGCATCCTGCCAATACAAGGCTTTGAGAAACATTGCTTTGTATTGCCTGCTATTAGAGATAGGATAAAGGTATATTATGGTTTAACTCAAGATGTCAGTTCCTGTGGAAGTCATCAACTATACGGCGAATGCCTCACCATGCTCAAAGAGAGATTTTTCAACTGATCTCCAAGGTAAAAAGCCAGTTAAGGCAAACTCAAAAATAGGTTTACCCCATGTTGCATAACACATCTTTTGTCCAGAATTACCACTTCAGAAAGTATCCACTGAGTGAAGAGAACTGTTGATTATGCTGCTACTATTTTCTAATCTGCAGTGAGACATGCATCTCTCCAGGAGCCATCTGTGTTAGAAGGTAACCATATCTTAAATTCATGGAAGCCAGTTTGAAAGGGATCAATACCTTTTTTTGGCAGTGTGCTCTGTGGGGTTTTTTTCTACACGATTTGCTTAAAGCATGGTGTCAAAACTATGCTGCAGGTTGTACAATTGTGCCTTGGTTTGAATAAGTTTCTAATCGCTTTACCCTTTCACTTAGTCTGAAGTGTTTTGAAATTACAGTAGTTTGGGTGCCATTTACACAGGCAGAAAAAAATGCAATCAAGTAACAACGTAAGGCCTTCCTGGAGACAACAATTTGTTTGACTGCCAAGCCAGTGTTGTGGGTACCAGTAATGATGTAAATCAGTTCTGAAAAAAATCCAGATAATCAGAGCTCCTTCCCAAACACCTCTATTTTTAACATAACGTTTTGCAAGTCTTGGCCCTGGTTTGACCAGTTGAATCATTGCTTGATAAGAACAAGAATTAAATCTAGTAATGTTGTTTCCATGACAAAGCAAGCTTCTTTCTGCAATGCTTACATAATAATGTATCATTTTTTAAGCCAAATTTTTAAAACTGAAAGTCATAATAGAATTAGTAAAAAGTATAATTCAGGATGAAGTAAGTGATCTAATACACCTAGTGGATTAAACTTCTCTCTTGCATTACTTTAGGGAGAATACTTAGACAAAACGTGAATCAGACTATTTCATCTCTAAGTTGATGTAAAACACTGTCCATGAAGGATCTAGTGAAGGGGGGTTTTTTTGTTTTGTTTCTTTGTTTTTTCTTATCTGTATTTCTTTACCCCCCCCCCCCCCCCCCCCTTATTGTCATGGTGCCTGATATGAGATATCCTGAATGGAGTGGAAATATTCTAATTCACTTTACAAAAAAGAATCAGGACTTTATAGGCATAATACAGAAATGCAGAAAAGGAAAGAACAGCTAATGGTACTGAATTGCTATATTTGATCAGGTCTTTGTAGAAATGAAAATGCCAAACTAATTGCACAGTTTATTATCACATTTTTATTATGACTTCAAAGCATATTTTCTGATTCTGGAGTTTTCTCAAGAATACTGGTGACTTTTCTCACTTCTGTAGATCCACTGAGTTAACTTGTGTAGTGAAATGATATTTTAAAGCAATTGTGACTATTCCTACAGAGAGTAAAATGAGCAGAACAGTATTTTTTGAATGACTGTATGTAGTCAAAGACAGTTCGGGTTTTTTGGCTAGACTGCTCTGCACTGTTGGCCTACAGGATGATTAGTTTGGATAACACGGAGACTTCCTTCAATGTCCAGCTTTGATGTGTTAAAACATTTCCAAATCCTTCCAGCCACCCGACCACCTCTCCTATGCACAGGTCTTTATCAGCGACTATGAACTTGGCACAAGGATAATGTCCCATTCATAGAGAATGTCCTGTTTTTCTTCTGAGAAGGCCTGTATCCACTTGATATAACTGAGGAAATGATTCAAGTACTGAAACATAAATGTCTTTTGCCATTAGAGATACCATACAGTGTCCAAAATATCCTGAAAAAGGGCAAACATAAAGGTCCACGCAGGCAGCAGCAACTGGAGGTCAAGTAAGATACCCTAAGGCACATCAAATGGTCTAGACATCTGTGCTTAGACTTCTGACCTGCTCGCTTTGGATATAGCCGTATGTTAGTGTCATATACCCAGTGCATAAGTCAGGACAGCTACCTAAGCATGGTGTTCAGTTTAAGTTCATATCCCTTGTTCCTTAGTATAAGTGGTTAGGAAGCATCTTCTTAATGTGACCCAGTCCTGCTCTTTCAGCTGCCTACTCATAGCCTTGCTTTGTGCTTTGTTGCCTTTCCAGTATAGAAAACTTGGGGAAAGGAAGAAGTTGGTCTTGAAGTTACCTTCACCTGCCTTGCTCCCAGTGCTTGATATACTTGAACCAAAACAAGAAGAAAGAGACCTTACGTAAATTCCGATCTGGAATAACCCAGCAACAAGTATTTACTTCTGTGAGCAGGGAAGTGTATGGTGCCCTTCTGACCTACACAATTCCTCCCATGTGGTTCCTTCCCTGAAACACCCGTACATTTGAGCAGTGCCTTGCTTAAACACATGACTCTAAAATTTGCTAATCTCATTTACACATATAGCTAGGGCAGGTCCGGAAGCAGCACGAGTGCGCTCACCTGGTTCTCTGCTCAGGTTTATGTACTAACAAGGGCTTTCTTAATGGAACAGTTCACAATAAAGCAGCACCTTGAGAGTGTGTGTGAGAGAATATATGTAGGTTGTAACATAATAACATGTTTGTTATTAATATTACCATAATGTCAAGGGAACAACAAAGAGTTAAGTGCTACAAGTTACACACAGCACATTCTGGTTTATCTCTATGGTGGCCACCTTAATAAAAATAAATGCAGAAAAATGAAAGCTCTCGATTTGTTGCACATCTATAGAGTCGTAGGCAGTTGCTTTTGTCTTTTTGTATTCTCTCAGAACTAATTGTACTGTATTTACTGTATTTGTATCTATACAAATATATGCCTTTTCAAAATTGGTATGAGTCAAACTCCTTCACTCCGTTGAGAGTAATAAATTTTTTAAAAATAATTAATTTCATGCACTATTCACTTGGTTTCTTGATTTTTCTAGTATGTGTCAAAATATTCTTTAACTGCACATATCACTGATGTCTTCTGGGAAACTGAAACCAGACTGTCTCTACTGAACTCAGGAAATTGCAAATGTCCTTAAGGCAAAAGAAATGAAATCAGGAGGCCATGAAGTTCCAGCTTACACTTCCATTTGAATTGTGCTCTGCCGTTCAGTTGTTGAAGACTGACTCGACAAATTAAAGGCTCTACCAGTACATAGTTAATGGAAAAACATGAAACACTTGGATCCTTTCAGGAAAACATGATAACATTAATGCATCTCTGCATTCAACAGAGAAACCCTTTGCTATAAACAATCCAAACCCGGTTTTATTTTCTCAGATATGGCATTGCTAATTAGCAGAGATGACAGGCAGCTTCTGTTCTCTCCTCTGGCACTGAGGTTACTCTTTCCTCCCTTTCTTTGCTTTCTGTCTCAGTTTCTGTATTCCCAAATATATATATATTTTTAAATCTGTTGATGAATAGTGCAACAAAATGCCATAAAGATGGTTATGGAAACTCACATCAAAGTATCCTGCCAATAGTGAAAACTTCAGGGAGGCTACGGGGACGGGTGAAGCACATTGCTCTAGTGCTCTCTCTGTGCCCAGCAGTCTACATTTCAAATACCTCCTGAGCCAGACTTACTCAGATACAATTGAATATATTTAGTCAGGTTAGTCAGATACATCTGTTAGATGTGTCTGTCTGCAAGGAAAACAATAAAATCTGAGCTTTTAACCTTAGGCTTTCTTTATATTCAATCAAGTCCTGGCTTTGATTTACCTCTACGAAAGAAGACACCCAAACCAGGAAGGATAAATCACAGTCTTTTGTCCTTTGACTACAGATTGAATCTGAACCTTCTTCTCAAAGGTCTAGGGTTACCCCATAGGACATCAAAAGCTGGGCATGGTGGGTTTCTTAGTGTTTAGTATCCTTTGATGGACTTTGCATACATGCATACACATATATACATATATGTTTTGAACTCCTATAACATTTAACGTCCACAATATCAAGCTGAAAAGAGTTCTGCACGTTAACAATAAGTGTGTGAAGAAACATTTCCTTTTGTTTATTTGTATCCTGCTGTCGTGGTTTAGCTTCAGTTGTCAACTAAGCACCACACAGCCACTCGCTCACCCTCCCCCCCGGAGGGATGGGGGAGAGAATCAGAAGACCAGAAGGAAGAAAATTCATGGGTTGAGATAAGAACAGTTTAATAATTGGAATAACAACAACAACAATAATAATTATAATTATAATTATAATGAAAAGGAAATCAACAAAAGAGAGAGAGAAGAACAAAACCCAGGAAAAAAAAAGTGATGCAACCACTCATCACCTGCCAAATTATGCCCATCCAGTCCCTGAGCAGCGATCGCTACCCCCCGGCCAACTGCCCCCCACTTTATATACTGATCATGACGTCCTATGGTATGGAATAGCCCTTTGGTCAGTTTGGATCAACTCTCTTGGCTGTGCCCCCTCCCAGCTTCTTGTGCACCCGGCAGAGCATGGGAAGCTGAAAAGTCCTTGACCAGTGTAAACATTACTTAGCAGCAACTAAACCATCAGTGTGTTATCAACATTATTCTCATCGTAAATCCAAAACACGGCACCATACCAGCTACTAGGAAGACAATTACCTTTATCCCAGCCGAAAACAGAACACTTGCTTGCATAGACAAAATATATTATTATTATTATTATTATTATTATTATTATTATTATTAGACAGCTTTTCTAATCTGCATATACTGAACTGTATAGAAACTGCCACATTCATGTACTGAGACAACCCCTGGACACTCCTTTCAGACCTGGGCAACTGTGGAGAGTAAACCAGTACTAGCAGCAGAAACCTGATTTACTTGCTATTTCTCTTTTATCTTTTTAAAAGATATTCTACAAGTTGAATGTCAGCTAATGCAATTGTCTCAATCTTTGGCGAGGTTTAGGGGATGATGTAGCAAAAACCTTTATGTTCTTGGGAGATCCCAGAGAGCTGTGACAATATATGTTGTCCAGGCCCTTGGGACCCCTTAGAACAGAACAGTGTTTGTTTTGAAGATAAACAAATGTAATATGCTTATGGCTGGTATATCCCATGGGGAAAATAGCTGAAATTTATTACTGGGATCTCAGAGATGAAACTGTGTAGCATTATCAGTTCCTACAAATAGTAAGTAATGCTTTCCAGTAGAGCTACATTAGGAAACCCCCTCTGTCTTTGAAATAGGGGTAGTGGCTTGTAACTGTTACAACATCAAAAGCCTGCAAAAGGCTCCCTGCCTCCTAGCACACACAAAAGCACAACACAAGCACCACCAAACTAGGATTATGCGTGCCTTGGGATTTACTGTAAGGCTGTGTTAAGTGTGTGGTGGCATTGCAGTGCATTAGTGACCCAAACTGTTTGCTCCATTCCCTCTATTGGGATGTGAGGGAAGTAAAGTTGACCTGTGCAGATAGGGCTCCAAAAATAAACTGAGGCAGATTGAATTCAGGTATTGCTTTCATTGTTTGCTTGTTCTTACTTAGCAGATAATGGAAAACAGACCACTTGGCAGGTACACTCTACTTCCTCTGTAGTTCTCCATCAAGAGTGAAGGAAATGGGATGGGAAATACGAAACAGCAAAATTGCTTGCAGAGAACCAGGGTGACCTATCCCATCTTCAACCAATGCACTGATTTTCATGATGCTTTCCACAGAGTGTGATTTGAACCTTAGCAGTGCCCTTATAAAATGATCTAATGAAACCTGAGATTGTATTTCCCCTGAATTCATATCCCCCGACCACTTTCTACAACAAAGAATGAAATCTTGTATTGATTTCCGGGCATGGGTCCCATTCTCACTTTGTTGCTGCTTTGGGATTGCCTACGTTCTGTTGACTGCAATGTTCCTGTTATAGACTCATTTATCTCCCCCCCCCCCCTTTTTTTTTCTTGTAGTGAGCTGCCTTAGGGCCTTAAAGATAGGAAAAAAAAAAAAAAAGAAAAAGAAAAGATTTGGATCAAGTTATCTCAGTTTAATTGGCATTGCATTCTCTTTTGGCAAGAAAGTAGCCTTGTATTTACGGGGAATAAAGGAAGAAGGAAATATTAAGGAATGGGCAGGATAAAAGAGTAAGAGAAAGAGCTGTTAATTTAATTTTGAGTCCTGAGTGTGGTTAATAGATTGTGCAAGACTCATAAGAAACTGGTGGAAGGTCAAACTGAGCCTCAATTGATTTCTGATTCCTCTTTAAATTATTGCTTTATTTAGAGGTACCTTTGCTTCAGCCTTTTATGAAGAAGGCATACAATAAAATAAAGCAAACAGATTAGAAATTACACTTTGACAGGGAGAGCGACATAAAAACCCCAAACAATTTATGAGCACTGTAATTCCATAGTTTGGCCTTAAGCTTTCGGGGGGGGGGGGGGCGGGGAGAAAAAAAAGAAAAAAAGAAGTTTGTTGCAGTTTCCTCTCACCTCTTAAGGATATTTTTAAAATATCCTACCTCAGGATATTTTAGGTATCCTAAAATATTAGGATAATGCACCTATAATGAAAGTTATAGGTGCACCTATTTGAGGTATCCTACCTCAAAACTTACTGATGTTTCCTCATAAACTCACTAGCTATATTGAGTTTGTCATTGTTCTTTCTCCACATTTCAGGTTACAGCAACCCATTCCAACTGCATCATTAAAAAGGAGCAAGAGACTTGTCTGGAGAAGATACGGAGAGCAGCTGCCCTGAACCCTCTCAATGACTCTTCTCCAGGTGAGTTGCAGCTTGGGATAGACTGTGTACATCGAACTGATGGCTTCTGAACCTTTCCTGTCATGTCTGCAGGGGTTTCCAGCAATGTCGATGCAAACATCTTACAGTAAGAGGTGCAGTCACTGCAGCTGAATGAGCTTAGGGAAACATTATAAGGACAAAAAAAAATCAGTCAATGGGGATGTGCAAGACCAATTGCTGATTATTATCAGAGGTCAGGAATTTGCTTCTGTACTTTAGGTGATGCAGTGACATATATCTACAAAATTATTCCAAAAAGAAAAAAAAAAAAAAAGGAAAGAAAAGAAAAAAGAAACTGTGCCTGGAAAGGCTTTGACAGTGTTTATGTCTTCTTCTGGTGCAGGTGGCAACAGCTATTGGGGACTGGACATAAGACTAAGTGCATCATTGGTCTGTTCTGTAACAGCTCATTCCCCCTCATCAGCTCAGTAATAATTTGTGCCTCTCTTTCACATGATCTGAAGACCTTTATAGGGATTAACATTGTGATGACCGTAATCTTGATAAAGAATACTTGTGCTATTGCTGAGATAAGAAACTGAGGCAGCAACCAAAGAAGAAATTAATAGTTTAATATCCTGTCTCATTTCCCACTGACTGCAGCAGGAGCTGCCTATGGCCAGCACCAATGAGAGAAGGGCAAAGAATGACAAAGAAACTAATTGGAAATCACGGTCTATTTTCTGACTCCTGTCCAAACTGCTTCTACTGTGACTAGAATTGGTAAAACTGCAGAGAAAAGCAGATAAAACACATTGTGCGATAAAAGACAGGAGATTTCTCTCTCCTTTTCCTCACCATATATTTTAGCCCAGAAGCAAGGGAGGGCAGGATGCACATCTCTGTGTTACCACAGCATCCTCTGAAGCAAGCCATTCCTGCATTTTAGTTGCTAGGATTATTTCCATCAGAGTCCTGCAATTCATCTCATACGTAAACTCATTTTTGTTCTGCTTCCCAGGTTTGGGCAAATGAACTGTGTGCTTTGGTGGAACTGAGGAAAGCATGTACTTCAGGCAGTTCATTTCAGCCCCAGGGACGTGGTTTTGAGACCCTCTTTGTGCATTACAGAAGAGTTTCACAATTCTTCCCTGGTCCAGAAGTGGTATAAGCAGGGACAAAAGGGAAAAAAACTGTTTCTTCTCTCCTCCCCCCAGAATGATGTCAGAAGCTGCCCATGAGCCCTACTTCTTATGATTATGCAATGACTATTATCTGGATTCAAGAATTCATACATTTTCCCAGGTCAAAAGAAGCTATTTCACCAGCTAGTTTGTTCTTTATCACTCAAATCCAGAATAACCTTGGTAGCTGGGGGACTATTCAGACTGAACTCAGGGAGCCCCCTGCCTGCTCCAAATTCAAAGAGCACAGCTTAGCGATACAGGAGGTCCAGAGCCATTGGAAAGGCTTTTGCATCCCAGTGTGATTAAAATGTATCACCCACTCAGGCAGGAAGGGACTGAATCCTTTCAAGCACTAGCTCAGCAGCAGAACCCAGCTGCTCTTTATTCTGTTCCTCCAGTATTTTCGGATTGAATCACTGTAAAGAAGATTTTCCCAGGCTCACTGTGCATCTTTTAGCTGTTCACCACATCCTGTGGCAGCAAGTTCCACAGTTTACAGGGCTTTGGGTAAAGAAGCCACATCCTTTCAAAAACTTTTGTTTTCCAGTGAAGAATTCTGGCATATTTCTTTTTTGAAAGCCATTTCATTCTGTGGATCCTGTTTGTTGCCCTTTCTCTCTACCTTTTTTAAATTATTGTAGACATGTTTTACATATATTTCATTTCACCTCTGGGACTATACCATTCCACTCTATCCCCTTTAAGTCCTGACCTTCCAGCCTCACCTTTCAGTACACGATATTAATTTCAAGTCAGATCTTGCCACCCTCATCCCCAACAAGGCCTTATCTCCATAGTTAAAGGATGGGACATCAACAGAGCTCTACCACCTTCTTACCGTTTGCTCAATGCCATTGAGCTACTACTTACTCTGTTGTGAATGACATCTTGTTGCTGCCTGCTAACAGTAGCAACATGGGACGTCCACACATTGGAAAGCTGCCCCGTGGAAAAGGACCTGTGTGTGTTGGACGATATCTGGCTGAATATGAGCCAGCAGTGTGCCCAGGTGGCCAAGAAGGCCAATAGCATCCTGACTTGTATCAGAAATAGCATGGCCAGCAGGAGTAGGGAAGTGATTGTCCCCCTGTACTCACCACTGGTGAGGCCGCACCTCGAATACTGTGTTCAGTTTTGGGCCCCTCACTACAAGAGAGACATTGAGGGGCTGGAGCGTGTCCAGAGAAGGGCAACGAAGCTGGTGAAGGGTCTGGAGCACAAGGCTGATGAGGAGCGGCTGAGGGACCTGGGGTTGTTCAGCCTGGAGAAAAGGAGGCTGAGGGGAGACCTCATCGCTCTCTACAACTACCTGAAAGGACAGAGGTTGTAGAGAGGTGAGTGTCGGTCTCTCCTCCCAAGTAACGAGTGACAGGACAAGAGGAAATGGTGTCAATTTGCACCAGGGGAGGTTTAGATTGGATATTAGGAAAAATTTATTCACAGAAAGGGTTGTCAAGCCTTGGAACAGGCTCCCCAGGGAAGTTGTGGAGTCACCATCCCTGGAGGTATTTGAAAGACATGTAGATGTGGTGCTTAGGTTTAGTGGTGGACTTGGCAGTGCTAGGTTAACAGTTGAACTTGATGTTCTTAAAGGTCTTTTCCAACCTAAACAATTCTATGATTCCATGATTCTATGATGGATTCACACTCCACGGTATTTGGGAAAATATCACAGATATCTGTTTACTCCAAAAGCACTTTTGCTCCTGCTCTATTCATGGAATGGAGCACTATTCACCACAGCTGAACCTGGCTTTTAGGTTGAGTTATCCAGCATTGTTTGGAGAAGTTTCATTACAAACTCCCTGAAGAGGTAGTAACTGCCCATAAATTAAGCAGTCATATGTGCAGCGTGTTGATTCCTCTCAATTTTCACCTGCTGCAGACAACCTATTTTTCACTTGGGAGAAGTGAAAATTGCCCAACGTTTGGTTTTTGTTATTCATCTGTAGCAGTAAGACTTACTAATGATGGCAGGTAGTGGAGAAATATGTTATTAGCTTGTCTCCTTCAAAGAAAGAGAAACATAGGAAATAACTCCCTTGCTTGTCAGAAACAACTGAAAGAAGGAAGAAATCCCTCCTGGCTGGTGAGTAAACTTATGTTTATTCAAGAGCAAGGAAAAGCATAAAATTGCCTCTTCCCCCCTTTGACTACTTCTGCATGCAAATTTCCATAGAACAATTCAATATATAAATTTTCTGAGGACTTTTTTCCCCTCAGAGGGGCTTCAGGGTATAAAATGGGATTCTGAGTTTTTAGGGAGCCTGTAGAGGCTCAGGCACATGTTCAAGTCACTGTGGCTTAAAAAAAATCCTCCAAATTGGCTGAACTACAGTAACCTCTATAAGAAAGGTAGCTCCACGTTCTTCTGTTGCAGGTGACACAAAGTCAAATGATCACGTATAAAACATGAGTCTGGGACATGAACAGTCTTTGCGATCTGTATTTCTACAGTATCTAGAACAATAACGTCACATATCCTTGTCCAAGGTGCCCACATGGTGCAAAAAATAATAATGGTAATAGTAGGTTCTCTGCTCCTGTTTAGAGACCTTGTCTTCTGCACTGATATTTCTCCTGCCTAAAAGTACTGCATGGAAAACAATACACTTTGAAGTCAAAAGAGGAAGAACGTCTTATGGGTTCCTACATTTTGCAATAATTCAACTCTCTCCTGCCATTGCTTTGCCCCCTTGCTGTGTTCAGCGTCTGTGAACACAGACATAAACTAAATGGTTCCCCAGAGCTCCTCTGGGTGAGGTCCAACACAAGCACAATGTTGATGCTGCAACTGCAACTACAGGTCTTGAAGAGCAAGGCTGGCACTATATTATGGAAAGCATCCAGCCCTGACTTGCCAGTGGTCTGATGTTTTCCCCTTTCTCTCACCCTCTACCTCTCATGCCCAGATGTTAAACTCATTACTGTTTTATTCTTCACAGCACTGTTTTCCCTCCTTCTGCTGCTGTGCAATGACTATAATGCTTCAGAGACAATGATTGCCTTGAGATTTTCTGTTGTTTTTTGTTTTGTTTTTTTTTTGTCATGGGTTTTATGATGGCTTCTTCATCTTAAATGCTTTAAATTCTTCAGGAGATTTATATAAGAAGAAATAAGGAACATGTGCTGACCCTGTGTGTCCATCCCTGTTCAACCATCATCTACAGGCTGACTGAAAAAGAGAATTTGAGGAAAATTAAAATATCAGCAGGACCTGGAATCTGACTGCTTTTCTCTGGAGACAGAATTAAAGTGATAAAATGAAATAATGAAAGCCAAGGGCAAAAAAAAAAAGAGGGAGGGGAACGATTACTTCATACACAACTTCTCCAGGCAGTGGAGCCAGGCTATTTCTTATATCACTGTTTCCAGTCTCCCTTGTTTGAGTTTTTGTCCCTGTGCTCGTGTAGAGCTGCCTCAGTTCCTGTTGGACCCTCTTCTAGCTGTCAGCAGTCCTTAAGGGACTTTCTGCCTGATAAGAACTGGTGAAGCTCACTGCTGATCCATATGCACCATTCTTCATTTTTATTTTTTCCCATCCAGACTGTTGACCTGTTCCCAACCCTGGGGCTAGGAAAGAATGGCACAGGCGTTACTCAGATGCTGAATGACAGTTTCCTGGGTCACGTACGCTTAGCATGGGATTCATCTAATTAAATGTTGATGCCTGCAAATGCGTCTACGCTACAAATGAGCAAGTCACCTTGCTCATTTTGTAGCTCTGGTTATCTAATAAGTAGAGCCTGAGACACAATTCATTTAATCCTCAAAGTAGATTATATGATGCCTTTTTTTCTCTACAGACATATGTAGAAGTAAGGGTAACCATCTCAGCTATATATATTTACACTGTAGATGTCTACATTTTATCAGACAAATCCTGCCTTTAGTATCTGGCTCTGTTATACTGACTAGGTCATGCTAGAGTTCTGGATTACCCAAAAAAATCTGGACCATGATTTTACCATGGGATGTTTTGATATTTAGGTGTCGTCTTCATACTATCCACGTAGTTAACTGTAGTAGATCTGCTTATACTTGTGTGAGCAAGTTTTGCAATCAATGCTTCTTAGAGTGGTGACCTCGAAAGACAGGAAGGTGTTCAGCAGCCTGTGCATTCACACTTGCCGCATGCATGCACTGACAGGGAGAATCTCCCAGCTGTTTTCTGCTTCCTGGTGGGTTTGTATCTCACCTAGAGGTAACTCTGTCCTGGTGTTGGCTACGATAGAGTTAATTTTCTTCCTAATAGCTGGTATAGTGCTGTGTTTTGGATTTAGTATGAGAATAATGTTGATAACACACTGATGTTTTAGTTGCTGCTAAGTAATGTTTACACTGGTCAAGGACTTTTCAGCTTCCCATGCTCTGCCGGGTGCACAAGAAGCTGGGAGGGGGCACAGCCAAGAGAGTTGATCCAAACTGGCCAAAGGGCTATTCCATACCATAGGACATCACGCTCAGTATAGAAACTGGGGGGGAGTTGGCTGGGGGGTAGCGATTGCTGCTCAGGGACTGGCTGGGCATTGGTCGGCGGGTGGTGAGTGGTTTTATCACTTGTTTTTTGCTGGGTTATGTTTCCTCTCGCTCTCTTGTTGTTTTCCTTCTCATTACAATTTATTATTTGTTTTGTTCCAATTATTAAACTGTTCTTATCTCAACCCACAAGTTTCTTACTTTTGCTCTTTTAATTCTCTCCCCCATCCCACCACGGGGGAGGGTGAGCGAGCGGCTGTGTGATGCTTAATTGCTGACTGGGGTTAAACCACAACAAACTCCAATGGCCTTAAACATTTGTCTGGCTTGATCTGGGATCTACTGGCTACTTGTATCTCATACTGTCCTTGGGAGCACAAGATCACAGCCAGGACATACGCCACTCAGAGAAATCCCACTCTGGAAAGAGCCCTGCTAATGAAGTGTAGAACATTTCTCCAGCTGTAGATTGGCATGATAGACTTTTCCCAGCCTGTCACCTGTCTTGCTTTCCACTGTTGGAACTTGATATTCTGGACTTGTCCCCTGAATGTGGCACGCTCTCAAATGGTGGGGGAGTTCCTTGAGTGATCTGCAGATTTGGGCCTCTGATTGAATGTTTATAGTGCCTAAAATGGACTAATCTGGAATTAGCCAAGGTATGATAATAGTGAACACAGCACAAGAATTTGAATAGGAATAGAAATAGAGGTGATGAGGACTCATTGGTGACTATGTGGTTAATGACTCACTGTCAAATTAATCTTTAACTTGTAGTCCTGGTTAGCTGGTTGCATTCTTCCTGTCCTTCCTCTGAAAAAAGTTGAAGGGCAGTAGCATTGCCTGGCAACTCAATAAATTCAAATGTAATAAGTATTTGCAGAGATGTGATGCTTACAATGATCTTTGTTAAGAGGAATCCTATCAGCAAGTCAACCTGTAAATCAACAGGAAGGAAACTGGTAAGGGTGCTGAGGGGTAGGAGGTGGTAATTGGAAGGTAACGGTTGTAAGGCAAGGAGAGAGAAAATCACAGTAGACTTTGAAAGATGTTTCCATCTTCATATGATGATGGAGCAGGTTTTTATCGTTTTAGATTTTTATTGGGTGTCTCACCAGCCTCCTGTTCTTTCAGAGCCTTTTAATTATCTGCTCTTATTTCCCTTGGCACCACTGGGAAGACATTACTTGGTTGTGTGTCTGTGTATGTGTGCATGTGACTCCCTTATTGATGCAGCTGTGCACAAGAACAATAGGACTAGCATTGTTCTTCTCACTCAGCTTTTAAAAGCTATTGAATTCCTGGAGCTGGGAGGGTATGGTTAAGAATATGTCTCTACACCTGAATGTTTTCTACTTGACTCCTGTTTGAGCCAGGATACTGACTTAGATAGCTTTGATCTGCCTGAATACATCTGTCTGAGGTGAAAGATGCTTTTTTGTACTGATGGATTTACCCATCTGACACTGCATAAAGTGTCTTCTACTAACCTCATGTTAGAGATGGTAGAAACAAGCAAGAATTTCAAGCTAGAAGATAAGGATCATGCGGTACCAGGGTTAGGATCTGTGCTCATTTCAGACATCTATACTGTAGAGGTCTCTATCTGAACAAGACACCTGTGCAATCCTTGGTACCCAAGCTGTGATCAAGTTTTACCCTTTCTCAGGCAAATGCAAGAAAAAAAGCTTCACTAATCTCTGTTTTCCAAGCATTGACTCATTCTTTAGCTCTTTGCTGAATGCCTCTGAGTTTATCAACAGGCTTTTTAGAAGTCTGTTCATCAGATATAATGGATGGATTCATGTCACCTAAATATGGTTGTATAAAGTACAGAGGCCTTTATTAATGCTAGTTATTTAGACTGTGTTTACAGCCAATAGATCAAAATAAGTACTTACAAGTCACCTACACTTACAAGTACTTATAGGACTTAAACTTGTCCTATTTTACACATCCATCTTACATTGAGAAGACTGCATGACAAGTGTCCATTTCTCTCCATTGCCTATTAAAGCAATGATTATTGAAGTCTGAAGTTAAATGGTATGAATTCTATTGATAATAATGTAGCAGTACTGGAAGGAACAAAACCTTCACAATCCAGGCATAAACCAAGCTGCAGGCTGTAGAAGGAATCTTGTTCCCAAATGGAGCAGCAGCAGCTAAAAGAGATGTTGGGAGCCTACTGTGAGTTCAGTCATGTTAGTGAAGCTGAAAGCCTGGAAGTGCATTGTCACTGGAAAAGTTCAGGATCAGCTGTGGCAGGGGAAAGAAGAGGTGCTGTGTCACAGACAGACTGCTTTGGAATGATCTACAGAGAAGTTTATTGCCAGTCATGGCTGGTGACGGGACAAAACTCTAACAGATGAACCACTGGTATGTTCCTATTTCCAGGAAAAGCCTTTAGCATATTTCTTTCTCATCCTTCTATAATACACAGCAAAGCTATACTTATATATATGGTCTGCCTGGGAAGACAAATAGTATAATAACAATAATTTTACTGGTGAAGGATTCCTGGTAACAGGGATTAAAAACCTATCCCCATTGTACCCTAGACATAATACAAAGATGCACATACTAACGCCAGTTGAGCAGGGGTATTCATTTGGGATTGTAACTCACAGTTGAGACCATGGTCCTGGGAGCAGAAATAATTTGCAGCAGGGCAGTGCTATGCTTGTGCAGTCCTACAGCTTTGGCTTCCAGATCTAGCTGGGTTGCCATTAGGCTGTGGATCTCTGTACCATTCTTCATTAGGGATCTCAGTGTCTTTGGTAATCCTATGTGTCTCAGTGTCAAGAAAATCTTTCCTTCATATACTATCCCTTTCTCTTCAGTGCCATGTGCCACCCACAGCATAGTACTAAGCCATGGCAAGTTAGTGGATTGTGTAGGGCCATAGGTGCCTCATGCAGTACCAGAGCAGTATTCTACCATGGATTTTCTACAGCACATGTGATAGATATGGATACTTTAGTCTCTGTCCTAAGAGTCTTAACCCCAAATCCTACTAGTTCTTATTCACTGTTTAGTCTCCAGGGATGTGATTTGTCTCTCTTGATTTTAGTAACTAACACCTCAGTTGTCGAGCGTAAACTAAGTCTTAAGTAGCCACTGAAGAGCTCTAAGGTCATTCAGCACATAAGAGCTCTTTCAAACTGCTATGGGTTCCTGACATTTGTGGGATAAATTGTTCTCTGGAATGGCCTTTTTCTCTCTACTGACTCAAGAGGGAAGCTGGAGAGCAAGTTAAGCTATATGGACTCTCTAAGATAGTTAAAACTTAGGTGAGGTGATCATCAGCCTGGGAATGGTCAGTTAAGATGACTCAGAGAAAAGATGCAAAAATTGCTGTAATGGAGCAGAAATTTCTATTATCTCCTTGGGCAGCATGAACACATTCTGCCAACACATACAGCAGCGTTTTGGTGGTTTAAATGAGGATTGTCTCCTTTGCAAGCCCTCCTAATAAATCTCAGTTTAGTCATCTTCTCAGCATTTGCTGGACTTCCATTCAGATGGGAAATGAAGGGAAGGAAAAGTACTGGAATTTAATGGCTACAGCTCTGAAAACACTATTAACTGCAAAGCACGTGTATGACCTACTATTCCCATCCCATAGTACATTCATTGTAATAATAACTACCTGATTCTGTCAAAGCTATTACTTTTGTAATCTCCAGAATTGACAGGAAGTCCTTCTTTAATAACTGAAGAACATAAGTTAAAAGAAAATAAAAGGTGGAATGGAATTTGTCCAGGCAACTGGGTAAGATATTGACTTGGATAAGATTAGTTTCTGGGAGCAGGACTGAATAAAAGTATTTTTCTGCAAGCAGTTTAGTCATTGAAAAATGCAGATTCAGGTTAAAATTTTAAATAATTTAGGCCAAAAAATAGTGACCATTAACAAATTTGGAAAATAAAAATGTATTGACATTTCATGACGGAACATTTTTTCACAAGTATTGATACTTAAATTTAATTAGGGTTAAAAAATAAAGAATGTTAAAATTAAAAATAAAAAGCTAAAAATAAAATTTCCTATCTGCCTGTCCAACTCTGTATTTCATGTCAGCCAAAAAAAAGGAAAAAATCTCACTTAATTGAAGAGAATGGGTTTTTTTTCTTTTTTTTTTTTTGTTTAACCATTGAAATGAAATATCAATTATTTACAGAGTTCCAATTGTGAGTTCCTTGTTTCTATGGTGACAGCTACTTCATTAAAACACACCACTTCTCTTTTTTTATCCCGAGTATCAAGAAGCCCAGTCTTACCTTCCATGACATGGCATACATGATGTCATGATGTGCAATGAGAAACTGATCCAAGGTACACAGGGGCAGCTTCTTTACAATATATGCAGAGGCTATCAGGAATTGAGGGTTTGCCCCATACACTTATTTACTTGCTTTTGGGGTTTGTTTTTTTGTTTGTTTGGTTGGTTGGTTGGTTTGGTTTTGTTGTTTTTTTTTTTTTAATTACCATTTTCAAATGCAAAGTGTAGTAGATGCATTTACAATGGATTTTACCTGTGCAGCAGGGGAGTTGTTTTAATTCATGTTGCCCCAAGCTGCAATTGTAAGCATTACATGTAATTGCAAGCATGATATACCAGGTCACTGCAGTTAAACAATGAATGCTCAATAGCAGTAAAACTTATGCAATGGAATGAGTGATGGTCTTTCCTGTGCTGCTGTGATCTGTTGGTATCTTCAGAGTCATGGACAGCTGGAAGGTGTGACAATTTACAATCATTTAGCTTTTTAATGTCTATAGTACTGTGGCAGAAAAAAATACCCAAAAGACTATTAACGTGTCATCTGGATTATAACTGAGTGACCATCTATGATTTTAGTATGATTTTCATCAGATCTTTGCAGGTCCTTTTAAACTGTGTGCTTGTGCTGTATCCCATCAAGCAGCTGCTGCAGTCTTCTGCAGAAGCAGATACATTTCAGTGCTGAATTAAAGTGTTTCCTTGCATGCAAACTGTGTTTTCATGAAGATCCTAAAAATATATTATATTTCTGTAAAAATGAGTGAGTCAGGCATCAGACAACTGGATATTCTTTTAAAAGGTAACTCTGTGAAAATGCTCTTTTGTTCCTATTCCCATAGCATATTCTGTGGCTGTCTGCTGTATTTTCTGACAAAAGTGAGCTTTTATTGCTTCTTTAGACTGTTAGTCTTGCTGAGAAAAACATAGCGGTAAGAGAGTGAATTAGATTCTTGCTGGAATCAATGGCACAGTTGACTGGTTTCTAGGATCTTTATTTCTAGTGATGGAACATGGATTAAGACAGCACTGATTGACTTTGAATTTGTCTGCACTGGCAGTGACTACATTTCAGGAAAATCCTAAATGAACCCCAGACTTTGCCTGTCGGTTGCATTCTAGTGTCCAATAAGTTCCTGAAGCAAGAGATTTAGGGAATTACTTCGGAGTTTTTTAGGATCAGGTTCAGGTGCACATAAACAGCAAGCGTCTCTAGATTACTTAGTGTATCAAGACATTCTGATATGGGACCTACAGAAGGTCTGTGTCTATCTGGACTGGCAACTTGATCCCCTAAAGCATCTCAAATTATACTAAAAACTTATCTTCGTGAAAATAAATTAAATCCTTACAGTGGAAATACCTGATGTAGCTGCCTAAAAATTCCATGTTCAGTCTACGTTAGTCACCCAGGCTCCCTCAGTAATCAATGGTGAAAAACAGAAGACTTCTGAGTGCAGATCATTACCCACAGACACCTTCATTTTATCACTGGAATTACTTTCAGGGCTTCAGTAAATATATTGACTTCATGGACTATAGTGGAAGCTGAGATACTGGGGAAAGGAGGTTACTGTATAGAGACAGATATCCAGTGTCATTTGAGATGCCTTGGCTATCTGAGACACCCACACGGGGCTGGAGGATGTGGCACAAACTTATTGGAGTAACAATATTGGAATGGAACCAGAAGGTCAGGTAATAGCTCAGGTGGCCCTAGTGATATGCACTGAGGCAGCTGAAGCCCACCTCAGTTTGCATACAGACATATATATTTAGGTTTCTTGGTCTGAACCTAAAGGACTCACTGAATCAGGGTGGTGAAACACTGGAACAGGTTGCCCAGAGGGTTGTAGATGCCCCATTGTCCTGGTTTCAGCTGGGATAGAGTTAATTTTCTTCCTAGTAGCTGGTATAGTGCTGTGTTTTGGATTTAGGATGAAAATAATGTTGCTAACACACTGATGTTTTAGTTGTTGCTAAGTAATGTTTACACTGGTCAAGGACTTTTCAGCTTCCCATGCTCTGCCGGGTGCACAAGAAGCTGGGAGGGGCACAGCCAAGAGAGTTGATCCAAACTGGCCAAAGGGCTATTCCATACCATAGGACGTCATGCTCAGTATATAAACTGGGGGGAGTTGGCCAGGGGGCAGCAATCACTGATCAGGGACTGGCTGGGCATCGTTTGGTGGGTGGTGAGCAGTTGCATCACTTGGTTTTTGTTTGTTGGTTTTTTTTTCCCCCTGGGTTTTGTTCCTCTCTCTCTCCCTCTCCTGTTATTTTCCTTTTCATTAAAATTTATTATTATTATTATTATTATTATTATTATTATTATTATTATTATTATTATCATCATCATCATCATCATCATCATCATAATCATCATCATCATCATCATCATTATATTTCAATTATTAAACTGTTCTTATCTCAACCCACGAGTTTTCTCACTTGTGCTTTTCAGATTCTCTCCCCCATCCCACCAGGGGGGGAGGGTGAGCGAGTGGCTGTGTGGGGCTTGGTTGCCAACTGGGGTTAAACCACAACACCCGTCCCTGGAAACATTCAAGGTCAGGTTGGACGGGTCTTTGAGAAACCTGATCTAGTTGAAGATGTCCCTGCTTATTGCAGAGGGGTTGGACTAGATGACCTTTAAAGGTCCCTTCTAACCCAAACCATTCTATGATTCTATGAATCTCAATGGAAAGAGAGAGGCAGAGAATCAGTCATGTTTCCTAAGAGAGTCCTCTAAAAAATTAAAGGAAGTTTTATTTGCTGAAGGATGTTAATCAACCTATGAAAAATGCCTATTTTTCATAGAGAAAAGAAAAATACTAATGTTAAGTATTCTGAGCACTGACTAAGAGAGACATATTTGGTTGGTTTTTAACAGAAAAATTGCAGGACTACTGTACACACACATCCACAGATTTTGGTTGTATTACTCGAATTACCCAAAGGCAAGGAAAGAACAATACAGCAATAATTTATGATCTCTGCTTGAGCTTATAAAAGACTAGAACAGTGTAAAAGATACTGGTACATATGCTAATAGTTAATAAAGATGAAATAAAAATGTTGATCCTTTCTATAATTCTTCAGGTTTGGGCTTCTGTTGCTAATGAATTCATAAAGTACGGCCAGTGAATATAATAGGATCTACCAATACAGACTGAAAGGAGGATTCTTGGCTGTGATAAGGATATGTTTTATCACCCTGGTATGACAAGAGATCTGTAATATAACTGTTGATTTCCATCCTACCCCACAATAGCTCCCCATATGTAATGACATTTCTTGTTGCTGGTAATGACAATCAGGATCCGTGTTCCTTCTTCTGGCTCTGTGTTGGGAAGAAGCATAAAAGGGGATAGAGACACTAGAGCAGAGACACAGTGTGTGACACCGGTTTTTCATCAGCTCACAGGGCTATGAACTTGTGGAACTCACAAAGCTTTTCCAAGAGAAGTGTGAGCTGGGAACAATGCTCCAGCCTGGGACCTGCTGCAGAGAAGCATGACCAGACTCCCTTTTTTACTTACACATGGAGACTGTGGTCACCCAGTCTGTCATTTGCATGAGACGACAATGACAGTCCCCAAACATCATGCAGTGTCCTTCCGTTTCTGCCTTGTTTCTATTCAATCCTTCAGTGTCTCATTAGAGGTAGATTTAACAGGCTTAGCAGTGTCACAGCCCAGGAAGTAAACTGGTTGGACCTTACTTTCTGGGATATGATGGGACATCTGTGAGCCTGCTATGAAGGCAGCATTGTTTGAACTTCCTTGGTTATTCTTCTGGACCTTGATATGAAGATGAGAACAATATCAGGGGTTTTTTTTTGCAGAGAGACAGCATGGAATTTTTCTCATGGAACTTGAGATTTCTATGCCGTAGGTATTTTTATCTCGGCTATTGTCCCGAAGCTGCCTTCATGGTCAATGGGCAAAAGTCGCCTTTTTTGAGAAAATGACTCATCAGACCTATTTTAAATGTCTGCTTTCAGATGAGAGACATTGTTCTCTAGGATTGCCTATTTCTATCTACTACTACAAGAATTTTGAGGGCTATTCAAATGTAGATGTTGGCAATTGGTCAGTTGAATCCCACTCTGGTAAGCACATTTGCCAGTTACTGCTTGCTTTGTTAATGGGAATGGTTGCCTGTACTTACACCACTAGTGGGAGAACAGTAAATGTGATGGGAACCAGAAGGGGTTAGAACCAACTCCAGTGGCTTTCCATTAATAACTTCAATTGGAAGATTTTCTGTACACTCTTAAGACTCACTTTCTTTTCACCAGTGTATTGGCGTCTGGAGGAACATTCTGACATATCACATTTTGTACATTTAGAATCACTCCTTTTGGTATCTGTGTGTATTGTAGGATCACTTGGAAAGCTCTAATCATGGATCAAGTGTTGTTAGACCAAAGACTCAAGAGAGTCTTCTTAGCGTGTTCCTTACCGTAAAATGTTTTTTCTGATGAGACTTCAGCAAGCACTGATATTCTCACATAGGTGGCCAATGACTAAAATTGCCCAACTGTACAATTTCATTTCTTGTTTCAGCTTATTCTGAGCTACATCCACTACTTCTTAATATACCTTACAAACATAAGCCAAGAACTTCATTACAGGAAACTGCCTACTCAATAATACATGCAGTTGAATAAGTGTAATAATTTGGACTCCTGACAGATTGTGCATATTGATTTTTCTTCATCAAAATAAAACTGAAGAACAGTTAGTTAAATCATCTTCAGACAGATGAACAAGTTACAGTATTATAACAAGTTTTTAACTACTTCATCTGCTAAGGGGTAGAAAAATGTCTGTATGTACTCCTCTCACCATGGCAAAAATGAGATAATTCAGTTTTAGTTACCTTCAAAAGTAGAAATGCAAAGTAACTTACATGCATAATAACACCTTAAATATCAACTCCCTGAGCCCTTACTAAGCCCTATTTTTTTCCACAAAGTTCTTCATATTTTTACTTCATTAGACACTTAAGCTATGCCCTTTCTTTTGTTGGAAATTACAATGGGTCAGATCTCGATCCCCTCTGCAGGATGCTGAAGAGATTTAGAAAGTGGAGACAGCCCTGCAGTATCTGTTGAACTTCATGGCCTCTTCCATCACTGGAAGAGCAAGGCAGCAGGAACTGCATATCCAACATGCATTGTATTTTTTTTAGTTTCTAGGCAGGGGAGGACGGGGGTGTGGAAAGGGAGATCCTTGGCTTTGCCCATGAGCTGCTAGCTAGCACTGCTGACTCCGAATGTGCATGGTAATTTGCTCCTGGCAAAAGGGAGGAAAAGAAACTGTGCAATTCCTTCCCCAAATTCCTCCCATGAAATAGAAGGAACAGGAAAGGAAAAAGGGAGAGCTCTCTCAATGTCATGCAGTTTTCCATGCTTTTGTAAAAGAAACGAAGCAAAGAAGAACTCTTCTTACATGTTTTGGGGGTCATAAAGCTTAATGTGTTGAAATATTTCATTCTAGAGAGAAGAATTTTGCACGCTATACTAGAAAAAAGTGAACTTGGCCTGTGCTGTTGTTATGCTTCCCAGCTTGCGATTTTATTTTCTAATACTAATTCCACCACAGAAATAGGTTATTCTGTGGTGCAGGAATACTTTAGCAATACCATGCTGAAGTCTAAAGGTGAAATTAACCTCATGTTAGCTGGCTGACAGCAGAATGTTTGCTTAAGGTGGACATGTAGGCTCATCCATAGAAAAAAAAAAAGATGAAAAAGGTTGATTCAACCAGCCTATCTTTGATATATATTTTAAGATAATTTGTTAATTTCAGATACTTCAAAAGTAGGATAGTAAACCTTCCCTCCTATTGATGTGTGATCTGTTTTTTCCTCATTTCATATCTACAGGAACATTGAATGTTAGAGTCCAATTCTAAGCCAGCTTTTGGTTTCGTTTATTCTTTCAAATATATGCATTATTCTTGCAAGTTAATTGGAAAGAAATAGAATTTAGAAAACTTACCATCCAGATTTCAGATTGATCTCAGTTAAAATAAATGTTTTTTCTTCCTCTTTTCATTTCTGAATTTTGCTCCTGGATGCCATGAAGACTCATGATTTTGACAGCTGGATGAATACACGGTGTCTTATAAATGATTTACAGATGAATCAAACTAATTACTTGCCTCTTGCACCATACTGTAAACATGTAGTTTAGAGGCCCTTTTGCTTTATCATGGGTAGTTTTGAGCTTCAAGCCATACGAAAATATCCAGACTCACCTCCCAGCTAATAATATATTTATAGCTACCACCAGCTTGTTTTCTGAAAAGATCACTAGCAAATCACACTTTAAAGATTTTGTTAATTCTTAAGCTAAACACACCTTTTACTAAAATAAGTGCAGCAAATTCCCAGCCGGCGGTGGGAGGGTTCTGGGGTCAGCACCAGGAACAGCTCTTGCCCTTCTCCAGGTGTAATTCTGCTGCTGTCCATCTGCAACCTCAACTCCCACTGACTTCAACAGGCATTTTCGATACGTATTTCAGTAAAGAGAGCTCTGTATTTAGGGGAAAATGGCTTCCTTGGGGAACAATTGCATGATTGGGTGTTAGACATCTAATTTATTGGCTAAATTAGCTGGCCAGTCTCGCAAGACTCCTTGTATAGTTGATAGATACTGAGATTTACATTCAGTTTGCATATTAAAACACGTATATTAAGGTGTCTTAATATGCAAGCTGAGTCCTACTCAAGGTGTATCCATAATCTCAAAGAGTTTAGCTATCTATTTCACTTCCCAGTCCTGGATTTCCTCTTTCTCCATAATTCACAGAATCACAGAATTGTATAGGTTGGAAAAGACCTTTAAGATTATCAAGTCCAACCGAAATTATACTCACATATACTATTTTATTTTCTAGCTTTTTTGTTTGTTTGTGGGTTGCTTTGTTGTTTGTTTGGGTTTGTTTTTTTTTTTTTTTTGAGTAAACCAACTGGGAACTCCACCTAACTAGCTTTGCCAGGTAAGGCACATGTCTGTAGTTAGATGGTGCAGTTTTCACCCTTCAAGAGGAGATAGTTGAGTCCTGTGGAAAAGCACCTGGAGGTGCTCTTCTTATTGATCCTTTTCCTTGCCTTTCTGATTACACTAAGAGCCATTTCAGACTTCCTGAATGTCTGCCTTTCCGTAGCAGCTCACATTTTTGATAATCAAGTCATACATTTCGTGCTCACACAGTTGCTAGAATTGACTGGTTTGTTTCCTTTACAGAAAAACAAATCAAAGCAAGCACAGTGAAAAAAAGCAACTAGAAATCACAACCAAAACAAAAGCCAACGTTAGAATATTTATTAATTTATGAGTGAAAAAGAAGTTGCAGACACCATAAATGAGTGATTAACCAGGACCTACATGAAAAAAAAATTACTGGAAATAGAAGTCAATGCACAATGAAATGCTTTAGAAGAGAAAAATGATTATTAGAGGGTGTAATGTAACAAGAGTATGCCCAAACCATGTGACAAGAGCAAAACCAAACTGAAATAATCACCACAAACAATTAATTAAAATGAGCTGAAGGCCTGTTGTATACATTTTGAGAAGATTCCTCACTTTTGTTCCCAAGACTTGAAAGTACTTGAATCTGCTCCAGGTTTTTGGTCATACAGCCAAATGACTAAAATAATTCTACACCTTCTCTGCTAACCTGCAAAATACTTAAAACAGAACCCATTGTCATCATAATTGAATAAGCTAGAACAGAATTAAACACAGTACTCCCAGTCAGTAGAATTATTTCATAATTGTCTTCATACAGAATATACCAGAATCACTGATTTGTTTCTCATTATTATTCTGGATTGAAAACTGATAAAGAAAAGTTCAAATGGTATGATTACCACAGCTGATCATTCCTGTACACATGAATAAGATTTCTCACTTGGGTTACAAATGGAGCATTTTTTGTGTGCTTTCTAACTTTTCTTCTACATGTACCCTAAACACTCTATGGACAGAGTAACCTATCTGAGGATATATGTGAATATATACCTATACTCTATACTTGTATAAATACATACCTATATCTATAAATAACTTCTACACCTAACTGGGTTTTACAGTAAGGGTTAATTTTCTATCTGCTAAGTAATATGACATCTGTTCACTCTCAGAATACCATGAAGAAATTTGTTGCCATCTTTATATATGACACTGATGTTACCACAGTCCCTGCAAGTAAAAAATTATCAAATGATTGAAACATGAAGAAGTTTCTGAACCTTTACCCTATAACTCAAGCGTGCAGAATTGCGCCCTGTAACGTACTATTCTCACCCTTTATCCAGGTAATAAGAATGTCACAGACAACGAGAACTTCCAAACTTCCTTTTAGATATTTTAGTTAAGGTTTATTTTGCCTGCGTGCAGGGAATAATCTTTATGACCTCCACAGGTCCCTTTAGCCTTAGTTTCTGTTTTTCCATAATTATTCCACATTCCAACAAATACCACCACTACAAGAATATTGATTATATGCATGCAAATTTTCATAGTTATTTATTACTTTAGGTAGGAGTGTAATTACCTGCCCACACATATTTGTGAGCAACACCACAGAACAATTTTTCTTCCTGCTAGGTCTTTAACCTTTTCTAGTAAGAAGAAAGGGAGAAGAATAATATACGTAATTCATTTTCATATTTCTTTTTTAACCCATCTCTAAATTCTCTAAACCAATTAGTATCCAACTTACAGCAGCTTTATATGTGGAGAAACTCATTGACTTTGTTGAAATTAACTCCTTACAGGAGTAAGCAAAAGGAAAATGAGGTTCTGCAGACACTTTTTTCCCAAATATGGTTAAATGCCACATTCTTCCCAAAATACCACTTCCTGCAATGACTACTGTAATGGCTTTGATGGAGGTAGTGACTAAACCAGCAGTGCTGGAGGTTTGATGAGTATCTCTATATGTCTGGAAGTTGAAATTGGTGTTACTGGTCCTCTGCCATAAATCAGCAAGTAGTGATGGCAGCTTCGGCACTCTCAGAACTGCTTCCCATTTCTTCCTGTATCCTTCCAGTTTTTAGACAAAGAAGGACAAATCCACCACACTTGTTCTCCAAGGACCTGATCTAAAGGCAATCAAAGGGAATTATCTTGTCTCTAGCGGTTCAGATTTTGCACTACCACCACTGTAATTTTGGGCCTTCCTGTGTCCACTTCCTATAGTTTTCTGGGCATCTTCACCTAACATGTTTCATGTATCTAAGACATCCGAAAACTTCTGACCCTTTCTTATGTCTCATTAGGATGTTTATGGGTTTTAGACTTTTGTACTTTACTATAGGCTGTTGGGACATTTTGTATTTTGTAGCATACACAATATAGAGTTTGGAGCACAATACGGAGTTTCTGGATTAAATTTATATGGCCTCTGCTTGCTGGTCTGGGTGTGATGGCACTGGTGGTTCCTTCCCAGTCTACATTCCATTCCATTTCTTCCCCTTCTCTCAGTTCAAAAAAATCTTTCCAGGAAAAAAGAAAAAGTAAAAAGAAAAAAAGTGAAAGCATCCACTGTTCATTACCAGGGGAATGATCATGATAGTTCTCCATGCTTCACTAGCATCTCCTTTGTCCTTCTTCATAATACATTCTACCTCAATTTTAATCTATTGATACCCCTCACATTGCCTTTTCAATGACTTTAGGTTGTAAACTGCCCAGATTGAGGTGTATATCTTTATATATCTTTACTTTTGACAGGAAGGCATCTAGTAGCTGGGAACTTACTGAATAGTAGTATCCTTTCCTTTAGACTCTTTCATACTGACCAAAATTCTGCAGATGTACACAAATCCTTGTGAGGCTGGATTGCATTTGTTTTTTTGTGTTTTTTTTTCTACTCTCTGAATACATTGTGGGCAGAGTCAGAGAAATTCAATATGAAACAGGAGACAGGCTTTGTTAAACTCTGACATTGTTATTGAATCACACCTTTGTTTCAAGATTTGTTTTTCAGTTACTCCAAAAGCTTGAACAAAATACAGCTTCTGTCTTCCTGTTCAGGAGTATGAAATGCAATGTGTTAACATGCCTCTTAACAGAGTATGAACTGGCTTTTTATAATGTATTTATTTCCTTTGTTTCCTCCACTAGATCATAAGGTCCCATGGGCTCTAATAAGGAATTGCTTGACTCACCACTAGAACAATTTCCAGGAGAGATTACGGAATTTGCACACTGGAAGAAATTAAGTTATTTAATTCAGTCATTTCTCATTCTCAGAAGATTTGAAGGAGTAAACAAGGAATAAATGACTCTCAAGAGTATCCACATTGGCGTCACTGTGGTTATATCAGGAATGAATTTGGCCCATAATCTGTTATAAGTTATCTTGTACTACAGACATGCATTTTCCACTGAGATAACTCTATTTATAAACAATAGAAAAGCAAGAAAGTGGGGAGGACAGGAGTCTGAATATGAAGGGGCAACTTGCTTCTGAGCTCTGTTACAACTCTTGCTCTGGAGAGTGTTTAGCTTTCAAAGCCACTATTTATTTCATTTTGTTTTGTTTTGTTTTCCAGCTGTAAAAAGAGCAGAAAATCTTCTTACCCCCAGACTTGCCATGAAATCTAAATAACAATAATTTGTAAATTCCTTTGAGGGAAGTTAATATATGTGTAAAAGAATTTAATATAAGTTCTGAAATTATCAGTCATACAGACTTGAGGTCAGTTGCTATTTTCAGTTGTTTAATGTCTGTCTGTTTAGTTTGGTCTATTTATCCTTTAAGAAACAAGTTAAAATTCCTGACAAATGTTATTGATTAGGCAACTGTTGACCTCAGGCTTTGCCTGAATAAGTTCTATTGAAAATCCTGTTTTACTACATTGGGATTTTTTAAGATTGAAGTGTAACCCCATACCCAGAGAGTGTTTCAAGGTTTGTGTTCCATTTTAGTCCCACTTCAGTGCTGTTGTGAGATTAATTAGAAACTAACAAATCAAAGGAATATGTTCTAATTTTCTTCTTTAGTGACAGAACAGATTTAAAACCTTGAATTTATTACTGGGAAACCTCAATGCTCAAGAGACCTGCTACCAAAACTTCCCCTCATCTTCTTCCATGCAACCAAATCCTCTCTCCATTTTCAAAGGAATGCAGACACCAAAACACCAAAAAGACACACTGAAACAAATTCTACTTTCTCTGTATCCATGGCATCTAGTTATCCTAGTGATCTTTACGGATGTCTTCTTCACAGGCCCATAAAACTCATAATGGGCCAAATATCACTACTCTCTATGGGTGGCAAAAGTGGCAATGAACTGTTCAGCTATACAGCTTGGAAAGATTCCTTACCTACAGCCCTAGTTGAAAGCCAGGGTTCACTGTGAGGCTTATTAATACTTGTGGGGAAAAAATACATTCGATATAATATTTTATATATGTTTGTTCTGGTTTCAACTAGGATAGAGTTAGTTTTCTTTCTAGTAGCCGATATAGTGCTGTGTTTTGGATTTTAGATTAGAATAATGTTGAGAACACACTGATGTTTTAGTTGCTGCTAAGTAGTGCTTACGCTAGTCAAGGATTTTTCAGCTTCCCATGCTCTGCCAGGTGCACAAGAAGCTGGGAGGGGGCACAGCCAGGACAGTTGATCCAAACTGGCCAAAGGGCTATTCCATATCATGGGACGTCATGCTCAGTATAGAAACTGTGGAAGGGTTGACCAGGGGTCAGCGATTACTGCTCGGGGACTGGCTGGGCATCGTTTGGTGGGTGGTGAGCGATTGTATCACTTGGTTTTTTTTCCCCTGGGTTTTGTTCCTCTCTCTCTCTCTTTTTGTTTTCCTTTTCATTATTATTATTATTATTATTATTATTATTATTATTATTATTATTATTATTATTTCTTTTCTTTTCTTTTCTTTTCTTTTCTTTTCTTTTCTTTTCTTTTCTTTTCTTTTCTTTTCTTTTCTTTTCTTTTCTTTTCTTTTCTTTTCTTCTTTCTTTTCTTTTCTTTTCTTTTCTTTTCTTTTCTTTTCTTTTCTTTTCTTTTCTTTTCTTTTCTTTTCTTTTCTTTTCTTTTCTTTTCTTTTCTTTTCTTTTCTTTTAATTATTAAACTGTTCTTATCTCAACCCACAAGTTTTCTTACTTGTGCTTTTCAGATTCTCTTCCCCATTCCACCAGGGGGAAGGGTGAGCGAGCAGCTGTGTGGTGCTTGGTTGCCAACAGGGGCTACACCATGACAATTATATATATAAATATATAATATATATTAATTTCTATCCTACTCCTCCATCACCACAACCAATTGTCGGCTTAGTTGATATTGTTATGTGAAACTATTCAAAAAGGTAGGATACAGCTGATAGTGCTCCACCCTGTTGTCCTTAGTCAATCTCTTTGTATGGGTAGGTTGTGCCTGTGAAGGGGAGGATCCCTTTGGGTAAGAGCTGACAGAGGAAGGGTAATGCTTTGTGGAAGAGGAACACTTCTTTATGGTTCTCTACTCTGTTGCTTTCTTCTCAAACTTTGTCTTAACTCTACAAACTTCAGCCAGTATTTTTACTGTGCTCTTCCCAGAAATGACTCTGAGCCCAGTCATTTCAGGATTAAGATTTGTAGCACTATGATGTATGCAAAGCCTTCTAGGCACTAGTGCAATAGCCTCCCTTTTCCCCTCTCTCTCAGCTTGGAGAATTAATGGGAGATAGAGTTGATAAAGAAAAGTGCGTGATCTTTTCTTCTCCTAAGAAGGTAGAGAAGTGCATCAGAATGGTGTGGTGGTGGGGTAGGACAGTGACAGTCATTTCAGCTGCCTCCAGCAATAAAAGAAGTGAGGGGTACCAGCTGTTGCCTGGCAAGGATGCCTCCAGCAGTACCCCATGAACTCACATAATCCATGTCCTGAGTGATGCCAGAATATCCACAGCTGGTAAGCTTGGCACTGGCTCAGGTTCTGGCAGCTTGTAAGTGTCATTCTGTCCTCCAGCAGTGTTGGAATAAAATCTCCCAATTTTTTGAGTAATTTTGCAGTCTCTCTGCCTCCAAAACAGCAAAGTGGTGACTTTCTCATAGGTGAATAACCAATCCTTTTTATTATATTTAAAGAAAGTTGTTGGGTTTTTTTTTTTTTTAATATCAATTTCCCAGATTATTGGCTTTTTACTCCTCTGTATAATTAGACAAAGAAATGTTCCAAAGATTTTGCCAAACTGAAGTCTCCCTTTAAAACTCTCCAAAGATCACCTAAGGCCAATTGGTTGGCAGCACTTAAAAGATTCTGAAGACTTTCTTGGATGAGGTTTTCTTGGCAGGTAACAATGCAAGAACAGCAATAAGTGTGAGTTTAGAATAAATATCCTGTGATTGTAAAGAATTAAACAACTTTAAAAGAAGAAAAAAGGTTTATAACTCTCTAATTATAGATAACAGTTCCTGTCATTTAAAAGCTGATATCTGCCATGCATAAAGTGTTCAAGAAAAAAAGAACAATTTAGTATTCACCTTTCCTTTTGAGGTGTGTTTCACAAGAGACATAGACAAGAACCTTTCACCCTCTTGAGGAGAGTAGTTCTAATGGTTGAATTTTTGCACAAATGAGAAGATCCTCATTCTCTTTTCACCTCTGAGACAGATCACGGTCAAACAGTGACTTGTGTGTGTATTTGTATCTACTTTTTTCCCCACCAAAATAATAGGAATAAGGATAGAGTTCTAATTTATAATTTGTATGGCTCACTCCTAAGGTGGTCGGAAGGTGAACCAAAGTGCTTGAATAATGCAGAACATCCAAACCCAGTGAAATCGTCTCTGTTGAACTCTGATAAAAAAGACTGGATCCCGGTTCTAAAATATACAGTTTATTTTTGGCAAATGCAAAGCATATGCATTTAATCTTTTGAGAGCTAAAGTCTGCTATCTTCAGCTCATCTTTTTCTACTCTTATGCTATAAAACTCACCGTTCCACTCAAAGAAAAACCACTGTTTCTGTTTCTTTCACTTTCAGTTTTTAATATAATCTAAGATTAACTTGGTAGATAAGAAGTGAAATACCTCAAAGAACTTTTTCCAACGTTCTCTGTCATAAATTAAGCTGATATTTTTAATAGTTCTTTGAAAACAGTGCTGCACTTAGTACATCTTAGATCTCTGAAAATGGCATCCCATAAAACAACTCACTTTACTGATAATGACGTACTAGTAGAAAGTGCTATCATAGTTTATACAATTATCATTACATAAACAATGGATTCTAAATAGTCATAATATAATGTTGCATAACTTTATATCAGGAGCAGCAGTTATCTAGAGAAAGGCAATAGAAACTTTTAAGGTGGGCCACCTTCTGACAAGTTTTACCACAGTTTATTTTTCTTCACATACAGCCCTAGCCGAGTCACTTGGACTATACATGTGGAATTCCTCTGCTCTAATTCCAGTTGTTTTAAGCCTAAGATTAATTTTCCTTTTGGTGCGTTTTCTAATCAGTGGAAGAAAATACGCATCTCCAGAGGATAATTTATCTTACAAACCCTCTGGCAGTGCCCTCCAGAGGTAACTGTTTTTCTTCCTGCACTGTAAAAGAAATGTGGAAGAACTTAGCTCAGATTTACATATATAAGGTTTATACTATTAAGGTGAAAGAGTACCATGTTAGACAATGCAAGGTGCATCTCAGTGCAGCAGTAGTAAAATTTGGATAGAGGAACAAATTCTTAGTGCAATAGCTTGTCCAGATGACATATGCTGAATAAATAAACTTTGTTCAAAAAATTCCAAAAGCTATTGGGAGCAGAACTGGGAAGTAAAAAACCTTTCCTTTTTTCTGCTCAGCTTCCCCTTGTACTCAGTCTTTCATGCTTGCTTTGTATATAAGACATTTTATGGAAGGAATTACTTTTTTCCTTGTGCATGATCAAGTATTCTTTTTTCCAACACAAAAGGTCTTCCTCTGGTGCTTTTTCTGCCCTTTTATAATTTTGAAATTTCAGTTGATTTTTCTTTTCTGTTCTCTTATGGCCTGGACTTTCAAAGGAGACTATTGAATCTGACAGTGTTATAAGCTTGCTGCCTAACTTGTAACACCTACAGAACCACCATTTCTGTAATAGGAGCTCCTGTAAGATACCTTTACTTTGAAATGTCAATTACTTTTGAAAACCTAGGCCCCATACCCAGGTCTTGCTTAAGCCGATATTTATTTCGGTATTTACCTAGATTTATGAAAGAACAGAAAGCACCTATCTCATATCCTCCGTCTCTCTGAAAGGCTTTATATGTAGTATGCCCTTTAAAAGTTATTGTGCATCACATAATTCAGTTTAATATGCTGGCTTGTAACATTACGTTTCCTTTGATATTATTCTCCTGGAGGCAATATGACCTTGAAGGTGATATTTTAAACTAATAAATGAGGAGAGGAACTGAAAATCAAACTGAATGCTGTAAGCCAAAAGGATGGATTTTCATCTCAAGCCTTTATTTTTGTCATGGTTTAGCTTCAGTCGGCAATTAAGCCCCACACAGCCGCTCGCTCACCCTCCCCCCCGGTGGGATGGAGGAGAGAATCGGAAGAGCAAAAGTAAGAAAACTCGTGGGTTGAGATAAGAACAGTTTAATAATTGGAACAACAACAACAACAACAACAACAACAACAACAAAATAATAATAATAATAATAATAATAATAATAATAATAATAATAGTAATAGTAATAATAGTAATAAGAAGGAAAACAAAAAGAGAGAGAGAGGAACAAAACCCAGGAAAAAACAAGTGATAAAACTGCTCACCACCCGCCAACCGACGCCCAGCCAGTCCCCGAGCAGCAATCGCTGCCCCCGGCCAGCTCCCCCCAGTTTCTATACTGAGCATGACGCCCTATGGTATGGAATAGCCCTTTGGGCAGTTGGGGTCAGCTGTCCTGGCTGTGCCCCCTCCCAGCTTCTTGGGCACCCGGCAGAGCATGGGAAGCTGAAAAGTCCTTGGCCAGTGTAAGCACTACTTAGCAGCAACTAAACCATCAGTGTGTTATCAACATTATTCTCATCCTAAATCCAAACCACAGCACTATACCAGCTACTAGGAAGACAATTAACTCTATCGCAGCTGAAACCAGGATAATTTTCATACATGAAAAATACAGAAGTAAAATATTTATGTATTTATATTTTTTCTTGATTTCCCAAGGAAATACATTTTATGCAAATTTTTGTCTATTCCCTTTTGTCTGTGTATGAATCCATAAATCCCTTTGTCCATTGTCCTGTCATTCCTTTTTTCACTCCCCTCCTTCACCCAGTAAATTTGAGTCCACTAAATAAAGTCAGCAACATTTGACAGAGGTGCACTAGTCTCAAAGCTGCAAATTCCTCTATCTTTTGTGAAAATGGTGTGCTGAGTAGAAGATGTCCAAATAATTGTTTTCATGGAGAGAGGGACAGGTAGGACTTACTCACTTTATTAAGAGGAGTGAATGAGTGAGCAGTGAATTATTACACAGGGTATTGCCATCCAAAAAACACATCTCTGCTTTTGCACCTTCTCTTGCCAAAAAGTTACCAGAGATGAGAAGGAGGCATGTTGCACTAGAGACAGGATAAGGACATGGGAGGATGTTGTGGATACTGTTAAGAGGCTTTAAATATAGAGAGTGTAAATGAGGGTGTTGCAGTAGAGGCACCATGAGAAAATAGGACACAGATGTATAGAAAAAGAACAGTTTGTACATAGTCCTGGTGACATAGTGACTCTGTGTTAGTGGAAGATGAGAGGCTCTATTCTCAGTGGATTTAAAGTGAGGTCCATTCCTTGAACTCAGTGAACTTCAGCTATGGGGCTGTCTAAGATCTGGTTTTATATCTAGCCGCTATCAAAACTGGGACTCTCAAGAAAGCCCTAGACAGAGGAGAAAAAGAAGATAAGGGACTGTAAGCAATTTCAGAAGAGCTCTTTATCACTGCTATTCTGCCAGCATGGCTTGCTTTGGGTTTTGTTTATTTTTTTCTCTTGGTGCTTGTCCAAACATTTCAGGTAAGAAGGGAGCCTTTCTGCTACCAGGAGTAGCAAGTTAGAGAGACAGTGTTTTGCTCCTGGAGGCTTAATTTGAAGCAAAGGACAGGAACAAGGGTTGTGTGAACCTCCATGGAGGGAAGATGACTAGAATGGTTTTAGTGCTAGGTATAATTTTTAAATTGCATCGGAAGATTCTGCAACGATAAATGTCCATAGTTTCCTCCCTGTTATGAAATTTGGCCTTTCTCTGAAAGAGCTTTTCTTTTTCAGTGGTTGCCAAGTCCGATCCATCCTTAGGTGTATGAGGCACCCCCCTCAGCTTCAACAATATTAAATTTAAGCTTAGGTGTCATGGGCTTCATATGAAATTCATATAAAATCCATATTGTGGACTCAGCTGAAATCAAGACTGTTTTTTGAAGTACATTTCACAAGAACAGTACAAGGTGGATCCTGCCACAGGGAGCTTGCAGTCTAAACACAAGTTTTATCTTACTTTTACAAGAAGAAGCTCGAGACAGAGATGTAGGGATTGATCATGTGGCTTTTCATAATCAGACACTGTGTTTTGCCCGTGGTTTGAATTGCTCAGGAGCTACACAGCTTTGCTGGCACTGTTCACAGCCTGCAATAACATGTCCCAGCCCTCAGCTGGACTCCTTCGCTCAGGATTGGAAAGTGGCTAAGGGAGACTGCATAGCTACTGGTCAGCCCTCTGCCCAGAGGGCAGAGTTAGTTCATATCTGCTGCAAAAGACTACAAAGACCCTATGGGGAATACAAGCTTCAGCCATTGAATAGGCAGAGACGTCTAGGCTAAGCTAGTTCTTAGCCTCGTTCTACTGAGTGTAGTCAGTGGAGAGATGGAAGTACACTTACAGTGTGATTCCCCACCGCCGGCACCTTAAAATGGGATTATCCCTATCTGGAAAGTCTGTCTTCATGATCTACAGAGGAAACTTTGCTTAGCTGAATAGGGTAAAAGTGTAAGTCTTAGCCATCTGAAGTTAAACCAATCTTGAAAAAAAAAAAAAAAAAAAAAATCCAATAGTTGAATGACTACTTTGTGTTTCCTCAAAAGTCAGTGACAAGGACTTGGGGCTCCCAAAGGATCATGCATCCCATCAGAGAGGAGGTGACTAGCTGAATAAGATGAAGCACTCTTCTGCCCATGCTGTGAACAGGGCATAAGTAGTTACCCAAGGTCAGATGCCAAACTTTACACCACTTGATGTTAACTGAGATTAATCCCACAAAGTTTACCAAACATTAATTTCAGTTTGCAGGTTGCAGTGCAGACATGGGAAGGGAAGGGTTTGTGCTTTCCTCAAGGTGCCCTGTTTTCAAGACTATCCATTAGCAAGACCACCACTTTTCATCTGGCCCACATGAAATCTTACTCTTTAAAACTACCTGTTGTTATTACTGATTTCTAACATGCTAAGAACCAGGAACATTTGCCCACTTGAAGTTGCGCCTTGCAGCTTGCAGTGTCTGAGCTACCTCTTTCAAAGCTAGCTTGGGCATCCCTACATCACCCGGCAATGGAGACATACCGTCAGTGCTAGAGGAGAACCCTGCTGTGCAGTTTCACACTCAAGTCACATTGATTTCCGTGGGCAGATTTCACCCAGCAGGAGTTGCTGGCTGTATCATGGTTTACAAATGTAAGGGGATTGTGCACGCTGGCCTTAGTTACATTTAATATTTTTTGTCAGTCTTTTCTTTGCTCTTATAAATTGTTTGTTTCAAATATGCTTTTCCAGGCAGGATCAGGCAACATTCTCCTTGATTATGAATTCTTTCCAGTCTCTGTCACTCACCTATTTTAGTAACTCAGGCAAATTACTTGACTCTCTGCTTCTCTAACCCTGTCTTCCAATGTCAGCACATCAGTGCTTTCTAGCACAATGAACTTATAATGTCTTTTTAAATGGGGCTATTTTTTAGCTCTGCTATTATGGTATTACCACAAAAACAGCCACCTGGTATAACTGTATTTGAAACACAGTGCTATGAAAAATTTATTCTGTGTCTACACTTTTCGGCAGTACGAGGATTTCCTTGCATTTCTCTAGGTTAGTTTGCAGTATCTGTCGCTGTCCCAGTGTTTGGAAGACAACTGATGTTGAAGCAATAATAAGAAATAAGAAATCTTTCCCTATTCCTATCAAACTCATTTATTTTAAACAAGCAAGGCTAGCAGGTGGTTCTCAGAAGATCTCATTAGCCACTTTGATTGTCTCTAACACCTCTTGTAAGCAAATGTCTCATTACCATGGATATTTACATACCCTTTACTTTCATACAGAGTGCCATACATCAGTGAACTATAAACATATTACTACATGTCTTCAGATTTACATGGTAAATACAGTTCCTACCGTGTGGACAGACACTAGCTATCAAAGACAATAAATCTAATAGCGCTCAACGTGATCTTGATTTCCATCTTTAGTACTCTGATTGTATCACAACACTTTTCAAACCCCAGCCTTTGAGTCTTTTGGAGATGTTCTAGTGAATCACAGTATTCATACAATGAGATCCCCATCTGGCAAAGGAAACAGCCCAGGGTAGGAGTGGAAGAAAGAGAGAGGAGAGGGAAATGTAAAGGATTCCTTTTTTCCAGCTCCTACGATGAATTAACAAATGTTTTTACAGTAATGTATTCTGGTGGGTCTGGCAAAGCTGAGGGATTTTTAGCTAATAGGATCAGGATTTTATATGGTTCTTCATTTACATGATGTGATCTGATGCTGCATCCTTTAATTTGAAAGAATGATTATCAACTGCTTATCATATGCCATTATTATAACATCATAACAGTGTTATTTGAGACTGACCTAATTCTTCAAACACTGTATCACTCAGAACTGCCCTATCCACCATGCCTGGTAGTATCTGGCTTATATATTGTGAGAAAACATAGGGCTTGATTCCCTGCCACTGAAGCTGATGGAAAAAATACAGCAAGTCCAGCTCTGTGAGCATACATTCTCCACTGATGGAAATCTGCTACTATCACCAAAGCTGATAAAGCCCACACGGTTTTTGCAAGTTGATCACCCAAACCTCATTATATTGTACTTGTGCCAGGCTGAAAGTATGACACTTTGAAGTACTGTCTGCTTTTACTGAAGATCTGTTTTTCCTGGCACATAGTCAATGAGAGTATATCAATGGAAAACCACTTAGAAAATTGTGGAGCTTGCAGCTTCTAAGAGTTGATAAGATTATGTGCTCAATCTCAACATCAAATGCAAATAAGTAGTGGAGATATTAAAATTTAGTTTTTCTTTCTTTTCTTGCTGAGGTAGAAGGTGATTCCCATTTGAGATTCCTTCACTAAGTCATTTCTTTAAACGTTAGTTGGAAATTTGAGAGATTACTCTTGAGTTTTTCTGTACACTGGATAAGTTTTTTAGGTTGATGAGCTAGTAAGGTGGTGGTTTACAGAATTACGGGAGGGCTTATGCTTCTTGAAAACCAGTCATAGTTTGACATGTCTCTGGCACAGTGATCAGAAAAAAGAAGGAGGTGGGCTCCTTTATTGTATTTACAATAGGATATGCGACCTGAATTTTTCCTTTATACTAAGAGAACACAACTCCCACTCGCAGTCTCATCACCTCCTCTTTCTGCATGCATGTAACAGAAGGTTGGTTCTTTACCACTCAGATCTTTAGTTCAAAGCTTGTTACCTGAAGCCTAATCTCTGAACAGTTGTTAAAAGGCCTGGTTCTCTCTTTAGCTTATGCAAGAAATCATTAGAGGTCAAAATCATCCTTCTGACACTATGAGTTTATATTCTGTAGAGCAAAAACTGCAGTAAAGGTAGTGAATGATATTACGACAGTTCTTTACTAATGGAGGACATTTCTACTTCCAAATTTTTTTTAAGAAAATGAACAACATGAAAGAGGTGAGCTTCCCTCCCATATCCACAAAACTGGCTGTAGGATGAAGCAATCTGTTTTTCAGTTTCCAGTCATCTCCCTGGATCAAATTCCAAAATGTGCCAGTACTCAACCTTTGACAAGGATTAGAGCCAACAGAAATTTATAGAATTTAAATCAAAGATGCCTAAAGATTTAACTCAGCAATACTGAAAGATAGCTGAATGATACTAAAAGATAGCTACATGGTGGTAGATTTCATGCTCAAGGAAAAATTTGTTTCTAATGTATGTTGGAGTGACTTATCTGGGACTAAGAAATGTTATCTTCTGCTAGGGCAGAGTCTGGTCATTATTGTGCCATGCAACTACATATGTTATGCTGTTCCTATGAATGAAAATTATTTTATTCCAGGGAAAGCTTGTTAGAAAATGATACTGTTCATTATTCTAAACAAGCTCATTTTTATGGATAGAAGAAAAAAACAACTATAAAGTGCAATAACAATGTCAAGAAAGGAGTGGATTTCCACCACTAATGTATTTTATCCCTCGTTCTCTTCTATAGGTTGCCCAGGAATGTGGGACAACATTACATGCTGGAAACCTGCAAGTGTGGGTGAAATTGTCTTTGTCAAATGTCCTGCACTGTTCAGATTTATCATCTCTGAAGACGGTAAAATATTTTCTCTTTGTTCTTTGCCTCTGTCTGGTAAAGCTGCATGGCCAGCATGAGTGTAAAACCTTGCTTAGATACTCAGTGTAAAGGGAAATAAAAAACTCTACAGAGGTCTGGAGTTGCACTTAAATTTAAAAAAGTACTGTAGAAAACCAGGATTTTTGTGTGTAGATATGTGTATGTGTGTGTGCAGGGGTGGGAGGGAATGTGTAAAAAAAGCCTTCACAGACTATACAACATGAAAATATCACCGACTCTAATTGCTGAAGGGGATGTTCTGCCCTTGGGTCTCCACTGAAATCAGTGAGACCTGAAACCGTATTTGGGTCTTGGATAACTAATCATCACAATTCAAACTTATTTTAGAAAATAACTAAAACTCAGCTGGGTTCTGCTCATGCTTAAGGAGAACATAGACATGAGATGACCAATGTGAGGAGCTCCCATGTTGGGAGTCCACGGAAGAGTCAGGGGGAATTAAAGATTCCTGGAGAGATGCAGATGCTCCATCATGCCCTTTTGTGGTCTGTAAATATGAGATGTCACCATCCTACTGCCCCTTGCAGCTGGCATCAGCAACCAAGCAAGCAAACAAAAGATCAGAAACTTGCCCAGGGAGTGATTTGGTCAAATGGACTGTTTCTGATTCCAGCGTGCATTGCTGCCTAGCAGAGTTGTCCCTTGTCTTGCAAAACATACTGCAGATGGTCAGCTAGGCTGGTGCGTTTTCTCTTTTCTCTCTTTCCCTTACCACTTTAAGCTTGGTCCAAAAGTCCCATGCAATCACCATGCTTGGTAACCAAACCCTATTAGACCCCAGCTTCAATCCTTATACAACCCAGCCGCTGCTCCCAAATGAGTTGCTATTAAAAGGGCAACCTACCTTAGTGTGGTAATACTATTTGACCTAGTTGTTATTAATATTACCTAGTACTTTTTAATGGGAAGAGCCTCTGTGCAGTCTACTGTTTGCAAAAACAACACCAAAATACGAAAAAACCCTTGTCCTTTCTTGATTTTTTTAACCTTTGAAATGCATGGTAAAAAGGAGAGTGTGTGGACAGGAGAAAATAACTATTAAGTTGTTCACAGCAGATATATAGTTTGATTAGATGTTTTCTTGAAATTCCTTTTTTTTTTTTTTTCATGATTCCATGAAATATCTTCCCAGGTGAATGACTGGGAGGCTAAGTTGTCCCATCAGTGTTAACGTTAACAACAAGCCTTTGCTGATAATCAACACAGTTTTGTCCATCTCCTCCCAGCACCCATCTAGGCTACTGCAGATCACTTAATTAGCACTGTCCATTGAGGAACAAGTTCATCATTTTCCTCCGGGTTCCTTTTTCCCAAAGATTAGTTTACCAATGAATTATTCATTTACAGTCTTGAGTGTAAAATCCACCTTCTCTGCATTGCCATACACAGAGCTCAATTTGTGGGAGACAGGGTTTCATACACAGCTCCAGGAATGCTGAAATCCTCACCTTTAAATACATCGATCTGAACTCATCCAGACATTGAAGCAAGTGCCAGTGCTCTTGTGAAATGGAGAAGAATTTAAGGGTGATCATTACCTCATCTAAATTTACTCATAAGGAACTCGAGCGTTTTCTCTATACAAATCCTCTAGACTCCCTCTGTAGTCAGTGGAGAGAAAGAGACCCACAGAAGGCAATTTATGTTATTCCAAGAGACATGAGGTGACTCATACTTTGGACGTACCTCTCTCTATCCAGCAAATACTAAGGGCAATTCACTTAAACTAGGCACCTAATTTTTGAATGGGGAAAGATAAGCCCCTCTTTAAATTATCAAGTATGAAAATATAATTACTGCTGTAATTCTATGTGCTTTAATTATAGCCAGTTTAATTAAACATAGTCTTTACTGCTGTACTATTGGTTCAGTATTGACTCAGTGGGTACAATGGCACTTACTGAGCCATCCACGTTTAGTGATAATAGAAAAAACAACATAACAGCATCCAGTAGGGCTTGTATCCAGCACGGGTAAGGAAATATTCTTCCCTCTTTTAGTCTTTTTTGGTGTGGGTTTTTTTTCCCAATTCTCCATTATTTTGTAATCAATTTTTGTTGGTTGTTTGTCATTCAGCCTGATTGTCAAACCAAGTCTGGTCTTCCTTTGCACAGGATATACACTCAACCAAAAGTTTTCACTATCCAGTTATCAGTGATGTTTGCAGCCTGCAGGCAAAATACTTTTATGCTATTTACTGCGCATCAGCAGATGGCCGATATATTGTTATCTTCTGATATAACTGCAGGAAGCCTGCTGCACATACAATGCGTGTCCGAATTTCCATTAGGACCCCTCCTTTTCGGTGGTTTGTAATCTACACTCCCTACATACCCTTAAGCTACAGTGTGCTAACACATAGTAGCATAACATAACACTTCTCTCTCTCTCCCTGCCTGTTCTGGACACAATGCTCAGAGATATTCCTATTTGTATTGGCACCACCACAAGGGTGCTGCCATGTACATCTACAGCACAGGAAATCTCCCCCGATACCAACCTGTCCACACACCTCTGCCATGGACCTTTTAACTATTCTTTATTTAAAAGGATATCTCTGATGCTTCTATTTATATCCCACACAAATATGGTGCCTTTTCCCTTTTACAGATGAAATTTCTTTTCCATGGTGCTATCATTTCTGAAGTAATTAAGGCTAGGAGGGCTCTTGAGAAATCATCTAACCCATCTCCCTCCTTAAAGACAAGATTAGCTCAATACGATCTATTCCAGCACTTAACTAACCTGTTACCTCTTAATGCGAAAGACTATTTTATAATTTAAATAAAAAGAAATATGTTTTAGAAAAATAAAAAGAGTATTTATACAAAATGAAAAGCTCTACTATAACTAGAGCTATGTAAAATAAAGGCCTGAAATAATATTTTTAAAATTATTTGCCTAGGATTTCCAGACCTGTTCGCATACTGTACTTCACATTTGACCTGTGGCAGGGTGATAGTATGACCCTAGGGGAGGAGTAGTCAGTCCAGTGTAAACATATGTCCTGCTTTCTTTATCTCCTTACGGGATCACTAACAAAAGTGACAGCTGTTACCTCTTGTAGTGCTGGGTTTGAGGGGTTTTTGGACATCTGTTCAGTAGCAACAAACCCAAGATTCATAATTCATTAGATAAACAAATAAACATTTAATCTGGAGTAGTTTGAAATCTCTCCAGATCCGGCTGAATTTGCACTAGTGACCGCAAGGTGGAAATATCTACATCCATAATCACTCTCCTGGGACAATCAGCATGAGTTTTCACTATCATTGCTGCTAATTTTAATTAGCCAAGTATAATTGTTTCAATGAGGGCTTAATGAAAAAAAGTAACATTTTATGATGGTTCCTTAAATAAAGGGTCATTAGGTAACTGAAGTGTTTCTAAGACACAGCTAATCACATTTTATAGATTGTTATAGTATCCTCTGGCTGCTGCTATGTTTCTAGAATATCTGACTAAGCTAGGCACTGACACTAATATTTATTAATAGCATATTCGTTCTTAATACAGCAAATTTTCATATGACCATAAAACATTTTTACAAACAGTAACAATAACTTTAAATTATACTTTTAAAAAGTTTGTCCTATGAAGCACTGAAGCACCTGTAGGTACAGCTACTTGTATAACAACAGGCAAACCACATGATGTGTTAATCTTAAAGAGGGGATAGGAGTTACGACACTTGGCTTTGGATATCTAAAAGTTATATGTGTAGGTCTGAACTGATCATATGGGTTTCTGGTTCAGTAAATGGAAAGCAATAGATACTTGTAGAAGATGCTTCCTCTGACCTATCTCAAAGGCTTATCTTGAGATGAATGAAGTCACTGGAAGGGGCTGTTTGTTTTATGAATTTCAGAAAGGAATTTGGCTGCCTTGACTTGGATGTCTGGTTTCCATATGCAGCAAAATGAAAAAAAAAAAAAAGATACTACAAAATAGATATTAACCAACAAAACTGTCATCTGGAGAGATGCTTTGTTGAAAAATTATCTATGGATTTAGCTAAATACCAGCTGTTGCTGTTTTTAATTTGAAAATATACTCTGCTCTAACCTTCACTGCAGTTGAACTACGGAGTAACAGTTGAACTGCTGTCAATATCATACAGAAAGCCTAATGTTAAATCCCATGCTGTGTGGTTGGTGACCCTTCCTTGTAAAATTTCATTTCACCTCTCTGCTCCTCCAAAATCACCAGAATTTTTCATTTCCTTTCAGATGCAGACTGTGAACAAAAAGACCGTTCTCAAAATCTCTCCACATGAAAAAAACGTTAGCTCCTGAGTCTTTTCTAATCTAGTAGGCTAAGGATTTACAGCGGCTTTCCTTCTAGGGGGTTCCTAAATATTAATTTCTTTTCCTCTTCAACATTCATTTCTTTGATTGATATCCATCAATTCAAAATTTTATTTTCACCAGGAGCTATAACTTCCATAATGTCACTGTTGTATCTTATGCTTTCTCCAGTGCCTTCCCAGTACCAACTCCAGAGACAACCACTTTAGAACAGGGTATATTTAAAGCATCCTAAGGTATCTTTGCAAAGGAAGAAAAAAAGGAAAGTGTATCAAGCTGTGATGTTGCATTTCAGTATGACATAGCAAGACCTAGAGATGGCCCCAACACAGGGATCTGCACTCCCAGCTGGAAAATTTTCTCCGTTTTGTTCTTTTTCCTTTTTTTTTCGCAGACAGAGGTGATACTGCCTGGCAGTGGAAATCTACAAGAAGCCAAGTCTGTGCTTTTCTTTGTTTGCCCTGCACAGCTGAGATATTCTGGAACCTATAAAGCCACATTATTCAAACAGACCATTGAAAGAAACCCAATAACCAGATCAGAAATGAGCATATTTTTAGATCTTTGATTTGCAGTAGAAAGTAATACAAATGATAATAGGCAGTTTCTGAGCATTGCCATATGCTCCACATTGAGAAAATTCTTTCATTCACAAATCCAAATAATAAATATGATTAGCTCTTACTGAATCTTCCAGCAATTCAGAACGTTTATCTAGTGCTCAGTCTAGGACACTACCTGCTACACCCAAAAGAGCGTTACTACAAAGCATGGTTTACTATGTAAGACAGAGAAAATGTGCAAATTGTCTTACTATGTAAGACAGAGAAAATTTTTACCAAAGATATAAAACTCATCCTATGTTGAACACCAGGATTAAGGGGTCCTAATTAAAATCCAGTAGAATAAAAAACATATCCAGGTATTATAGAGTTTAAGAGGGAATTATATCCTATGCTCACATTTTTTAACAAGTCTTTGGCTTGCTGTTACTCTGGAAGTCATATGACTTCAGTGCTCAGCCAACAAGCTTTATTGTCCCTGAGAACAAGAAATTGAACATAGTCTATTACTGATCCTATTAAAAAAACTGGGAGACACTCAAGTACTTTGTCGTAAGAACACCAAGCCTCATATATTCTGCACTAGAGATATCGTGGGTGGACAATGGGATTTATGAATGCAGGGTTAATTGGATTTGGGAAGCCATCTGTGGCTTTTTGTCCTGTCTGAGTTTAGATGTTATCCCTAATCAAACAGAATAAGATGACAAGAGAAGAGTTAATGAGAAGGGAAGTGATACTACATGTTCATATGTGGAAAGCCCTTCTGTGCCATTTCTGGGGAAACAGTCCTGGTAAAGTCTTTAAGTGCTGAATACATACCACTGTGAAAATGGTACGTAACTGCCAAACTGGGTGAAAAGATAATAAAAGTCATTGTCTTCCCAAGGTGAAAGCTGTTGAAAATATTTGCAAGTTACAGTTTCTATTAGTTTGGGTTACATATTGATATTTTTTGATATAGATTGTCACAGTTTAACCCCAGCCGGCAACTAAGCACCACACAGCCACTCACTCACCCTCCTCCCCAGTGGGATGGGGGAGAGAATCTGAAAAGCACAAGTGAGAAAACTCATGGGTTGAGATAAAGACAGTTTAATAGGTAAAGCAAAAGCTGCTCACGCAAGCAAAGCAAAACAAGGAATTCATTCATTCCTTCCCAGGGGCAGGCAGGTGTTCAGCCATCGCCAGGAAAGCAGGGCTCCATCACTTGTAATGGTTACTTGGGAAGACAAACACCATCACTCCAAACGTCCCCCCTTCCTTCTTCGTCCCCAGCTTTATATACTGAGCATGACATCATGTGGTATGGAATAGCCCTTTGGTCAGTTGGGGTCAGCTGTCCCAGCTGTGCCCCCTCCCAGCTTCTTGTACAACTGGCAGAGCATGGGAAGCTGAAAAATCCTTGATTTAGTATAAGCACTACTCAGCAACAACTAGAACATCCCTGTGTTATCAACACTGTTTTCAGCACAAATCCAAAACATAGCTCCATACTAGCTACTGTGAAGAAAATTAACTCTATCTCAGCCAAAACCAGCACATTCTCCACCCCTTATTCCATACCATTTGTGTCATGCTCAGGTCTCACACTATAAAATGCATTCTCATTACCCACCACCCCCCTTCCCATCCTTTGATGCAATATACAGATATCATTCCCTTAATCTATGGACCACCACTGTGAAACGTCTGTATAATGTCCATAAATGTCCACAAAATGTCCACCGAGTTCATTTAGTCCATAACTTTGGCTCCATCTGTTATGGTGGTCACTCAGGACAGGAGAGGCCGTGTGTTGCGTGGAGTTACTGGGCACCAAAGGCAGCTCAGGTTGGGTTGCTGCTGCACTTGCACTGCTTCTTGTAAGGCTTGTCCTCCCTTGGTTCAGGTGGTTCCTGCTACAGTAATTCCTATAGCATGCAACTCAAATCATGGGTTACAACAATTTAAAGTTATATCCATTACAATCTCCACCCCTGGTCTCTTTGGGCCAGGTTATAAGGTTTAACGTTGCAATGAACTCCTCCCCTTGCCCCTGCTCCGGCTTGGACTTATCCACAGACTGCAGTCCCTGAGAGGTGTACCTGCTCCAAGTGAGCCTTACCTATGAGCCACAGTCTCTCCAGGGGTGTACCTGCTGCAGCATAGACTTATCCACAGCCACAGTCACTTTGAGGTGCACCTGTTCCAGTGTGGCCTTCTCCAAAGGCCACAATGCCTTCAGAGATATACCTTCTCCAGCGTGGCCTTACCCACAGCCACAGTCCCTTCAGAAGTAAACGTGTTCTGTCATGAACTTACTCATGGCCACACGCTTTGAGGTGCTCCAGCATGACCTCATGCACAGCGTGCACTTATCCTTGGGCCACAATCCCTTCAAAGGTATACCTGGTGCGGTACAGACATAACCATGGTCACAGATGCTTCAGGGTGTCCTGCTCCCATGTGGACTCATCCACAAGTCACAGTCCCTTGGACTCAAGTTCACACTGGAGTTCCAGCCTGTCCAGTACAGCAGCACAGGAACAGCAGCGATGCCCTGGCCATCTGCCAGCCCAGGCACATGGCCATTGCTGTTATCAAAATGTTCCCAGGCGCAGCAGAGTAAAGTGATCAGCAGTGCAGCAGTACAGCAAGCAGAAAAAGCAGAGAGCAGCCACTAACGAGCCCTAGACTCTAATATACAGTAAGGCAAGCAAGCCCCATGGCAAGCACAGGAGCCTGCCAATTAATAGCTAAACAGCAATAACAGCTATAAATGCAGTCTAGCACATTCCAATCAAATCTGTGGTTATCTTGAGCCCCACTTTGGGCACCAAAAAGGACTGTCATGGTTTAACCCCAGCTAGCAACTAAGCACCACACAGCCGCTTGCTCACCTTCCCCTCCGGTAGGATGGGGGAGAGAATCAGAAGACTAAAAGTGAGAAAACTCGTGGGTTGAGATAAAGATGGTTTAATAGGTAAAGCAAAAGCTGCTCACGCAAGCAAGGCAAAACAAGGAATTCATTCACTGCTTCCCATGGGCAGGCAGGTGTTCAGCCATCTCCAGGAAAGCAGGGCTCCATCACATGTATTGGTTACTTGGGAAGACAAACGCCATCACTCCAAATGTCCTTCCCTTCCTTCTTCTTCCCCAGCTTTATATACTGAGCATGAGGCCATATGGTATGGAATAGCCCTTTGGTCAGTTGGGGTCAGCTGTCCCAGCTGTGCCCCCTCTCAACTTCTTGTGCACCTGGCAGAGCATGGGAAGCTGAAAAGTCCTTGATTTAGTATAAGCACTACTTAGCAACAACTAAAACATCAGTGTGTTATCAATATTGTTTTCAGCACAAATCCAAAACATTGCCCCATACTAGCTATTATAAAGAATATGAACTCTGTCCCAGCCAAAACCAGCACAAGACAGAAAAAAAAAGGTGACTGTTAAAGATCAGGGGACTTCTAAACAACAATATATATCTGGAAGATTGTGCACTTATTTTCTACTGAAGTAGAAGATGCAGGTTTTCTTTGCTACTAGCTGAAATTAAGGTCAGCATTGCAGCAGACTGAAATTGGAAATTGCATTTTCCTGTCAAATAGACAAGGCAAAAGATCAATGCAGAGATGTAGATTTCTATTCAAGTATATCTCACCCCTGGCGAGTATTTCAACATCCTGCATGAAAACCAAGGGAAGAAAAACACTTGAACCAAGGAGTAGTCTCTGAAAAACAGACATGACCCATCCCATAGCATTTTCATCATGGGAATAATAATGAACCATAAGAACTTAACCAGTCTTTGAAGCAACTAGGACTCTATGCACACCTTGGTTTCATCCTTCACTTTATATAAGATCCTATGTAACATTCAGAAGCAAGTTTAATCCAAAAGTACCTGTTTTTTTAAAAATATACCAGCTAAAAGTTTTGGACAGCTTTCAAAGCTGTCTGCAGATGGCATATGTGTTATTGTTCTTAGTGTTCAGCAAGTCCTAGAAAGAACTGTGACATAAAGAATGGGTACAAGAGACCTACCAAGTGTTGATGTTAAAAATAATAAGTCTTGCCAATAACCAAGATAATAGTGCTTACTAGATAACAAGTGCTTTCCTGCTGGTTTTTATCCCTAGGCTTTCCACAGGCAGTAAAGCCATGGGATTACTTCAGCTTTTCCAAAGCGAGGAGGACAAGCTATAATTAAGCATGCCTCCTCGGTCACAGCATCACAAAGTCTATCTGCAATGCAGAGGGAAATGGAAGGAAAATATTGCCATCAAAGAACAGTAGGTGGATCTACATTTCCAGTCAAATAGTTAAGGCCTCATAGATGTTTTTCACAGGAGAAGGACATTTTATGGCCTTTCCCACCAAATTATGGGGACATAAGAATCTGTGCCTCTGATACTCAAACATACAACATGACCAAGAGCATTTCAGCTAAAGATCAAGTCCTTGGTCCTTTGCAAGATGACATCCTGCAGTGGCCAGGGGAAAGCTGTAGCGCAGCTCAAGACCTTTGTCAATATGACCTGAAAGTTAATTTGGCCTTGGAAAGTAAAAAAATCATGCTCCCCTGGGAAGCATGCAAGGGTGGAACATGCTGAGAGCTGCTGAGTAGTTTGGAGAACACTTGGACAGCAAAAGGTAATACATTGAAGTATCACTGTAGGCGGAATATGGGCAGATGCTTCAACCCTTACTAGCAGCCTTTGCTCTATTCTTGTTTCTGCTCTTGACTCAAATAACTGAGAAAGGAGTTCCAGTTGATTGCAAGATTTTAAGTGTGGTGGGTACACATTCGTTCTTGCCTTTAAGCAAGTGATTTAATATGCTTTCTGCTCTGGGACTTATTTCATAACTGATAATCTCCATTGGACAACATTTCTTATTTTCTGTGGGTTTTTTTCGAAAAACATTTGCTTTTCTCTGAAATATGACCCCTGCCTTCTTCAGAGCTAGGAGACCCTTCAGTAGTATTTGCGTTGATCTTGCACTCTGATGGATGCTCCTGTGACAGCCAGCCTCATAGGAAGGATACACATAATGTTTAGATGATGCCTAGCAGTTGCTATGGTGACCTCAGTCCACTGCTAGTTTCATAGCCTTTGATAGGAAAGAGGAAGAAAAAAAGAAAGTCATAATTTCCCTTACATGTTATTGATCATATCTGTACATCAGTCCTGCCTCAGCCAGCCCTATGTACTATGGCCTTTATGTTCTACATATGGGACCTCACTGGTGTTCTCCCGTGATCTCCAGGCACGATTCACTGGGTCTTCTTGTCTCTATGTCATGAAATCATGTGCCCTGAAATTAGTAAGGGATATAGGAAGAAAGGACTTGTATATCAGATCCTTCACTGCCTTCACTGTGATGTATTGCAGAAACCACTGGGTAACAAAGAAGTTGCAGAAGCTAGTTCATCTCATCCTATGGTAGATGTCTAAAACAAATCACCCTCTGGAAGTGCCAGTCTCTTTGCTGTTTATCGGAGGAGACTTAAAAAACAGATGAACTTATCTTCAGGGAGGTAAATTGGATGGGATGAATTTGCCCCACAGGATCAGTTCCTCAGATGTCCTTAGGCACCAGTTCTTATTCAAACATACAAATATGAACCAGGCTTCCTAATCTTACCCTTAATTTTCCTCTGCCTCAGTTTGTTTGTTTTCTAAATACAATGAACAATACCACTTAATTTTGTACTGTCTCTGTGCAAGCCCTACGTTCACAACTCCCTTTGACAAGGCAAACGGCAATATACAGTAAATGCCAAGTGACTAATGACTTTCAATCTGTAGTTTAAAGTATTTTCTATGGGGCATGAGGCTGGAGAGACCAAAAGCCCTGGAAACAGTGGTAGGAAGCACTTAGCACAGGGAAAGGTGTGGGAACCTGTAAGGCCATGTACTCTGTAACCTTGCCTGGCTGCCACTTTGTATAGATCCTGTTAATGAGATTGTAAAAACCTAACAGCTGATTCTGGATCACTTTCCCCCCCCCAAAAAAAGAGCTGTAATGAAGAAACCGGGATGGTTGGATAGCGTGCATCTGGATTGTGTGCGCCCAGGTACACGACTGGGCAGGGGGCATTAGAAGGAACGGGCAGAGTGTGCAAGTGGTATCTGTGTGGGGAGCTCAGAAAGCCCCAGAAAAGCTGCTAAGTAGACTGCTGTTCCCGACTGCGGCTTTGCCAGCCTGCTGAACAGATTGCTGATGCATAAAAGCAGCATGCAGCAATAGGGAAGGGAGCAAAAAGGCACGGTTTGGTGGATGCTGTGGAGTTGGGCGTGAGAGCTCGCTGATTTATTTTGTTTTTATAAATTAAATGTTAAGCTTCTAATCATTGCTACATAAAACAGGAAAAAATTGAATTCCTGCCTAACCAGCTCATTCTCCACATAGCTGGACAGCACGATAACAAGTGATCGTAGGAAATGTTTTCCATAACCTCTCTCTGCCCCAGTCTCTGCATTTTCTGAAGGGACAGAATTAACATGCAGTAAAACCGGTGAGAGCTTTGCACATTGATCTGCCCATAATACTGAGATGGGAACAACAGGAATAAGGGAAAAGTGTGGGCAAGTAATTTCAAGACAGAATAGGTTTTGAAGCCTTTCATCCCCCCCCTCGCCACTAATAAGGGACAAATGCTGGAACGGAAGGGTTAAATGCAAGTTGTGCTCAGATAAATCTATGGGAGATAAAGCAGTTGCCATGCCAGCTGACACCGAAAGCAGCCAGCACAAATTTGGCATGAAGGAGACGATCTAAAAGGCTGCACTGAGCTGCGAGGCTCATCGTACATAGGCTGTTTCTTGGCTTTAGCTTTGCCAGTCCTGTCACTTTAAATCAGAAGCAACAATTGCTTGCATCAAACTTCTCAGCCATTGGAGGATATTGAGGAGGTAGTTATGCTTTCTGGGGCTCAGCAAATGAAAACCAAGGAAGAAAATCTGATAAATGTGCAAGAAAAGGGCATGAAAGATCTTGGTCTCTGCCACTAACTCTATGGGTAGGCATTAGTAAGTCCTTTGATCTTTTTTTTTTTCCTTCTCTTTCACCTCTTCATGTAGAAAATAGAAATAAGCAATATTTTCTGTGTTTGGTTTCTCTCTTTGGTCTTTGGAACTGACAATTCAGTGTTCTGATGGATCGTCTCTAGGGTCTCTATGTAGTACTGTAAATAACATCTAATTAATAATGACAGTTAAAGCACTAATGGAAGATTTGCTTCCCAAAGAGTGACACTTAGCTATTCAGTCTGGTCAAATAGTGAATAACACTATCTGTCAACATACTGTATAAACCATCCTTTGTGAAGGATAACATTAGCTTCCTCGGGAGTTTATTGACTAATGTGAGCAATTATTGATTTAAAAAATGGTGTTCTAAGACACTGTTTAATAGCTGCTGTTGGGTCCATCTTTCTGTAGTTTGTGCTGTGCTGTTATTTAACTACATGCGAGGAGCACAGGTGTCAATGTAAGTCATGACTGTAATCCTTGAATTAAAATCCTGAAAAATGGGTTTCCAGTCAAAATACAGATGAAAAGCATATTTTATTTGTTCTTCATCTCTGGGAGAGTAATGTATTTCATCTAGCCTGTTGCATAATCATCTTGATGGGCTTCCTCTGCTTCATCAGTGAAGTCTGATGCACCAATTTCTCATTGTTTATGTCCTAAGAGTAAGGCAATGAGAGGACTCGTGTGAGAGCCCATGCAGTGAGCTGCCCTACAATTTTGCCCATTACACCACTGACAATAGAGTAAATTTGCTGAGGTCTCTCTAGAGTCAGAAAGGCATTTAAAAAAAAAAAAAATCCCCACAAAAGTGCAGTTTCAGGCTAATAGTCTGCAAAATGAGAGGGACTGCCCTATGTCTGGACTTCCTACAACCCCAGCTCAAATGCAAGCTCAGGGCTTGTCCCTTTATATGTAGACACGTTAAATGATAAGCACAGAAATAATCCAAATGAACTCCATCACACTCTCATACATGTGAGCAAACATAGCCATTGATACCATTATCTATCGTGTAAACATCCATATTCTGGTGCAAGGTACATAAACGTACGGTGTCAGAGAGAAGGGCAGCAGCACCACGCAGGAATCTGAAGCCAGATGGTGGCTGTATGTTCCCTCATTGTGTGTGTGTATATCTATGTATGCATACGCACACAAATATAATTATATATGCGTGTGTGTTATCCCAACACTCATTAGATGAACTTTGACTTTTAGTTGTAATTCAGGGCATAATGTTCAGTGTAAATTTAATTGACTTTCCAGTAGCTTAACTTATTAGTGAAAATTAGGTTGCTGGATCAAGCCTAAAAGCCTGTACAGTAAAAGGTTGTACTGGAACTTTCTTCAGTACATTAGCAAGGACTCAGATGTAGTAAAATATGTTAATAAAATGCAAGTTTGCTCCTACAGCAATCAGAAAATTAACACTGTTGAAAATGTGAATCCCTTCATAATGTCCAAACACAATTAAAATGAAATAATAATTGGGGTCTATAAAAAAAATTATTAATTTAAAAAGCCTCTTCATTTTACAAACCTACATTAATATAATGTTTTAACTGTTATTACTGATGTCATGAAATTCAAAATGAACTAAAATCTAATATTTTAACATCAGTGTGACTAACTACCACCCATATTTAGAGTGAAATAATGGTAATTTTTATTTCTTCCTTTTTAGATTATAGGAACAAAATAGCCAAATTTAAAACATTTACATTTCAAAAAAGATATTTTTCTGATCAATCAGTGTAACATGCCAGAATGCCAGGAACATCAGGCTTCAATCTACTTAATATTAACCTGGCCTTCCTCCAACAAGAATTCTGGAAAGTTTGTAAAATCACATTTCAGGATTTAAGCCACACTGTATAAACGATAAACTAAACCTGGATTTTTATGAGTTCAAAATTGTTTTGGAAGTTTTTTGCAGCTTCTTCTTACCCTGCTTCTGTGGGTTAGGCTGTTGAGTGAGGTCACCTTATGTAAGGAACCGGTTCCATTATGAGCTACTGATTTGAGTGGCAGCAGGCTATGAAAGACACTATGAAAGACAGTGACCAAGGAACAGTGGCTTGCTCTTTGATAAATAATAAATAATAAAATAATAAAACCTTATAAAACCACAGGTAAAAATTCCCACAGGATATCCTAAAGTTGATTTTCTAAATTCAGATTTTAGCAACATAGGCATCTATATCTGAGCTATATCACTGTTAATAAACCTGAGTTTTGATAGGCTCAGGAGGGAAACAGGTCTGTCCAAAATATTCTGCAGGGGCATCCCTGTTATTCTGCCAAGAATCTGGACTACAGCCATAGCACTTCTGCAGCATCTGGCAATTTAGTCTGATGCAGCAGGTTGAACGATCTTCGCTGGAAAATGCTTGCTCAGAGCATTGGTGACTTCTCTTCAGAATTAATACACCTACCCAGTATTTGCAAACATCCAAGAATTCTCATATGTGAAATCTTGAAAGCAGCTGGAGTTGGGCAGCGAAGCCAGGAGACCAAGGGTGTTCTCATCATGGCTTTCAGGGTTAACCCTCCAGAGTAACTGGTGGCTTGAATGTGTAGGTTTGATGTTGAATACATCCATTCAAAGACACAGTACAGCCTACCTGATGTAGGCTCCCACCATCATCTTCACACTAAATCCTCTGTTTTCTGTCTTAGAAGATCAAAAAGCACATCTGATTTATTTTACAGGAAAGAGAGAAATCAATGAGTTTAAAATTATGACACAATAAGGAGTCTGAAAAATTATCAAATATAAAATGCATTTTATGCTGTGCTGAAAAGACTCTCTTTATTATTTTGTTTCCTTAGATGCTGTCTTTCTTCTTTCCCATAGGATCAAAATCAATCTTTGTTTGGATTTCACTTTTAATAAAAACCCTCTCGTACAAATTGGCAAATGGCTTTTCCACTCCCTAGTTAAGACTTGAGCTTCTGTTCAGGGTTAAAGAAGACCAACCTGAAGCCCTGTGCTTACACCAGGGGATACAGAACTAAGCTAATCTAAACATTTAACCTGCTGTAGCGGTCAATGAAACACTGGAAACATTTTTTCACTGGTCGGTGGGCCACTGGCAGAGCTTTTGCAGCCAGCTTTGCCAGGCTCCTCTGTGTGTCTCTGTGCACGATGCAGCAGCACCGCTCGGTGGCTTAAGGCAGCTCCTCTTTATGCATCCCCCAGCACCGAGCTTGAGCCAAAATCCACGGAGGATTTGAGGAAATCTGACTTCAGTGCAATTGGGGTTAACTATTTAGTAGGGTGAGTGGGAGATTGGTTTGAGATAATCCCAACATTTTATTTCGGAAGGACCAAAGAAAGGGAAAGGAAAATTTTTAACGCAAACTCAAACTTTTATGATTTCCCGTTGTAATGTTTTGTATTTTTAGTACACAAAACAGCATGGATTTTGGCACAATATTTTGGAAATGTGTGGGTCTTTCTTATTTCAGACACACACCCCCCAAAAAAAAAAAAAAAGAAAAAAAACAACCCACAAAAAAGCTCCCTCATCTCTTTTTCATATCCTTCCTAGAGTTTGATGGAATTCCATGATAACCAGAGATTTAACAATACAATGCAATCAACCATCATCTGAAAAGCACTTCCCACCCATAAATATGTAGTACTGATCTTGAAAAAAAGATTTAAACAAAATTTTCTTGCAGTTCTTCTCTGGGCACTGCTGCACCCACTCCTTTTATGGGAAGCAATCTATTATCAAGATCAAATTAATTATTTTTATTCTTCTAATTTCAGGCTGGGAAGTAGATAACTTGGGGCAAACCCATGCAGGTAAGAACCAGTTGTGCTCACTACCTCCTATGTACCTCTGTTCTCAAAAATTGTATGTAGAGCACATGATAATATCAGATTATTGAGAAGTTGTGTATCAACCATTATGATAACGAATAGATGTAGTTCATTGTAACACTGTGATAAAAAGTGAAAGTACAAATCTGATAAGTTTCTAGAAATCAATGTGATCTAACCTAAAATCCACAAAATTAAACTGTCTTGCTTAAAACTGGTTAATTATTGTTTTTTGTCATTGATGGATGAAAATAATTTTTCATGAATTCTGTGAGAACTGACCATACTTAAATATCTATGCATTACAAATGGAAATTTCTAAAGATTTAATAACTGACTTTTATAATTTTACAATAAAATTGGTCCTAATTTGATTGTATGCGTTCTTAGCTATGTGCTTGCGGCTTGCAGTAGCGATTTTTTAATTTCATAGGTTCAGCTTTGATTTAAACTCAAAAGTAAGATTGTGTTTACTTCCTGAAAAGACAGAATCAAGTATTTATTGCCTTGGGCCTGATCCAAACAAATAAAAATCACTTGGATTCTGTTCACTGATTTCCGCAGAGACCAGTTTGGTTCCTAATAGAAAACACAATCAAAACAATTTCATACCAAATTTCCACTTTTATAGGTGATTATGACCTGCTGGAAAGCACAGCCCAGTCTCCCCTAGGTAAGAAACAGAACCATGGAATGTTTCTCTTTTTATTTTAACTCTGTTAAAAAGGAAGCTCCAAGCTTTTTCTCCTGCCATTTACGTATTATTTTCTAATCAGTTCTAATTACGGTGACACATTTTCTGGTGCATTACTTTTAGCAGTATTATGAAAATTTATTCCTCCACTATTGAGCCTTGCAATCTAGCAAGTGTGTTGTTATAAATTATATCTACCTGCTTAACAGTAATTACTAAATGGTGTTAAGAAAAGTCAACACCATGATTCAGTGGTTATTTTCCATAGAAAACTAGGGATGAATGTGCAAGAGTAATTTACCAAAATTTGCCAAGTAATGCAATGTTCTTAAATGAATGCTGTGATTAAATAGATATATTCTGCCACATGAATGGCAAACAGATTCTCTAAAAATAAGGTCACTGCTGGTGTTATAAGCTACTTGAATAAACTGCTCTAAGAATGCGAAGCAGCACAACCTTAATAAAAAGCGAAAACCTTGGAAATTTCCATCAATTTTGGTCAAGGTACAGCTCAAACTGCAAAAAAACTGTAATAGTTCAATAAATGGAAACTGTTCTATTGTACTGGAGAGGAATAAGTGCAGCCAGCAGCCCAGCTCTAATTTTTCAACCAGGTCACTGAGCTCTGGCAAGAGTAATGGTGCTTAAAAAGAGCACCACGGGGGCTATCCCACCTTAGGCAGCCTCAGTAACAAAGTGAGTGGCAAGAGACGCTTTCCTCTTCCACCCCCAGCTCTTATTTCCCAACAAAGTTTTAAGCCTTTTGATTGTGTCAGTGAAAGCCATTTAGGAGCTAGTCCTTATATATGAGATTAACCAAACAATTAGGGTAAAAAGAGAGAAAAAGAGAAAGGTTTTCTCTGAGACAGTTTTGAGCCTCCTTGCAAACACTTGCTTTACAGTAAGGTTATAAACTGGGATTGGAGCAAATTATAGGCAGAGGAATGTGAGAAGCTCTGAAACAGGTTTGAAATTGTCAACTGAAGCCACACTGAGCATCTGGAGGTGTAAATGAACATATTGCTATGAAGACAGAGACAGGGAAGAGATTCCCACGCCACCTTTCCTTTGTTTTCCTACAGTCCCTTCTCACAAAGTCACTCTCAGATCAGAGCCTAGGAAATCTAGAGCCTTGAAGATAAATCGGTGGGATACATGTTAGCTGACTGTAGGAGAACAATCCAGTTGCCTCACCACAGACATATAATGGCTATTTTACATAACCTATAGTATCTTGCCTGGCTTCCAGCAGACGCTCCAAAAAATCATGTCAGCCTTGTGTTTTCTTGCCAGTCCCATGCAGATGCCTCAGATATAGATCACCTAAAATAGCACAAACTGCCTACCTATAGTTAAGCACTGGACTTAACCTTTAGCCATCTGAAGTGTAGATGTCTGCATCAAAGCTGTATTCCCTAGATGCCTTTCAGAGTAAATGGAGAGAAATGGATATTTAGCTGACCCCTGGTTTAGGTACCCACTTGAGAATGAGACCTTTGGTGGCCTGGAGGCACTGACTATATCGGTTAAATCTTTTTTGCTCTCTGGTGGCCAGCTGTAGTAGTAGACATCCATAGGTGCCTATTGTAGAATTGGGTAATTAAAGATGTCATTAAACTTTGAAGATGCCATTAAAGTCTTATATGGATAGCGAGATAAATAGTACCCCCAGCAGTACTGTGGGGTTTTCTTTGGTCACGTACCAAGGGGAGGGAGGGTACATCCTGGGGTTTGCTTCAGCAATGTGACATTCCCAACTGTACTTGACATAGGGGACATCAGCAGAAATTGCACTGAAGACGGCTGGTCTGAACCTTTTCCTCATTATTATGATGCCTGTGGCTTTGATGAAAATGAAACAGAGTCCGATAACCAGGTGGGAATTAATCTTATAATTACAAACAAATGAAGGGGGGGAGCAGCAGGCTGCTTTTTGTCCAGCCTCTGGTCATGTTCTGATTTGATGGTGATTAGAGTGAAACAATCAGATATTTATGTGCATAAAAATGTGAGAAGCAAGATTTAAATCCTTCCTAGCCCTGTACTGAATATTTCCAGAATATGAGTGTTTACTCTTGATACAGCTGGTAACTTCTAGAAGCATGGGTTAGCCTCCAGTTCTTCCCCTATTGACTAAAGAATCCCTTAGCCAACTACTTTTTTTCTACAGGCACATGCACAGTGGTCAAAGAAATACAGACAGCCTTTGCTAGCTCACTGACAAATAAGCTTCACAATATGCAGACCCAAGGGTATGCCAGACATAGAGCAATGCTCTAATATACAGTGAGATCTCAGGGGACCAAGAGGAGAAAACAACCAGGCTGTTCAAGAAACAAATCCTGCCTATGCGCTGACAGGGTAAAGATGTGACTGTAGATGAACCGTTTAACCTTGTGTTGTTTGCCTCCCAAGGATTACTACTATCTATCTGTGAAGGCTCTGTACACAGTGGGATACAGCACTTCTCTTGTTTCCCTCACCACTGCCATGGTTATCCTGTGTCGTTTCAGGTGAGTCAGGACATGAGCAGTGAGCTGCTCAGTCACTGGAGGAAAGAGGCTGGAGCTCATCGGCCCAAAACAATGTTTAAGCTTTTATCCACCAGATGTAGAATAAGAGGGAGATGACCCTTTAACAGAGTTGTTCCCCCAGCTTGGACACACTCCAGTAGTCACATTTCGGCACACTGTAGATGCAACTGCAGAAGCTGAGGGTCTATTTTATGCAACTGCATGCTTATACAGAAAAGTCCCCAAATCCTCTTTTTGATCAGGTTTAGGGTCAGTATTATCCATACTTTTGACTTTCAGATGTAGCTATTCTTATCACCAAGGTCTAAGAGCTCTGGCCATGTGTGCAGATAGGCCTAGTGAGCTATTTCCATGAAAGAAAAGTCTTTTTTTTCTTTTTCTTCTTTTCCTCTCCCTTGCTCTTTCCTCTCTAGGAAGCTTCACTGCACTCGAAATTTTATCCACATGAACCTCTTTGTTTCATTCATCCTGCGTGCAATATCTGTATTCATTAAAGATGGGGTTCTTTATGCTGAACAGGATGGCAACCACTGTTTTATCTCAACGGTAAGTAAAACCAAAGCCAAAGCCTTTTCCTTTATTTTTTTCAGTATGAGGTAACAAAAAATAATGAGGCAGGCAGCAGTCTGTTGGGTATCGTAGGCTGAGAAGCTGTTGGGAGAGAAGGTAATTGGTGGTAAGGTTCCCGCCAGGTTCACAACAAAACTGTGGATGGTATTGTCTCATGATGTCATCAGTGTGCAGCGGTCTGTCCTTTAGGACAAACCTATAAGTTTCGGTTTCTTACTCTGCTCAGGTTGTTTCTCCCTTTCACAGATCTGCACAGTGATAGGTGGGATGAGAGTAGACACAAGCAATTTCCTTCATCTGAAGGTGTGGTGTGTTTTTTCTCCAGAGCCTTATTTTTTCTGGAAGTCAGGCAAAGTCATGTGTAGAGACGGTGACCATTCAGACATAGAAAATACCCCTGATGGTCACACTCTCAAAAAATCATTAGTATTAGCCACATGTTTGTCTCTGAAGTCAGTGGTTTCATGGAAAGCAGTGTGTTTCATAGATACACTTAGCTATATATTATATGTAAATCCCAATCCCTTTCACATTTAAGGCTATTATTTGATTTGATAAATCAGCTCACCAGGTGTAATAATGACGGAATTACAGTGAGTTCTCAAACTGAGATCTCCTTTATCCATCCAGTTATGAGCTAAATTATTTATGAGTCACTTCCACAAGGAAAGTGCAGCTGTGCAGTTTCTTAGTCAGCCTTTTCTTTGTCATTGAAACTAGTTTTTGCTTTTAATTCTTCTGCATGATAAAGCTGAAGCCATGTTAGATCTGTACTTTGTTCACACCAGTCTTCTAATAGTGGCATCTGCCTCTTTGTTTTGAAACACTTGAAGCATAAAAAACATTAAAATTAGCCATCTAATGACCAGATCTTCAGCCCTGGTAGAGCTTCCATGAAGAAACTCAGGATCTGATGGTTTAAACATATTGGTTGTAGAGGATGTACTCCAGAGGATGGAGTAAAAGTGGGAACCAGTCAAAATTGTCAGCCTCCCACTGCCCCAGGCAGGAGCCTCCAGTTTATACACTGATTCTGCTCTGATTTGTTGAAAAGTCCTACTGTTGTAGGACTAATGAAGTCTCACTGGGATGCAACTCTGGAAAGACAAGTGTGTCCTATTCTCACAGAGTCAGGGTAGAGCTCGGCTTCTACCTAAGGCTTTTATCATAGAACCATAGGATCATTTAGGTTGGAAAAGACCTTTAAGATCATCAAGTCCAACCAGTAACCTAGCACTGCCAAGTCCACCACTAAACCGTGGCCTTAAGCACCACATCTACACATCTTTTCAATACCTCCAGGGATGGTGACTCCACCACTTCCCTGGGCAGCCTGTTCCAATATTAGGAAGAAATTTTTCCTAATATCCAACCTAAACCTCCTCTGGTGCAACTTGAGGCCATTTCCTCTTGTCCTATGGCTTGTTACTTGGAAAAAAGACTGACACCCACCTCACTACAACCTCCTTTCAGGTAGTTGTAGAGAGCGATGAGGTCTCCCCTCAGCCTCTGCTTCTCCAGACTAAACAATCCCAGTTTCTTCTTTTTTTTCTTTTTAATTTTGTCCACTACTTTTCACCCCAGTAAATGAATAAAAGCTTCTATAGTTTTTTACAATAAATCATGCTGCTTTCTTTACACTTACACTTGCTTTCATTTTCTGTCCCTGAGTGACAACACCCGCAAATAGCAAGGAAGTAAAATTCTCAGCTGCACACAGGAGGGTGCATCCTTTCTGATCCCACTCTCAGGTCTTTCCACAATATCCTGCCATTTCACATCCTTCCTTAGGTTTCTCAATACGCAACTGGATTCTTTTCTTCTCTGCACTTAGTCCTTGGAAGGGGGCTTAAATCTAGCAATTAGCGTCCATTGACAATGTGAACTCCCACTAATGCAAGACGTTCTTGAGCTCTCCGCAGACGCTTGTCGACCACCTCCCACTGGTAAAATTGGCTACCTGCCCTTTCAAACTTAGCTCTCTAAGTGGCACCTCACATTCTTCTCATGCTTTTAAAACTTGACTATTAAAAGTGTATAATACCAGTCCCAGCTGTGTGCCTTTCCACTAAGAGATTTGGAGAGGCTGAAAGCATTTTCTCTATCTGTTAGGCGGAAACAACATGGAAATAACTTTGTTTTTCTTGATTCTCTGCAGGTGGAATGCAAAGCAGTGATGGTGTTTTTTCACTACTGTGTCATGTCCAACTACTTCTGGCTTTTCATTGAGGGATTGTACCTTTTTACTTTATTGGTAGAAACCTTTTTCCCAGAGAGGAGATATTTCTACTGGTACACTATTATTGGCTGGGGTATGTGACATTTCTTGTCTAAAATATGTCTCGGTGTGCAAGATGACTCCACGAACCATCTAATATTTCCACATACAGTTTCAATGTATAGTTTTAGTCTTTGTATAGAAGCACCAATGCAGACTGAACCGTGTTGTGCTTCTTTGTCTGAATAGAGTTGAACTGAAATCCGGAGGACACCACATCTCTTGCAGAGATGTAGCCCACAACTGAGAATTGCGTTCTACAGGATATGATCTTAATGCCAAGTTCTTCAGCTTAATCAAATCTGCAATGCTAAGTCTAGTACATTTTCTGAGACTTCCTTTGTGCCTTTCTTCCAGATAATAGCTAAATTGAAAATGTATCCAAAGCGTATCCACAGATGGTCATCCTATCTGGATGGGAAATGGAAACTTGCAATGGGAAGAAACAAGATTTGTTTCAGAAAGTCCCGTTGTACAATGATAATCAGTGTAATTATTTTTCATTCTGGCCTGCTGGAGATAAATTGATTCCTGCAACATGTTAATCCAAACAGTTCTTTGCTGACATTTTTGGGCAGAAGTCAGATGATGAATGCAGAACAATACATTCATTTTATATGTACCCTAAGAAGGTTAAACTCAATTTTTATACTTAAACAAACATACTTCTGAAATAATCTGGAAATAATCCTGTATATTTATGCGTAAAGTCTACAAAAAACCCACATCTTAAACTATTCTTCTCTGAAAAAAAACATTCTCATGTAACCTGAACCTTCAAGTAATCCACAGCTGGTGGGTTTTTTTCCCTCCTGAGATAGCTGTATATACACAAAAATTCTCATCTCCTGGCAAAGACTCCCTACAATAGGAGCAAAGGTATACAGAAGAAAGAAGAGAACAAGTGATCAGAAATAACCAATAGCATAAAAAGGCTATTGGAAAAGGAAGGCTATTGAAAAAGAAACTATTGGAAAAGGATGTTCAAAGTTCTCCTTGTACTATCCACAGATGTATAATCACATTATAGCTGAGATATAAGGCTGTTTTCAAAGAGAACTTGGGGGTTATGTATATGAAAATGTGACAATTATAAAAGAAAACAATGTGTAAACCTTTGCAATCTGAACATAAATCAGAGGTTGGGTTCCTTTAATTACACAAATTTCATATCTGTAGGTTTGTATGAATGTGAGAATATTGCAACACAGCATATTAACTGTTTGGTTTTTTTTTAAATCAGTCTCTGTAATGAAAGAACTACCCAGATGGATTCACTCTGTAATGCAACCTCAAAATATTTGGTCTTGAGTTGAATACCATAAATAATATCTAGCTGTTCAGTTTATAGATATCACTTCATATTCAAAGCAGTATCAATAATATCCATTAATAACACTAAGAGACTCTCCAAATGTGGATGGTTTTGGTTTTGTTTTAAGCACAATATTTTCTCAGCGCCTGCGTATTTCAACTTGAACAGCAGTTCCCCTGACCTGGTAGGAGCAATTGGCACTTGGCAAGACCAGAAGCACTTCCAGACTCTGGATGCAAGTCAAGCAGGGCAAAAGCAGCCCCTCAGCTCAGAGCTGATGGGGAGGGAGTTGCATTGAAACAGCAATAAACAAGAGCTCGGCATTTTGCAGCATCTGGATGTTTATCTGTTTCTTAAAATGTGCTGAGTACACCAGTGTCCTCATTTGATTAAAGAGAACTACATATGGCTGTGTCGATCCAGACATTTTTTTCCTCTTAAATATGCAGTATGCTGGTAAGTTCTCCAGATAGACTGCTGTCTTCCTGAGATCTCTCCTAATACCTGCTCCTTAGGGCAGAAATACAGTCAGCAAGAATAGCTCTCTTCTCAGCCTTTGAGGCTTCTCTGTTGTCTAATGTTACTCAGAAGCTGAAAAGAAGGTGATGAAGAGATATATATATCTTTTGATGTAAAGAACAGTAATGTGAGTGTATGTATATTCATACAGCAGATGGTTCAAAACTCCAAACTGATCTGAAACATGCTTTTTGAACTATATTTTTATGACACATTTAGTCTAATTCTGCCTTCCTGCCCATGTTTCAGACTTGGAACACTATTCATACCATCAAACTTTATATAATGCAAATCAGTGCAAACTAGATAGCACGTCAGACCCATGATTGATATTTAAAGATTATTTTTATTATTGTGCATCTGTTAAGTGCACAAAGATCTCAATGTTTTCTAGGTATTCTCATGTGAGAAAAGCAGACTTCAATTTAAATTAAATATGCATGATTTCTTCTCCCCAAAGCCTGTCATTTTATTTCTCTTTATTATTTTCCTTTCAAATATTTCTGTGTGTGCTTTTTTAAAGAGGAGGGCTTCATCAGTCATCTAGGTCTAACAGGGATATTTTTATTTCTGATAACAGGAATATGAGATTTGACAGAGACTCACTTAAGTGGATTCAGTCGAATGACTAATTAATGTGACATCAACACAGCCTTGCAAAATATATGAAACATAATTGTTCCTGTCAACTTATGACAGTCTTGTTCACCGCTGCAAGCTGGGGTTATCAAGGTCCTTGTTTTGTTTGCTTTTGAGAACTTTATTTTTCCAGTGGTGCCTGAACAGATATCTCTGGAGAGATCTTTCATAGTCAAAGGTTTTATTTGCCATAAAATGTAGATCCAACTTACCCAGAGTTTTCTTGTAAGACTGCGTTATTTTATAAAAGTATTTCCACTGAAAAGCTGCACTTTAGTGTTTTCAGGAAGGAAAATAAATCCAGGTTTCTCAGTGGATTCTTACTGTTTTCATATAATTTGTATTTTACATGCATTTTTTAAAGAGTAACAAAATGTCTGAAATAGAAATGAAATTCTTGCTCCCAATATTCTCTTTTGGGAGTTTGGTTGCTTTTTTTTTTTCATGAAAAAAAAAGAAACATTCCCATGAGTAATGGAATACTATCCTCTACTGATTTATTTTGGTTGAATAAGTAAAGCAAAATCAGTTATTTACAAAATAACAGAGAAAATGCAATATATGCAAATCATTTAGAACAAAACCACATAAGAATACAAAGAATACAATAATCCCATTACAGCTCAACATCTGCCACTCTCCAATTATTGCATAATTACAGTAGCTCTAGACACGGAAGCTGATGTCACTGCTTTTATTTTGTACAGACTATGTTTTAATGTTCGTGCAACAAGATGCAGTACAAAAACTTTGAGCAATGACTTGAAACAACATCATTCTTTCCTGTTATCAGGTTTGCTTCTGCAATCCCACCAAGACTAACCCATCCTCCGACCGACATAGAGGTTTCTAGAGCTCTGAATTAATGTAATGAATTGCATTTTTTCATGCATGAGTGCTATTAGGAAATAAAACCTCAGTGGAGAGGTTGCAAAAAGTGCTCATTGCTGAGTACTAAATGTGACTAGACTGCTAATGATATCACCATCTTATCTTCTGCAGGTACCCCAACAATTTGTGTTACTGTCTGGGCAGTGCTGAGACTTCACTTTGATGATACTGGGTAGGTATTGCTGTGTGGGAAATCATTTCACGTGCATTCAGCACGATGGCAAGGTTGAAACAAATATAGTGATCAGAGGACATGACTACTTTCTCCTTCCATTTCTGACATTGATTTGTGTATGCAAGAAGTTCAGGTCCAATGTTCAACCTCGAGTGCTTTCCTGTTCAGCTGCATAAATAGCCATAGTTCCATGTTTATGTCCCTGTTGCACTGGTGAATTCATGAAAGAAGATGTAGGCATCTACCCTGTAAACCTGGAGCTGACCCAGTGGCTCTCTGTTCCCTACTCAGTTAAATTACTGGAGTCCAGGATATGATTTATGTCATCTTTAAAGAGCTGTCAGGTGAATCACACCTGTGACTGTCTTCTCCTCTCCAACTGATTATGAAGGAAGACTAATGTGATGAGCTAATCTCTAGAAATTATTGCAGATATCTCTGATGTGATGAGTGAAATCTGCACAAGGAGTTGCTGAGCTTTGATTTACAAAGGCAGTTAGGAGTTTAGCTTCCCCTTAGGGAATTTTTTTCAACAAATCTAGTGGGGGAGATGAGTAGAGGTGAGACAGAAATCCACATCCTGTCTTCTGTGTGAAAAAAAAATGAGATGGAATAATTTCAGAAGGAATTCAAGAGGGTAGATTCCAACCAACTGGTCTCTTTCTGTAGGGAAAAAACCCTGCAAAGATCCTGTATCCTTTTCTAAAGGACCAGAAGAAAAGGCTGCTCCCAGACATGGCCCTGCACATCTCAGTAGTCAGTAGATTGACTGGCCTGATAGAACAGCAGACATAGCTGGTAGGAATGGACATGAACGTACACCTTGAAAATACAAACTTAGCAATGTTTTTTCATGATAGCTATGTTTGAAATTGGTGAAATGTTAGGAAAAATGCTAGGAATGAGGGAAACTGAAGTTGGACTAGGTGATTGTTGTGGGTCTCTTCCCCCCACATCTCTTTCAACTGAAATAGTCTAATCTTTTCTATTCTATTCTATTCTATTCTATTCTATTCTATTCTATTCTATTCTATTCTATTCTGTTCTGTTCTGTTCTATTCTATGCTATTCTATTCTACTGTACTCTACCCTACTCTACTCTACTCTATTCTATTCTAAAATTTGGAAAATCCAGCAGTGGTCCTTTGAAAACCTTGATCTGAGTGAAAGGTGTCATTATGTACCCAAGTCCCATTTTTGAGAGGTTTAGGCATATGTTTTAATTTGGCCTTATACTAGAGATACCTGGATCCAAAATTTGCCCAAGACTCACTGTTCTGTCAGGTTTTCTTCATCCTTGTTCTTTCATGCGGTTTTTGGAAAGCACATAAAGCTCTTCCTCCACTGGGGATGCCAGTGCTTTGACCCAATGTTCTATTTTGACACTAAGACAAATTAAATAATTTATTTCCATGCAAAACAAACCAGAAACCCCTGTTGTGTCATTATTATGATTACAACACTGGTCCTAAATGCATTAATTTATCTTAGGAACAGTCCTTGCATTTTGTGGGTAGGGGGAATGTCTCGCAGAAGGAAAAATAAGAAAAAGAAAAACAAAAAAGCCTTTCATTTTTTTTTAGTTAGAGAAGCTATTTAGCATGCAACACATTTAGACAGATTCTAGCTGAGCGTCTCAGTGGTTACTTTTCAAAAATCAGCAAGCATTGTTCTGGAGGTGGGGGAGAAGCCAACATGAGCCTGAAAACATTGCAGAAATTACTGAACTGGGAAACCACAGTCACAAAGGCATGGACTAAAATACAGACTGTGAGCCTGAGTGTCCTCCTCTTGCTCCTTGTAAAACTGGCAGAGCTCCCTTGACTTCAGCTCCTGATTCACATAACTGTAAGTGACAGGTCTGCGGAGATAAATGCAACTGTCTGTTTATCCGGAGCTGTGCTACTGAATTAAATGGAGTTATTCCAGATGTACACCAGAGACGTAACAGAGATCAGACTCTGGCCTTTTCGCATGGAAATCACATCCCTCCCCCATCCCACTGGCTCCCTTCCCTTCATCCATCCTGAAAAAGTCCTGTGTCTGACCTCCACTGTAGCAATGCATTTGAAAGAAATTAGGGAGCCTGTTTATGTAGTACAGCTTGTTGGGTGATATTACAGACTGTTCTGTTGTGCATTGCTTTTTTGTTCTCCTGGTCATGTTCATCTGAGGAGAAGATGGTGTTTCTTCTACCACATCCATCCTATAGATGTCACAGGGACTGGACTAAAAAAGTCCTTGAAAAAACATTTGTGTGAGCTTGATCTGATTCGTTGTTGACATCTGCAAGGTAGATATTGGTAACTGGGCTTGCTGGGGACACATCCTGTAAAAGGAGACAAATAGGTCTAAGAAGAAGAGGCATTTGTAGGGGATGAAGTATCACCCCAGAGTCCACATTTAAAATACATCAGTGTGGTAAAAAAAACCCAACAACCTCCATGTGTCTATTTGTCCCAACCAGAGTCCGGGATAATTAGCTGGGCTGTAGATGTCTTCAGTACAGATGACAGGAACTAGAGCAGGTAGATTCTGTCCCCTGTAATTTCTCATTTCTACGCAGACAAATTGTGATACGTCAATGCCTGTTTGTACAGCCAGATTAATATTAGAATTTGTTCAGATTCTTCCAGCATTGATCAACTCACTAAAGACTTTCAGGGTAGATTTAATGTGCATCTTAGAGAGGGTGAGCTCTGCAAATAGTGGGTAATTTTCAGAAGAGGGCATCTAATTTATAAATACATACAAAGAATTAAAAAAATAATTGGTGATTTTAGATGCTTTTTTTTTTGTGGTATACAATTGTTGATAACTGAAAAGAGCCTGATTTCCAGGCTGTGGGTGAGGAGGATTTCCCTCTGAACATTTGTCCCTTTCCAAATATTTTAAGTTGGGTATCCAAAGTTAGGTAACTCAGAAATGTTACTTTGCATTTGAAAATCTCAGCCATCAGTCCCATAGATTTTGGAGGATTTTAATTTTCTAGGTTTTATAGACAGAAGCAAAAATATGTAATTTTGTGCAAATTTGACATCCCAGCTCTAAATTTTCTCTCTTCTCACCAGCTTTACCACACACACCCTTATTGTTGGTTTTATGGGAATCCAGTAAAATATTGTTCAAGTGAAATATAATAAATATTGTTCAACTGAAAATATAAGTTCAACTCAAATTTCTAAACCAGACATCACTCAGCTGCTTGGGATTTCTCTCATATGCACTTTGATGATGGAATTTTAGCTGTGACTCCTCACACTCACACATGTATATAGTTTTGTTTAAAGATTTTCACTTTTCCCCCAGATGCTACCAGACTACCATTTAAATGACACAGAAGTTGCATTAAGCTCTCATAAGATCAGCAGTATTTTATCGCTGTTTGCTCTTTCAAATTGTTTCTTGGCATCTGACAAATGCACCATGACAACCACTGCTGGGACTTTTGGCTGTTGTCCCAGTGGGAGGGAAACCCTCCTTCTCAGAACTGCAGGTACAAAGTAGATACTTTTCTGTGATTTTATGTTTTCCAGAGGGAAGCATGAGGGGAAGAAAGTGGAGACAAATAAAAGACATTTTTTAACTGACAATCAAATTCTTAATGACTTAAAGTAGTGTAGCAGGGGTGGTGTGGCAGGGCAAATAAGATTTTTTTCCATTATTATTGTTTTTCTAGCTTTAAAAATATATGTTAAAGTTAAAAACCCATATGCATATGGGTTCCGTAATTAGCTTTCTCTACAAATGAATGTCCAAATGCATCTATATGGAATAAACTTCAGCAGAATCCTTTGGTGAATCTGGAGGAAGATCTTAAATGTTGTGGTAGAAATGCCATTTTTTTTTATGATCACTCACTCCCAACAGCTTAAAAAAGGAGCTGACCCCAACTGTTGTCCAGTACTTGAACCTTCTTAGGTGAATCCTTGCTCCTTGGTAGGACTTGCAATCCAGTGACTGGAAAATCATTTCTATACGTGAATACAACCAGTCTCAAGTATATCGTCCTGTACTACATACGTGTAAGAATCCTCATGTCAGGGTCAGGAACATTCATATTTATTTACCCTGGAAAGGTAACTGAGACATCAAACTTTGGAATAACCATCTCTTACCCTTCGAGGTTTCCCTGTCTTTTTTTCCCTTCTACTAAGATATTAGCTTAAAGGGACAATTTTACAGTTGTACTTATTGTAGACACAGAAACATGCATAGAGGCATCTTCCAAAATGGCTAAATTGTTTAGTAAGAGGTACCATTGAAATTGCCACAAAAATATATTTTACTTTCAGATAAGTTGGGTAAAGGATGTAAAAGAAAGCTACAACAGGGACAGACTAAAGAACTAGTACCTTTGAACCCGAATAAAATAAATTAGCTACAAGACCAATCTCCCACCCTCTGCCCCCTTAAAAATTGTTGTAAGTGTATTAACTTCCTTGTTATATCTTTATCTTTCTCTTTCCTTCTCTTTCCCCACCCCATTCTTTCATTAACGACTCCAGCTGCTGGGACATGAATGACAATACTGCCTTGTGGTGGGTGATCAAGGGTCCTGTGGTTGGATCAATCATGGTAAGTAGCACTTGGAGAAGGTGCTTTCTCAACACTTCTGAGGGCAAATAACCAATGCAAATAGCTTCAAATGGCTTTACAAACGATGCTGCATCTTCTGTGCTGGACTACTGGGCAGCTTGCCTGGATGTCCACCATTTGCCATCCACAATGCTAAGTAATTCCATTGTCATAAGGGAGATTTAGTACAACTTAAATGATCATGCACTGCCTGCAAGCAAAGACTATGTAGACAAGGAATTATTCAGTTGCTTAAACATAGGTACCAAATGCCATAAGTAAGACTCTAGAGCATACCCCATGCAACGCTACAGGCTTGGGGAAGAGCGGCTGGAAAGCTGCCTGGCAGAGAAGGACCTGGGAGTGTTGGTTGACAGCTGCCTGAATATGAGCCAGCAGTGTGCCCAGGCGGCCAAGAAAGCCAATGGCATCCTGGCTTGTATCAGGAATAGCGTGGCCAGCAGGAGTAGGGAAGTGATCGTGCCCCTGTACTCGGCACTGGTGAGGCCGCACCTCAAATGCTGTGTTCAGTGTTGGGCCCATCACTCCCAGAGAGACATTTTGGTACTGGAGCGTGTGCAGAGAAAGGCAACGAAGCTGGTGAAGGGTCTGGAGCAGAAGTCTTATGAGGAGCAGCTGAGGGAGCTGGGGTTGTTTAGCCTGGAGAAAAGGAGGCTGAGGGGAGACCTTATTGCTCTCTACAACTACCTGAAAGGAGGTTGTAGAGAGGTGGGGGTCGTTCTCTTCTCCCAGGTAACAAGTGATAGGACAAGAGGAAATGGCCTCAAGTTGCACCAGGGGAGGTTTAGACTGGATATTAGGAAATTTTTCTTCACTGAGAGGTTTATCAAGCATTGGAACAGGCTGCCCAGGGAAGTGGTTGAGTCGCCATCCCTGGAAGTATTTAAAAGACATTTGGATGAGGTGCTTAGGGACATGGTATAGTGGGCATCTTGGTAGTGTTAGGTTTATAGTTGGACTCGATGATCTTAAAGGTCTTTTCCAACCTATACGATTCTGTGATTCTGTGATATTGAGCATTTGCCTGGGGCTGGCACATATGACACAGGAGGTATGGAAATCCTGTGCCATTTGGGGTGGCAGCTGAAGGCCAAGTGGGACAACCCAGGGTATCTAAAACAATACTAAATGCCAGTGACTAGGAAACTGGACTATGTGTGTTGAACTGAATTCATTTCACAGCTACATTTATTGATCTAATACTAGCTTTATAATAGTATCGTGGACATAGTGCAAGATGTTCAATTGTCAACAAGGTATCGAAGCTCTCTTTATTTGATGGAGGTCTTGGATTTGACTTAAGTGATGCTAGATACCTGTGTATGGATGACTGAGAGGTTCTAAAGTTCCCTGTTTGGACTCCAGCTGCTGCCCCAAAAGAATATGGGAATTTTAATATGGTGTTGGGCTCCTCCAGTTAGGAAATTAAATTGAGGCCCTAGACAATATGGTTAGTGGCACCTGAAAAGCTGTTTGTCTTATCACGTGTAGGTGTCTAATTCTAGGCATGCTAAGTTGCTCTCCATACTACAGTGACAGCACTGGCCAGGTCTTCATTGACTGTTGTGGGAATTTAGACATCCAGCTCACAGGTAGCTATCTACATGTAGGTGTTTATCAGGTTTAGTGCTTCTCCTTTTAAGTATTTGGACAGATCTCTAAAGTACAGTAACCTTCAGACACATTAAAGGTAATTCAGCTAATAACACTGAAGAGTATTGAGATGGATAGGGTCCAATGGTCTGGGGTTTTTGTGATACCGATGTATGTGAATTTCCATGCTTTACAGACGTATTCTATGAAGGATCACATTTTGGCTTTGGGGAATGGGTTATACCTGGCTTCTATTCAAGGCATTAAAGATTCAAGCAACTAGCAAGGGATGACTGGGCTTCTCCATTCATTTGTAGTCCTCAGATCAGATAGAAAATACTTCTGAAACAGATGCTCACATCTAGTTTAAGTTCTTGGGCTCCTTACAGGATTAAAAGATTGCATAAGAGACCAACTTAAATTTTCCACTGTTTTCTTCTGGTGTTAATATGAAGTCAAAGCATCAAAATAAACGGATTTAATTAATCACCAAATTTTTAAAAATATATCTGTAATGACATGATTCTACAAAAGAGAAGGTGCCCAGTATGACATGAAACTAAAAGACATGAAGAAGAACATTAAACATGCCCACATACACATGCGCTCCTCCCCTCCCAAAAACATTAGAGGTCATCTCATCTTGGGACAGATTCAGCCAAGCAGAGGGAAAGTGACACAACTTGGGATTTCCAGGAAAGAGGAGACACTAAATTGTGACTGATTAATGCTGTTAAACTGAGAAATGCCTTAATTCAGAGAATGTGAGATAAAGATGATTTTACTGTTGAGATCTTTGCTATATGGTTTTGATGTGCTAGGATCTTTCTTTTTATTCTTTGCACTGTTTGATAATGAAAATGTTGAAATCTTTTTGCTTATGTTTGTCTTACTTGGTGCTTGGGACTGAAGAAATTCTGCCTTACTTTAGCTGATGCAAGGGGGATATTTTTGCCTGGAAAAGGGGTGATAAGATGCTTGTAAACTTATCCCATTACTCCTGACCATATAAAACTTCTAGACTGCAGTTTGGAGAAGAATAAGGCAATGAAGCCAGCAAGTCACTGGGAATGTCTCATTCTCATATTTGAAAAAAATATATCATTGTCATTATTTTTTCCTTTCTTTTTCCCCTAGATAAACTTTGTGCTTTTTATTGGCATAATTGTGATACTTGTGCAGAAACTCCAGTCACCAGATATCGGGGGCAATGAATCCAGCATTTACTTGTAAGTACAAATAAAGCAGTAATCAATTTCGATTTCTAATATACACATAGGAAAAAAGACAAAGTCAAAACCACTCCTCATCTGAAGTAATGTGATTTTGAAAAAGAGTCACAGGATCTATTAAATTTATTTGATTGATTTTGACTTGTTTTTAAATCCAAAAGCCACTAAAGTGCATTTTAATGCCAGCTTTCACCTTTCTTTAAAAGGCCTAGAAAAAAACCCATAAATACAAGATTAAAAAAACCCTCAAACTTCTTTAGAGGTCAGTTATCTGGAAATTAACATACTGACCAGGCAGAAGTATTATTATACTCGTGGGACAGTCTGCTGTGCTTCATACGTTCTGGGGACATGGCCCAAAGTTCATTGAAAGCAATGAGATTTGGCAAAAAGAATTCATTAACTTTGGACTGAATCCTAATTTAGGAAGATCTCCTAAAGTTGCTTATGTTCATGTTTCTGGTAACTTTGAATGCATTCAACTTAAGCCAAACAATTCCCCCACACAGCTAGAATTGCTTAAAAATGCACAACAAATCCTAAAAATTTCCTTTAGAAGTTTTAAAACTTTCTTTATGGTTTACATTTTTTTAAAGCCGGCATCCTTTTTGTTAGTTTCCACCTCATTAGAGGACAGAGATTGGCCATTTGAGATGGTCGTCATTCCCATTTTGAGTGCATGCAGTCATTCTCCATATAAAAATTATATAATCATTTTGAATAACTAGGATATGCGGCAGCACATTTGGTGTTTTTTTGGCTTTTCAGCCTAAACACCACGCATATTTCCTTTGTGATTTTTTGTGAGCTCTAGCGATTTCTAGCACTCATAAACATAGGTAAGACTATTTGATTTAACACTGGATTCCTGGTGAAAAAAGGCAAGTCATGCAAACCTTAAATAAAAATAAAAGATGTCAGGGTAAAGTAGGAGATCTTTATTTTGTATACTTTTTTTTTAAATTATCCAGGGATCAGTTTCACCCTAAGTAGCCACACTTATAGTATAATGATGTCATCCATCTAAATGATAATTTTCAGGGAAAAATGTGTCCTCCAGCTGCCTATTTTTCTTCTCTTCTTTCCTATTGTCCTGTTTACATTTACATGAAATGGTAATATTTTATGCCTCACTTTTTCATCTCTGTAGTCAGCCATCCACTTATTGAAAGTACTGCCCTTGAAGTTTGCTTTAAACTGTGTTTCCACAGACAAAAATAATGCTTTAAATTCATTCTGAAGGTGGATATTTCTCAGAATTAAAACTCAGGAGGAAGCGTAGTGAATAGGTTAACTGTATGCATGGTTTGCCTAGGGCTTGCATGAAGACTTCCCACGTATGTACTGCTGGGAAGTCATCCACTGAATCTTAGGTTGTAATTAGCACCCAAGATGTGCAGAGCTAGTTCTGATTACGACCTGCTAAGTGCATGTTTGGTGTCTGCTGCACATCTCTCACATATGAAGCAAAGCATGCCATAGACTGCAGTGATTTAACTAGACTATAAAACATCCTTGTCATTTTTGATCAATATGGTGACTGGGTTTTACCGATATTTTTCCTATGTGTATAGTTAGCCACCAAAACCAAGAGAAAACATCATATTTTCTGTTTCATTCGCTGCCATTATTTTTCATATTTTTTTGCAACTTTATAAATGGGTGTGTATAAATTGATCTTGCATTTATATATGTGTTATGAAGTGGAGTGTTGTTTATCCAAACAGATTTGACAACAGAAAAGTCACAGAGAAATGATAAAAAGAAATGAAATTAATGCAGATATACACCAGGCATACTCAATATTTGTGCACACATATCCTGTAAAAAGAGAGCTGTTATAACGAAGAAAAAAGATAGATCATAGTATGGTTATGTCACCATATTGAGATCTCCGTGGCATTTAGACTGTGGTCCATATTAAGCATGTCCTATTTTGCTGTTTCAAATTATTAAGTGTCATTCCATCAGACCAAATTCTCCATACAGATCTCTATTCCACAACATGTTTAAGTATTTTGCCTTTAGTACATGAGACAGATCAGTTGTGGTCAAGGAAGGATGTTCAGCCTGTTTCTGAAGGTAATAACACATTATATCTCCAGTAGTGATTGAGATTTACTTTGGTATCAGTCTTCCACTCTTTGGAATAACCATTGAGCCAGGGCTTCCATCCTCAAAAAAGAAAATAAAAGACCCCACAAAAATTTGGGGTTTTATTTTGGGTAGGATTTATTTTCTTCTTATGTGTATGGTACATGTTTATGTTCAGGCCCTTTTAATGATTATTTTTGTTAGGAAAATCTGCCTCCTGTTCTATTTTATAGACACTATGGTCATGGTTCTACAAATCACTTAAGCCTGTATTTGGTTTCAAAAGCCTTGGGGATGTGCTCAAATTCAAAGATTAATTATATATTGTTACCACTGCGTACTCATTATTAAAAATTCCCACTACCGAAGTTAGCTGCGAGCTATGACAGGAACACAACAGAAGAGTGCACTACTGGGGAACTAATGCTTAATTAATACAGTGTAGCCACTAGAAATCGTAAGACTTGCTTTAAAAAACCCCAAACAATAATTTGTATAATTTGCAGCACAATAATGAGTGCTTTATCCCCATAAAAAATCAGACTTTCTCTCTAAATAACCTTTCTGATGATCATTATATGCAATAGCCTTTGCCTTTAGGCTGACAAAAACTTGGAAACATTGTAGCTAATTCCTAACAATTTTCTGAAGTAGTAAAATGCTTTAGTGATTGAAAACTTCCATTTTATCAACTTGTATGTTCAGTCATTCATTACCAGTCTCATGCCTAATAGATCTTTCTTCACACATTTAATTCCCCCTCAAAGCTGCCTGCATGCTGCTGATCCCATTTCAGACTGAACATGTCAGTTCAAACAGCTCAAAACATGTCAGATTCTGAGAGAACAATAATTCCATCCTTCTTTCACTGATGTTTTAGATAGAAACTCCTCCTTATGGCTGAAATGATTGGGGGCTAGGTTCATCAAAAATATCTAAGCAGCTGAGGTAGGAATTAAAAAGGAAATAGAAGCCCCCCCTTTTAATGTTCATTTTAATTTTATGATTTTTGGTTGTTGTTTTTTTTTTCTGAGAACCTTAAGCAGCTTTCATACTTCCTCCCAGTAGTCATCATAATCATTATTTATTTTTTAATGTTAGGAGTGAACTGCCAAAGGCATAAAAAAGACATGACTTTGTTTCTTGAACCATGTTCCAGTTTCAGTTAACCTTGTGTCAGTCCTGAATAATTCCACCAAATTAAGCATCAAACCAACTCAAGTCCAGTAATACAAATGCAATAGATTTTTATCTGAGTGAGAAGTTCTGAGATCCTCAGGTGCTGGGGAAGCAGATAAAGTGATATTGATTGTATTCCTAGTGTAATTGAGACAACTATCTGCATAGTTCAGAGAGGTTTATTGCCCCATCTAGTGAATGAATTGCATAAAAATTGTAACGTGCCATGGTCATGGACATGATATACTTAATCCTATAGTACAAATGACAGTGTCTTGTATTTGTACCTGTATATTCAATCCAGTTAGATTTTACTTAATGTGCTTTGAAACAGAAAGCACTGCCTGACTTTTAGCAATGTCCAATTGCACGGTTTGTAAATATTTTGAAGAAGTAGTAGGTTATTTAGGGACATTGTTACACCATGTGCTGAAAGCCAAGTAGCACCACATCAGAAGTCCATGAATCCAATGTGGACTCACAGTTCTGGGGACTGGAAACACATATTCACAACCCTACTATGGCTGGCTCAGCACGCAGTGCGTCACATCAGGCCCACATTATTTGCATGTTTTTTCACACATCAGTCCATTGTCTGGAATTTTAGGGAAGGGTTAATAAATTGATCGGGCAAGATCTCACTGTTTCTCCCATGAGAAATCCAGCCAATAATGTGTAACATGGTATGTCAGAATCTGCTTTCAGGCATCCTGGTTTTGGTCAAGTTGTTGTAGAGAGAGTACATTCTCCCCCCAAAAAAGCCATATTCCCATAGAAATGCTTACACAAAGCTTAAATCCACGCTATTATTTTCATGAGCATTGTTGCATTGCTGAAAGAGTCATTATAGACAGAAGATCATCTAACAGTATCACTACCATAAAACACTACAGTATTTAAGTAGGTATGCATGATGTAGATGCATGCTGGAATAGCCCTTAAGGTTAAAAAGGCCCACACATTTCCATCAAGTCTTTGCTTACTCATTCATTTTTGAGGATCAAACACATTTAACTGAAAAAGCTTCTTTTTTTTTTTTTTTTTTTTTATTTCCAGTTTATCATGAATAGTATAATTTGGGAGGGGGAAGCTTGTTTCTGCTTTTGCTTTAACAGATTCTTCATAAATTTTGTATCACATGTTGAAAACTCAATGAAAAGAAAATAAACCCCACATATATCTAGCTAATTCAGGTCTACGTCATTCCTCCAATCAGCATCTTGCTGGAAAGAAAGGAGAAACATGGCATATATCATAGGTAGGTATGATTTTACATATGGTGCAAACTAGAGGGTTAGGGCAGGAGAAGCAATGTTGTAACGCAAATGTTTTGGTAAACAACACTCCTCTACAGTTCACCTACAAAGTCACTGGACACTCAATGATTCATTCTGCTACCGCTTTGTCTTGCTGCAAGTGCTCAGACTGCCAGCATTAATTATTGACAGGGTCTTCATGCCAAAAGTCTCATTTTTGACAAGAAAATGGCAGATGTTTGATGAACGGTATACTCTTTAGCATGGCACTTCAATTTCTTAACCCCAGGTACTATCAGTTGAGTGCTGGAATGCCCACTAACCCAGCAATGAAAGGAACTCGTGTCCCTGGGCTAATCCTTTTCTATCACAAGAAAATACAATGGAAAACATAGGCGATGATCATTTGGTGTCAGTGCATGATCAGCAAGGACCTAGTTCTCATTTCTAAGAAATGCTAGGAGAACAGATGTTTGCTACTTTGATTGACACTGATTCTTGATGGATTTATTTAATGCTCTAGAGAAAATGTTCTCATTTACAACTATTATACTTTTCATTTATATTTCCCAAGACAAATCATTATTTTGGGTGTTGGTTTGAGGTTTTTTTGGTTTCTGTTTTGGGGTTGGTTTTTTTTTTTTTGGGGGGGGGGTAATTTGTGTCAAATCTTTTCAGGTAGGATTGGAAAAAAATTGAGTGTACTCCTTAGGAATGTAAGTTCATGTAGGCTATGTACCATAATTAGCAAGAATATAATTACACAGGGATTTATTTATTTTCAGACAAAGTAATTGAAAACCCTGTTCTGCTTTGATTATCTATCTACAGATTTTCTGTGGTCTCAACTACTGTGAAATCAAACAGCACAGAATATTTAGTGTGTTTATAATGTTCCTGTGAGCTGTTATTCCTGTTGAACAGCTGAGGGTATGATGCACAAAGGGGGCTACTCAAAATACCCCCCAGTGCCTGTGGCAGGTAGAGGAGCATGAACGTACATCTTTGGTTGTCGAATCTAGCTTCCTAACCTAAACGCTGTCCTTTCCTCTGGTATGCATCTTTTATATTCTTACGGTGATGATGGGATCAGACCTAAAACTATGTCTACCTTGAAAGTGGTTTTGTTATTTTGTGGGCCACTTGCCAGAGTGATATTCCAGAAGAACAAATCAGTATTTTTAAAGGAAATTCTATCTATTTCCAATGATATATAAGCATTTTACTGGAGCTTTGACAGGCTCTGATTTTGAAATCATTGATCACAAAACTTGTTACTTGTGGTTACAAGATCATCTGTGATGAATGCAGTCTTAAAAAGTGCTCTGCTTCTGTTATTTTTAAATCCTTAGAAGGTGGTTAGAGTGCAAGTCCATTGTGCCTTGGCCTGCACAGGTGATGTCTGCATGATGGAGGCTGACTCCTGTTATTTTCTATTTTGAAGTAGTAAGGAAAATAGGATGACTTTTTCTTTAAACACTATTTGTGCACATTGCTGTAAGGTATTTTTATGGGCATTTTTATGGTTTCAATGTTTACGGACAGAGGAAAGGATACAACACTGATTTATATGGTTGATGAACTAGCTGACTTTTGAAACCTGCCTAAGTTTCATGCTTAACAATTCTCTAATAGTGACTTTAAATTTTCACTTGACTCCATGCTCTGTGGCAGCCTTAGAGAACAAGATTGTGTCCTAAATGAGCAAAGCACAGACTTTTTTTCCCCATCTGTTACAAGAGTAAGCCAGAACTGTAAAAGTGTGTGTTTGCATTTAAAAAGAAGCCACTAATAGATGGTCCTTCTCTAGAAAGATCAAGGAGGTGTGCAGGTTAGTGAGGAAGAGAACAATACTATGTTATATTCAACAGTGTGGTTCTCTTTATAGAAATGTTCCTTCCATTTTTTTAAGAAGAAACAGTAATGCAAAGCTTGATGGACTCTCAACAGTTCTATCAAGGGTTGGATTAACCCTCACAGCCCTGTTTCTGAGGTGGTTTAGGCACAAAAAAACGTTAAATAGTGTCTTATAAATTCCAGTTGAAATGTTAGTAGCATATATCTGGTTATTTCAGATGTAAACATCTTTGAAAGCCGGTACCTAAAACACCATGGCTTGATTGCCATAACTGGTATGGAACAGCTCTCATAACATCTGAATGCTCAACCCAGCGTGATTTATATATAAGTGTTTGCATCTGTGCTTGTGTAGCTGTGTAAATATAGCTCTTTTCCTACACATATACTGTCTGAAATGCCATATATATCTAAGATTGTTCCAGCATTGCTTTTTAAAAGACAACAAATACTTTAGCAATGTGCACAATATAAAGCTTCTTAGTTTAATGTGAAACTGACTACACTTAACTAAATTCTCTGTGATATTACGACTTTTGCCACACATTCAGGTTTACTGATTAGCAAAAATAAGGTACCCTTCCTAAAGAAAATGGAGTACAGACCTCAAATGTGTTTCTAAAGCTACTGCACTTTATCAAAGTGAATAATTTAATTTTGATCTGTATTGATAAACTTCAGTTGTCAGGGGGATCAGCAGGATAGAGAACGTCCAGTGCCTAAGGCCATGCATCTTTACAAATTACCCATGGATTTGGGTGCAGTGTTGTATCCTTTATCAGGGTAGCTTACTTACTGGGAAAGATAATGGTTTTGGAGATTCGGATACTTTTTCAGAAACCTCAAATTGGGAGCTAACTTGGGAGCATCCAAATTAGACCATTCTGTCTGTTTTCTCTTCGCCTCCCACATTGCTCATAGCTAAGTTTGTTGTTTTGAATGCATTGTTAGGCTGAAAGGGATAGATCTGGAATTTTATTTGTCCCCAAATCAGTTTGCACCTTTGTTTCTTTGAATCGGTTACTTAGTATAAAGATAAACGTGGAGTTGAAGCAACTGGTCATGCAGCAGTTGTTGCGAGACTGCAGACAATGGGGAATAATTCTGACATCTCTGATCTTGAACGTGCTTTCAACTTACATCAAAGCTTGATGCACACCAGCATCCATGGTCTTCCATTTACTTTTTGCTGCCATTCACATTTTTGCCTCTACCATATGAGAACAAAAGGAGTTTAATTTCCCCTCAGTGTCTCTGCTTCTCCTTGCCATTGATTTCTTGTGTCTCACTTCAGCAACTAACATGCTTCACATCTAGTGGTTTTAGTTTTACATCTGAAGAATTATTAGGATGTAGTCCAAGCAAGTACGTAGTCCTTAGACCCTGAGGTATGGAAGGGGCAAGAAAGATGGTGCTGTCCCAGTGCACAAGGTTTTTTGATCTGGAAGGGTGAACTTCTCATGAGGTTCTTGTAACTAATACTGTGCATAAAAGGAACTGTGTGGTGCAAACTGGGTAATTGGTTAATTGACCAGGAACAAATTCTTCCTGCCTTGGAGAGTACAAGTACACACTCCAAGGCCACCAGGTTACAATGGTTTAATATTGAATTAAGTCTCAATGAAGGTGGTTTAAACAAATGTATACTACCTCAAGACTGGAGCAATCCAAAGTTGTGCATATGGTTCACATCATAGTCTTAGCACCTCATTTGCTGTGCATCTATATCATTACTGAGAGATTTCCAAACTGTAATTCCTCTTATATATTTCCGATGAAAACACTGGAGCTGTTCAGCTGATTAAATGTCTGCAAGCCCAGGCCTCTTCAACAAAGGCAGTATTCTCTTTTTTCAATAAGGAGGGTTATAGAGATGGGTTGAAACTTGGATCGTTGTCTGCAGGGATATCATATAACATGTAAGGCAGGTGAGGCAGAACGATGAGACTGAAGCTTCAGAGCTGCAAATTGTATAAACCCAGTCTAGCTATACCGATGCTGAGCTCTGCCAGCTGACAGGACTAAGAGCTGCTTAACATATAACGCTTGAAAATGCACTTCTTGTGACAGACCGTGGCAATAAATACTCTGTGGGGTTTGCTCATCTGTTTGTTTTAAGGACAATGAGCTAATCACATTCTCAGATATTTTATGTCTGGATTTGGACGTACATATTCTTCATTTCAAACAGTAAACCTATATTCAAAACCATTTAAGAATCTCATTTGGTGTGGTACATTTTTCTCACTAAACATGCTGTTGTCTTCTACACTACAGTTATGTTACTGCACCTCCATCAGAATTATTCCATGATGCATGACATTAGTCTATGCTCTGGAGTCAGTGAGAATGATCTAGCCTGTTAAAATAGGATCTCCAGAGTTAATACAGAGGAAGGATCAGGACGTAATCTTGAAACTACGGTTCATTTAAAGGCTGTTTTGACGGAAGTATTCTGCTCTCTACTGCCAGCTTTCTTCTCTAGAGCACAGCTAAATATTAACCTTTATCTCTTCATTATTTGATCTCTCATGGTTTTCTCCATCCTTGTATGTCCACCCTATAGAAGTTAGCAAAGGCAAGAATGAACAGTGTAGAGATGATTTTTGGCTCTCTTTGATCATTCTGTTTCACCTTCAAGCCTCAGTTCTGCGCAAAGGTCAGAATTATTTGACAAAAAGTTCCAATTCAAATTCATATTTATTAAACATTCATTTTCAGCCTCAGCTATAGTCTGCAAGCAGTAATCTGGCTTCAGCCTCTGGAGAGGTGATAGTGGTTTCCTCACAGACATGCTGTTTCTGTGTCAAATTATTATTGTAATTACCGTGCTAGCTTTCAGTTACAATAGATTAAATCTAACTTTGGTGGAATTAAAAGTACACTCATGTAAAGTGTATAGGGGACACTGAATGTTCTCTATAATGTGGGAGCTCTGAAATCCGTAGAAGACCCTCATGAGGTTTCTTACATGTGTCCTAGTTTTTAGTTTGAAGTTCTTTGACTTTACAAGTACATAAACACAAAAAATGCAAATCCTCTTTATGTTCCTCCAAATCACTGAAAAAAAAAGCAATCCACTGAGCTGTGTAAGACACATTTACTCAAAACAGCAAAGAGAAACAAAGCTGACCTCTTACATGTTAAACCAATGCTAAAGCCCTAAAAAGTAGAGATGAAAAAGTCAGATGAAAGAAAACTACTACCACCCACTAAAGTCAACTGCTTTTAATGTGTTTTGGACAAGGACTGTAAAGGAGACCTCACACTTTCTCTTTTTTTTTCAGTTTGTTTTCAGATTATTCTTAGGTGTCAAAAGATGATCCTGGAATACCTCAGACCCCTTGGTGAAGTCAGGGGAAAGTGTTTTTGGTTTGGTAGTGTTAGCAGTAAAAAGTAGAGCTGTAGGTAACTAGACTAGGACTTTGTCAAAAGGTGACTAGACTGAGACTTTTGGACTTGTTTGCAATTGAAGAGTAGAGAAACAGTTGCCTTTTTTTATGAAGACCACAACGACGGTTGTACTTTTAGCAAGATAGTATGGGATCCACCTGATTTAATAAGATAATCATGCTGGGCTCCTTCCACAGTCAGTAGAGATCTACCCAGTCCAGAGAATAAAATCCTTGGTACAACTTATTTCATTCTAAACAAGATATTTAAAATTGGTCAGATAAATCTCACTTTATGGCCTGTTCTCACCACTGACTGCAAGGCTGGCATGGGTCGACAAGGCAAAGGGCATACACCCATATTGTAAACTTCAAAAATTAGATGAGATGGAACTAAATAATGACTTTGCTGAGAAGCACCCATGCTTATTCTGTCTGGATGAGGGAGGTGAATGAGTCTACTTGCACACAGTGGATCAGGGCCCGCAGTCACTGTGGCAGGATGGAGTTGTATAGTCTGTTTTCTGCCCACAGAGGAGTTCAGTTTTCCAAACTGTTTATATCTGATCTGTAACTCCAGGGTTTTTGTAAATGTAGTTGGTGTTTTGGCCAGGAAACAAGTCTAGCTTCAGGAAATTCTTAGCTATCGAGTAGCAAGGAAAAGAAATCCCCCAAACTATAACAATATCAGCTGTAGGTAAGTAGGCATGTAGCATAAATAATAGATGGTATGGCTCAATTTTTCAATTTTTTTCTCTCTCTCGCATACAATCTTTCTACTTTCACTTTGATTAACTATTTACTGTATTTTCAGTACTTTATTTCATTGATTTGTTTCTACATTCCTTCTCCTACTACTACATGGTTGTCAATCCTATTTGTAGTGAGGTTACATAGAATTACTTGAGCAGGGTGCACAAAGATTCTTAATGAGGCACAGTTTTAATTTGCATGAATCAATTTCTACCTTTATTGTGTTTCCCAAAGGATTCCCCTTCAGCATATTTAGAGACAACCCACAAACTCTGTCATTCCCTGTGTGCTATTAGTGACCTAAACCCAGAACCCTGATCTTTTTCATTACGAATCTACATGGCCTTGGTAATAGAGCATAACTTCATTCCCCTGAATCAGCATGTTTATTTTACTTCTCTTAAGCACCTCTGAGAAACCTACAAAGCCTTTAGAACTGAATTGCAACTACCTTTGCCTCAAATTTGTGTACTCTCTCATTTGCATTAACTTGCCAGACGTCAAGGTGTTCAGTCTGACAAGATGGTCTTCAGCCACATCATACATCACTCATTTAATCCTGGGAATGTTTAACTTTTTCTTTCCCCTTCCACCCTAGCACCCTCCCTCTTCCTCCCAGATGCAGCTGCAGTCCATGCACAGGACACATGCGGTGAGACTCAGCTTATTTGCCTTTAGCTGTCTAAAGTCTCGTATTTACTCTAAGCAGTCTAGTCATCGTCTATGGTCAAACTGAGAGACCAGGGCATCTCCGTAAGACAATGCATCCCGTATGTCTTAGACGCCTCTGTTACACAGGTCAGCTCAGCCTCTGGAAGTGCCTGTTTCTTTCCATGACTTACTGAGTTAAAGTTGATAGTTCAGTTTAAATTTGTCTTAGGTACATATAGTTAGATGTGACCGATTCCATTCTGTGTGTGCCTACAGACATCTGAGGATCCTGCCCTAATTAATGTAATGTTTTGATATCCATAATCTTGTTTATATTATTTTTCTCTTATTTAGCTATTTTTTCCTCCTTCCCATTTCTTTCTGGTTCCTGCCTCCTCTGTCTCTTCTCTCTTTCTCCCTTTCCTTCCACCAATGCTTCTATTTTGATAATAAATAAATAAATAAAATTAAAAAACAGTGGAGAAAAAAGGGAAGAAAACTATCAATTCTGTACACTAAGGATTTGGGATCACTTTACAATATCTAACTCTATCTAATTTTACAATATCTAATATCTATCTCTAATCATCAGAGAGATGATTCTACGTAAATTAGATAGGATGGCAGAAAAAATGCTAACAGCACTAGAATGTTAATGTGTTCCTAAGAAGTGCTCCAAAGTTCTTCATCACAAGCCCGCATGTAAATATCCCCTCATTGGGTGGGGAGCAGTAGTCAATTCTTAAGATACTATTTTAAAAATCAGATCTGTCCTTTTTGATAATTCTAGCAAATATCAAGTGCTGTCATGTTAGTTCTACTCACTAGAAAAACCTATAATGAAAATCAATCCCTGCCAAATAAAACAGGGCATAAGCAGTAAAGAAAACACGGGTGGGGATTTTCTTTTCCAGATTACCATGGCAACATTAAGCCTGTCACTGAAGAACACAATCCCTTACAACACCCCATGACTAAGAGTTTTTAAAGTGATTATTGATTTTTAGATGTTTCATTTTCAGGTTATGTACCTTAAAATGCCTTCATAAGCACTGCCTTTCAACACATGCTGAGCAGCCCTCTTGTGGTAAAAAATGGTCTGATAAAATGTGTTTCAGATCAGGTGATCAAAAAATGTGGGACACTCAAAATCCATAGTCACTTCTGAAAGTCTCAGTCATAGTAAAAAGGAACTATCTCTAAAAGTTCCCTCCTTGTTTTTAATCAGTCTTAGCTGACAATTGATGAACAACTCAGCCCTGTGAAGAACAAAGACGGTGCAAAATTTTATCACAAAAGTGATACTGTAAAAAGAACAGTCATTTTCATATTTTCTTCCTCAGCATCATCCAAGAAATGAGACTCATTTTGCAAGTTGAAACATGATTACTATTTCTATTTGCTGGATGTGTGCATGCCACAATAGCGTATTCTTTCCAGTTCATGCTATAGTCTTAAATAACAACGCAGCCGTCAGGTTTAGATTACCCAAAAAGAAACAAAACAAAACAAAACAAAACAAAACTCTAGCAAATGGGATTGGCTTAAAGGAGTTAACAGGAGGGAGAAATTTAACCTGTTTTCAGTTTATTCTATTTTACTGTTCAGCTTATAAACTGCATCTTCCATCTATGGCTAAGTGAACACAAATCATAGACTGTGCCTATTAGCAGAGCAACAGAAACTGTTTGATTTGTTTGAATAAAGTTAGATGTTTGCCTTGTAGGCAATTGCTTTAAAAAATCATCATATTATCCTTTATAGTCAACGGAGATTTAGTCAGGGTAGCCAGTGGTGTTTGGTGTGCTGTTCATCCCATCCTAAAGTGGACAGCTAAGATAGATCAGATATACCCTTACCAGTAAGTGTGTATTTCTCTCTTGGCTACTGATTCTCTCTGTTGATTCCCAAGGGACCAAGGATGTCCAGTTTACTTAGATTTTTATACTGTAAATATCCAACCTTCCCTGAGGTGAATGCCACCAAAACAACCATGTGTTGAAAACAAAACAAAAGTCTCCCTTCAAAAGTCGACAAGAAATTACTGTTTTCAATTCTCATGGTTTTCAGCCTACCATAACAGATACAAAATCCCTGTCTCTCAGATCTTTCAAAATACCTTCCCATGTTGTTTCAGATTACCCTTCTTGACAGCTGATTTGAATTAGCCTCTCTCTAGCTAGTTGTAAATGTAAACATCCCATTCTCCATAGCACCTCTTTCTAGAATATAACACGTAGAAATCATGGTCTTGGTCCATAGTATACGTGCCTGCTACTTTTACAACCGCACCTGTTTTAGTGTGTGCGACAAAAGATAAGTGGTACCTCTGAATTACCAATCAGACGTGTAGTTTCCATACTGAACTCCCCTCCCCATGCATCAAGGAAGCTGGGCGAAAAACTGCTTTGGTGGCCTTACTAGTAATCTTCACTAAAAAGAAGGGATCCACACTACCTTCGGTACTTACACATGAAAATGAGGAACATCTGATCCAACTTCATCTTAGATTAATCTCCATCCTACAAGTTTATGTTACTATTTAATTGTTCTCCACAAGCGTGCAGTCAACTTTCATTTAATATATTGTTCTGTTACCCTTTGTACAACACCAGACTGCAAAGGTCATGTGTATTTTGGATGCGTAACGCTGCCCGCCTGCCTCCAGGTTGTTCAATCTTTGGTTTGTCTGTGAATCAACACATCACAATTGCTAGCGACAGCCAGTGCATTTTAATTTTTTTGTTTATTTTTGCTTCATTCAAGCAGCTGGTTTGTGCTGTAATTTCATTCTGTCATGTCCGCTTTCCATCTTTGTGATGTGTCTTATGAAATGTGTTGAAAGTGACCTACCTTGGCCTGTTCACAATATGCTGAAAAAAATGCTAATCTTGTCATATTTAGCAGCTGCGTTCAGAAATGCTACTGTAAGCCTAAGAGGGCTAACCAGCACTCTTGCAAGATGTCAGAACTATCAACCATTACCCTGTAAGTGTACGCAATCCTGTGACATTACTGTGTTTGTATGACGCATGTTGCAAGTAAATGAATGGATATTAGCAGAGGGGTAGTAACCAGAGACCAAGCATTCATTTAGTTCTTGTTGCATGTAGAATTTTTTATTGTTGTTCTGTGCTTTTGCCGATGCACCAAGAACAAGAATATTAAGGTTATTTTTTAAAAAAAAATTGTAATTATCACTGATGGTATTTATGATTTTGGGTAGTGTCTGTATAGAAACTATTAATAGTTACTCTTTATTATACGACAAAGAGGTGAACGCTGGTCATACTGAGAGTAAATGTTTCACCTGAAAATTTGTTAGAACAACAGGGGCAGGGCAGGATTGAGTGAAACAGACTCTCAGGTGTAAAACAATTTATGTCCTTTGAACTGAGCGAAGTTGTGTTAGTGTACACCCAGGGTGAGGAAAGGCTGATGTTAACCTAATATCAAAACCTTATGTGTCAAGTCAGAAGTCTTTGTCAAAGATTTACCTATGGAGAGTGAGGCATCTAGAAAAGTGAATAAATGCCGTTTAGTCTAGAGACATGTGAATTAATCACTTTCTCATAGTGCCCCTCACTCTCTGTTACTTGCACAAGAAGCCCACAGGATTTGTTTAGATGAGGCGTACCTTTCAGAAATCTATTATACAATATGTTTCCTGATGAACTTTCCCCTGAATTTCACAGCAGTCTTATCAGTGCAAATCAACACTCTCACAGATGTCCTGCCACACAGATCCAACAGTCCAGCATTTTGCTGAAGGATACTTAGTAGTTATCTTTGACATCATTAAGGAAAAAAGGTTGTTTTGTAACTTACAGCTGCATATTTTATGTTCGTTAGCTAGAAAAAAAAAATTTAAAACAGAAATAAATTTCCTCTGTGATTTTTCTTCAAGGTATTTAAGAAATAGACCAATGAAGATGCTCAAAAGATTCAGTCAACAGACTGACATTGTGCAAAAGCAGATAGAGAATAGAAGAATAGTCAGCAGGTCCATATTCTACCTTGAGAGAAGCTTGAAGTCTAAGAATAGTTCGGTAAAACTAGGACCTACATTTAGGAGGAGATAGTTTGAAATATGAATTTCACTACTTAATCTACAACCTCATGCAGCACAGACTTCATGTTGGGCCTTTGCAGAGAAACAAATTTCACATTAAGTAAGGGCAGTGTTTCAGAAAGATGGGAGACTGACAACTCTCTAAGGTGAAATCCTCTACCTAGTCAATGGCAAGAAGAGTTCAGTCTAAACAGAAGCCCAGAAAAACTCTGTACACTGCCAAAAAACATAATTAAACCTTATTTTTTTGTGTTAAAATATGAAAGTCTCAGTAAGCTTCCACTGCTTTTCAAGTCCTTACTCTGAAGAAGTGATTTATGCATGGGAAAATTAAAAAGCTGTAATGAATTACTGCGTTTAGATGTTACATCAGGTCTTTGAAAGTGATCCTACAGACCTAACTAAGCTTTTGGAAAAGACATGTATTTGTCAGGGAGATTGCTGAGGTTCCTGAAAGTCACATTAACTATGTTTACCATCCTTTTGATAAAATAGATACTTTTGTTTATTAAACATGAGCTATATTAAGCATTTCATGACTAATGACATCCTGTATCTTCACGGTTTGCTCTTTATCCTTCTAATTGGAATATTGTCATGAATATTTTTGTACGTATTCATCACTGAGTTATGGCCAAAGAGATGGGATTCCTCTAATGTAAACTTTACAAGCCTACAGTGCAGCAATTTATATGACAAACTCAGTCCAGATTCCCTTTGTAGTCAATGGAGAGGTGATAAGGCCTTCCTTAGGCACAGATGATTCGTCCTTGTGCCTAAGTGCCTGTTACTCTTCATTGACAATAAAGGGAATGTAGGTGTGGAATTAATTTACCTAAAAATAGATGTCATCATTAGAGACATCTCATAACTTTAAGCTAGTTAATATATACATCAATAGATGTATTCAATACATACCCATGAGATTTACAACAGGAATCACCTCTTCTTAAAGAAGTGGTGGTAGGCATCTACAGGGCAGGCATCTATAGGGCAATGCCCTAAAAGTGCATTTTTCTCTGCATTGGCTTTAGAGACATCAAGTTAATAATTTTGATATAGATACCTACAGTATGTATGTCCAAACCTTGGTGAGGTGAATGTTGTTCTACATGACTACAACAGACATTGATGTCTTCACTGCAAAAGTTTATATTTCATCAATTTAATTTCACTTAAAACTCAGCATTTAAACTGAACATTTCTCTTATTTTGAAGAGGCCTAAATAGCAAAACAACAACTACATAGTCTTCCTTCAAAGACTATGTTTTGAAGATCTTTTGCTTCTTTTGACAGTCTGTGAAATTTTGTCTCAAAAAAGTTGTGCGGTGAGAACCTCTAAGACCAAGGCAGCAAACTCTTTGCCAGAGTAAAAGTTATTCTGTATTTTATCCTTAATAGCACACAGTGTCATCTGTCAAATCTTATGTAAGTTACAACGGCTTTTTTGAGCTACACGGCTTTGCAATTAGTCCAACAGAAGCAGCTACGGTCCCAGCAGAAATGGCACAAGACACATCTTCAGTTCAGTGGAGATACCTGGACCTGATGGGAGAGTATGCTATAAGCTACAGTTTTCACCTGTCTCTCAGAAACAGCAAAAAGAATGACAACCACAAATTTCCTTACACAATTGCTTCTGCAGCTTCAGGTCCCCTGATGTAGGGGACCCATGTTTTCTGACGGTCTCTTCCATTCATTCCAAATGACATCATCACGTATCCAGCTCAGCAAGTTCTTACAGTTGTATCTGCAGGTTCTGAATCTAGAAATATATCTTTGTTACATCCCCTTCACAGAAGCTGGAAGAACCTATTTAGACCATTTAGAACTCATAGTTCCTTGTTCTCCATTGCACAGTTGCTCAAAATATTTCTTTTTTTTATCTGATGTACAGTTACTGTGTTTGTTTAGATCACAGCATTAACTTGGCTTTTAGGAACTTGTTTTAAAATGCAGAATAGGAACACACTGGAACATTCAGTAGAAATCACTGGAAATTCTACTCAGCAATGCAATGTGATGTGCATTTTCATTTCCAATTCACGCCCAGTTATGTCCTATGTAATATCCATAGACACCTCAGCAGTATCCTTAATAACTGTGGATGTGCAAGTGTAAAATAAAGACATGGTTCCTTCAGATACTGGTCAAAGTTAGACAACCTTTCTACTTTCTATTCCTTTTACGTTAAAGGTGTTTTTCCATAACTCAATAGAGGAGCGAGGAAAAACAGAGGACACCATTACCTGGGTCTTTGCTAACACTTTATGGAAAGGCCACTTTCATAGCCATGCTATTGGAGAAAATCTTACGTTTAAACTGTTTTTAAGGAAAATAACAGCTGAAAAATAGAATGTCAGCCTCAACAAAAATTGAAATGCAACTAGCTTTTTTATAAAGTAACCTTAAGACATTCCTCTACCTGTTGGAATGTAAACAAGGTTTTTGCTCGACATTTTGGAGAACATATCTCTTCTAAACAGCCAGGTGAAGCCCAGCTGAGTGATTACTGTCCTCAAAACTTTGGGACCCATCCCCTGAGTTTCTTGCTTGTCTGAAAGTCTGTGGGAAGAAAAGAGGATGAATATCTTTGGCTGTTACACTCCTGAGAATTTTGCTGTATTCGTTAACATCTTCATTTCACTATTGCACATAAACTTACATGTCTCACAGGTGCTGCTTTAAGTCTTCTTTCTTCCTAATGCTCTTGAAAAAACACAGTTCATCGTCATCCACACAGCCATTAGTAATGTCTCAAGTTTTTCTTATAATTAAAATCTTCTTTTCCTCTTTATAGATCTTAATCATCTATAAACTTCAGAATGTGTTACTTTTTACATTTCATGTATTTTCTTCCTGACTTTTATGACAATATTGAAGACAGTATTCTCAAATAAGTTGATGATGACATTATATTTCAAGATCCTACAAACTAATTGTATGATTAATCAGATACAATTAATGCCAGAAAACTGACAATAGAAAAAGTCTTCCTCCGCATCTTTCCCAAAATTAGTTTCCTATGACTGCAGAGAGATACAACATACTAATAGACAATTCTAGTCTGACTTTTAAATCAAAATAGCATTTATCCTTTTGTTGTTGTTGTCATTAATTCTGAATATAAAAGGTAACTGATTTTGAGAGATGATACTTCTTTGTCCAGTTTACTACCTTCATTTGATTTTTTTTTTAATTCCATGTCTAGTTTAAGACTTAAGTTCTTTACATCCTTTTTTGTTTATGGAGATAGTATTATTCTACAATCTTTTCCACAATGTTTCTGTTCTTTTCATTAACCTGATTACACGTCCATAGAGAAAAAGGACTAGATGGGACCTTGAAAGGTCTTTTAGTCCATTGCACTGGGTCACTCCTGTGTCGCTTACTTTTTTTAGAGATCACCAAAGTTGGAGAATCTGTATTCTCTTCATCAGCCTGTTCCAAGGTTGTTCCTCTCCTGTTAAAAATCTTTTGGTCAATGTCTAACTTGATAATTCACAAGATAATTCACAAGATAATTCACATGTCCTCTGGTTTGTGGGTCTTTCACGAAGACTTGAGATTTGGTGCGCATCGGACTAATGAATCATGTGTGTTTAGTACAATCTCAAGGCAAGGGTTGTGATGTGTTTATCACAAAGTGACACAAAGTACGACTGAGGGACACCAGCGATGAACTGATGTCCCATTTCCAGTTTAGTACTGGATATAACATCATACATTCACACAGTTCTTAGAGATGTATTAATTAAGTCGTCGCTTTCAGTAAGACAAACACATCATTTTTGGGGTATTGTTGAGCATGTATTAGCAAATTCAAACGTGTCTACAATATGCCATATAGATATAAGCAGAGTGAACATATGATTTTGAAAAAGTATGCAGCTTTTCCAAAAATCTTTATGGCTTTTTAGGTTCTTTTGTCCTCCATCTACCTCCTTAACTTACTTGAAGGAAATCAATCATATTTTTTTCCCCTTGACAATGTCCTGGAGGTTATTTTAGGCTAATTTATTTATAATAAAGCACTTGCCTTATTTTCAGATCAACATTTGCTTTCTCTTGGGTCTTTTTTGCTGCTCAATCAGAAAATGACACTGACCAAAACAGATGCGTAAGTCTTGGCTGGACCCCTGCTTTTGGGGAGTTTCATCCATACTCAGTTAAGTGTTTATAGGTACACATACTCATTTCCAGCCCTTTTGTTTATACCTGCTGAGTTTGATTTCTCTCTAAACCCTCTTTATTCTGATGCAATGGAAATTAGTTACACCGTGGAATTACACTTAGGTTTCCAACAGTATAAATGAGACCGAAATGAAGACCTTGAGGAATAGTCATGAGTATAAGAACATACACGGGGGTTTTAGCGTTATTTGTATTGCTGTTTTTGGATTTCTTTGCTATGCAGAAATAAATTCACACACACACACACGCACACACAAAAAGTGATTTCAAACACTCCACTGGGATTAAGCAATTGAGTGAGAGGTTTATCGTTGTGTTATGGTAGCAGTCTGAATCCCTTAGCAAGATTACCGTCCTCATGTTTGGCGTGGTAGAAAAAAACCCTGCTTATAATAAGGCAAATTAAAATAACAGTACAGAGTATTAAGCATTACTAATGTGCTATTATTGTAGCAGTGTGAAGAAGTGGGAGCAAACTACAGTGTGTGTGAAATCACTGTTTAGGAACAAATGGGAATGTTGTATATTTGTTTGTATAATTATACAGTGTATGTATTTCCCAAATGGGAGGCAACAAAATATTTTCTGTGTTTTCTTCTTTAATTAAAGTACAAGTTGTTTATTACAAGGCTGGATTAAAGTTCTTTCACTCTGTTATAACAGGAGACTGGCTCGCTCTACACTGCTGCTTATCCCCTTGTTTGGAATTCACTACACGGTGTTTGCTTTTTCTCCTGAAAATGTCAGTAAGCGGGAGAGACTAGTGTTTGAATTGGGACTGGGATCTTTCCAGGTGATTATACAGTGAATTCTGCTTTTGTTAAAAAGAAATCTCTATTCATTATAACTACTTTGCATGCACAGTTCTCAGACTGTGTGTTTATTTATGTATATGTTCTGTATACTAGGATTTTGGGTTTGTTTTTTTGTTTGTTTTAAATCCAGCTATTTTGTAGCATTTACTGAAGGATTTGAATTACATTATTTTTTTTCTCTCCCATTTACCTAGGGTTTTGTTGTTGCTGTTCTCTATTGTTTCTTGAATGGGGAGGTAAGACTTTTAATATTTAACCTCCTCCACTATCCCCATCCCATTTCCTTGTGGGAGTAACTGCTATTCTAATCCTTCACTGTAACTCATCATCTACCATATTGCCTAATACCTTAGGCTGAATCTCACATTGTCTCAGCAAAAGAAAGAGGATGTGTGATGTCTTTATTAAACCAAAACATTGGCCTTGCCAGAGATGATGGATCAGATTAATGCTCCCTAACAGAGGTAGGAACTGTACTGGGCTCTTTGGTTATGTCATCCCAGGTGCAGAACTTTGCGCTTGTCTTTTTTAAGCTTCATATACCTCTTGCTTGCCCACTCTTCCAGCCTGTTCAGTTCTCTCTGTAAGGTGGCTCTCCCTTCTGACATGTCCACCTCACCACCCAGGTTGGTGTCATCAGCCAGCTTGGCGAGGGTGCTTTCAATCCCATCATCCAGGTCATTTATGAAGATGTTGAACAGTGTGGAGTCCAGTATCAATCCCTGGAGGACCCCACTAGTGACAGGCTGCCAGCCTGAGTAAAAAACATTGTTCACCACCCTCCGAGTGTGGCCTGTTAGCCAATTTCCTACCCATCTTGCAGACCACCCACCCAATCTATATCTTGCCAGTTTGCCTAAGAAAAGGCTGTGGGAAACAGTGTCAAACGCTTTGCTGAAGTCCAGCTGAAGTCCACTGCTCTCCCCATGTCAACAGAAAACATTATTTTGTTGTAGAAGATGATCAAGTTAGTCTGGCATGATTTGCCTTTAGTAAATCCTTGCTGGCTTTTCCCAATCTCCTGCTTCATTTGGTTTGTGATAGTTTCTAGGTCTCCTTCCATTATTTTCTCAGGGACTGAAGAAAGGCTAATGGGTCTGTAGTTTCCTGGGTCCTCTTTAGAATAGAATAGAATAGAATAGAATAGAATAGAATAGAATAGAATAGAATAGAATAGAGCCTCCTTTGAGCCCTTCTTGTAGATGGGTATGACATTTGCCCTCTTCCAGTCACCAGGGATATCCCCTGATCTCCATGACTTTTCAAATATTATACACAGTGGTCTTGAAACACGTTGGGGTGGATTCCATCTGGTCCCATAGATTTATGTGGGTTGAAACCCTGCAAGAGGCCATAGACCAGACCTTCCTGCATTACTGGTAAGTTGGCACATACATTGTCATAACTACTTGATCCTTTGACTTGGGGTCCAGCTGCACCAGTAAAGACAGAGGCAAAGAAGATATTGAGAACCTCTGCTTTGTCAGCATTATTAGTGACTAGTTTCCCTGCCCTATTTAGCAATTGGCCTACGTCTTCCCTGTGCTTCTGCTTACTGCTCATGTATCTGAAGAACCCTTTCTTGTCGTTCTTGACTTTTTTGGCCATTTTCAGTTCTAGCTGAGCCTTAGCCTTCCTGACTGCATCTCTGCATGCCCTAGCAAGGTTCTTGTAGTCCTTGATGGGTATTTGGCTGCCGTTCCATAGCTGGTATGCTTCTTTTTTTGCTTTTAAGCAAAAGCTCATTGTTAAGACAGCTGGTGTCTTGTTCTGACCTCTTCCTTTCCCTTTGTAGGGGATGGACTGCTTTTGTGCTTCCAGGAGGCTGTTCTTGAGCCTTATTCCCAGCACTCACAAGCTTCTTTGCCCTGCATGGATGCTTCTCATGGAATCCCTCGCAGCTGGGCTCTGAGCATATTGAAATTGGCTCTTCTAAAAGCCAGGGTCTTTGTCCTACTACTGGTCTTCAGTGTGCTCAGCAGCCCTTAAACTGCACAATGTTATGATCACTGTATCCAAGGCCACCATTGGTAGTTACTTATGTTGTCAAGTAAGTCTTCTTGGTTTGTGAGCAGTAAATCTAGCAATGTGCCATTCCTAGTTGGCATATCCAGCATCTGTAGCAGGAAGCAATCCTCAATACACTGCAGGAACCTGATGGAGGACTTGTGTACCACTGTGTTGTTTTCCCAATAAATGTCTGGGTAATTTAAGTCACCCATGAGAACCAGGTTCTGTTGGCCTGAGGCTTCCTTAAGCACCTGAAGTAAAGTTTCGTCAGCCCCATCATCCTGACTGGGAGGCCAGTAACGGACACCTAACAAAAGATCTCCTTTGGTGACAATTCATCTAATCTTGATCCAAAGGCATTCAACAGAACTTTCGTGGTCTCCATAACTCACCTCCGTACACTCAAATTTCTGTTTTACATAAAGTGCAACTCCACCTCCTCTTCTTCCCTTCCTATCTTCCCAAAAGAGTTTGTAGCCATCCATTGTGGTCTTCCAGTCACGTGAGTTTTCCCACCAAGTTTCTATGTTTTCTATAATATCATAACTCTCTGACTAGGCGCGGAGCTCCAGTTTCTCCTGTTTGCTGCCCAGACTACACGCATTGGTATACACAAACTTGAGGTGACTGGACTTAGGGTTTTTGCCTTTGGAGAGGGTTGGGGGAGCATTCCTCACTACTCTGGTAGGTGAACTCATCCAGTCTGCTGCTTATGAATATGCAGATGTCACCACTTTGGACACTACCCCCCAAGTTCATTAGTCTAAAGTACAATTCATTAAGTCAGTCAATCTGCTAGTGAAGATTCTGCTGCCTCTTCTAGGTAGGTGTATCCTATCTCTTCCCAATAGGCTGTATTCATTGAAGAATATCCTATGATTGTAGAAAACAAAACCCTGGGAATTACACCAGCCATGAAGCCAGTTATAAATCTGCATGACGCATCGACTTTACTGCTATCCCTGACATCTGCTATTCAATCACTGCTATTCACTGACATCCCTGCACTGCTATCTCTGACTGGCAAGACAGAGGAGACAATCACTTGGGCATCTCTCCCTTTCACTTGTGCCTCCAGGGCTCTGAAGTCCTGCTTGATCTTGCCCAGGCTTTGCTTTACGATGTTATTGGTGCCCACATGGAAAAGAAGTAGGGGATAGTAGTCTGTGCTTTTAACTAGTTGTAGCAATCTCTCTGTGACATCCTGGATCTTGGTTCCTTGCAAGCAGCAAACTTCACTTGACCGTGTATCAGGCCAACAGACGGGTGCCTCAGTGCCTTAGCAGAGAGTCACCCACTACTAGCACTTGCCGCTTCCTTTTGCAGCTTTTAGTATGTGCTGCTGGTACAGTTTCTCGCTGTGAATATTGCTCAATGTTTTTGTCTGCTCACAAGGCTCAATAACTGTTCCTGGGTGGTATATAAGAAGAAGGGGAGTGAAGCGATAACCTGTTTCCATGCGGTCACCAGAGACCATGGTGCCTCCTTCTCCAAGGTGCTGTCTGTTCTCTGTTGAAGCTCTTTGTATGGTATTCCTTGGAGGTCAGTGCCACAGGGCCCTAATATTTCTTCTTGCAAAGTCTCAAGTAATACTTTATTTCCTGTTCACCGTCCCTAACACAGCATAGCCTGCTAACTTCCTCCTGCGGCTCCTCCACCTGCTGCCTGAATGACTCTACCAGAGCCCACCTTGAGCAGGTTGGAGCTTCCACCCTCCTCCACCCAGGAGGTAGGGTTGCAGTCTTTGCATCCGTCCACCTGGACAGCAGCTTCCCTGATGGGAAGCTCTGTCTGGGTGGCTGCCTCCACTCTTCCCAGGCTAGCCTGGCTAGGTAGCTGATTCCTGCCTGGTCTCTACTACCATGCTTCCAAAAACCTCAAAGCACTGCCTAATAATCCCTTCTAATTCCCTGGAGACCTCAAGCTGTTTGGTAGGCTTGCACAGCAACCAGCTAGCTCAGGTGACCACCAGGGCTGCAGCCTAAGCCTGCAGATGAACAAAGCAGGCAGCAGCCCAATAACTGGCAGAGTGCACAGTCCTTCCTGCGCGAACTGTCACACAAACTGCTGGTGCCGCTCTCAACAGATGCCGTGCCCTGTTGCTGATGGTACACCCAACAGATGCCACGTCCTATTGCTGATGCTGCTCCCAACAGAGGCTGTACCCTGTTTGCACTCCTGGTTGGGTGCTCCCCAGGAGCTGGTTATATGCGGCTTCCCTCAGTTTGACCTGGCCATGGGGACAGCTGGCACCACCCAACTGTTGCCCACTCCCCTTGTGAGATCTGACTCCTGCCGGCCGGTGCCTCCACACACAGAGCCCAAGGGTGTCAGATGCCCAGAAACCCGCTCAGACACCCCTCCGGGTACTTTGCGAGCCTCATACTCGTCTCAGCACATGGCAACTGCTGCTGCTGCTGCTAGCGTCAGCTTCCCATGTTTGTTTTTTTTCCAATTCACCTGTTCTGATCTGCAAATTGAAATTCCCCTGCCTTTGTTTATCAGACTGAATACCTGAGACAATAGTTTTCTGAATTAATGGAAAAAGACTCCCTCCTCAAGGCTGCCTAAGAGGAATATATACAGTTCATCTATTCTCTCCTCTACTGATACACATCTATTGTGCAGTCCAACAGAAGACTTCTCCTAAAAATCACCTTCTTTTTTTCTTTTCAAGGAGGCTGAGACCATTTATTTCTACCAGTTTTAGTGCAGTAGGTGTTCTGTGCTTGTTCACATACAGCGTGCAATAGCTGGTCTTTAGTACAAAAGGTCTCTAATTCCTTGAGCCAAGTGATTCCTTCTCAGATAACCATAACAATCTCTTTAAGTTCATTAAACAATCTTATAGGTCATCTTTGCTCATGGGCTTAACAAGGTGACTGTTAAAGGACTCATAGGTAAATGTTAAAGCATTATTCATGGCTCAGTCCCATGTAGCTCAGAAGGTGAATTCTGGATCATGCCTTGCTGGAATTAGTGCCTGCATTCATACTTCACCAGCTGGCATTACTGGATATCCACCTCTCCCACCTACAACTGTTGTTTCATCCATTCCATGAGTGCTAAAAGAATAGCCAGAAGGTCTTGTCTAAAACCAATATGGAGATAAGCACCTCCCAAGGTAACACAAACAGTGTGTCAGATTCCTGTAACCCCTTGGAGGGGGGGGAGCTGTTCTTAGCCAAACTAACAAACACAATCAGATTAATTAAAACCATTTTACCTCTCAAGACATTAGAGAATGACTTGTGCTTCCACTAAATTACTTAGGGTAAGAAAGGCTTCACCTTTGGTATATTATACTGTTACATATGCAAACACTATTTTCTTTTTACAGAGGTAATATACCTCCATACTCTATCTAATCTATACCTACCTATACGCTAACTAAAACAGAATTTTAGAGGTACTAGAAGGAGAATCTAAGTTTTCCAGCTGGACTTTTCCTCCCTGTAGTTAGTGTCCAATACAGTTGAAACACTTGTTTAGCATTTTGACATATACTGATCCATTTTGACAACTGTACTAGTGTAGGAAGATCTAGTAATTACTATTAAAGACAAGAACACCTTTGACTCAGCAGCTCATTGGAGACTGCAAAAACATATTGAGAAAATATCTCTACATATTTCCTTGTTCTTATGCTTTTTCATTCAGAAATATGCTACAGGCTACTGTCAGGAATGGGTAATAGATTGAGTCTGACCTAGTATTATCTTATATTAAATCCTTACGATCTTATGTATATATGTACAAATACGCACACCTAGCAAGATTGCCAGGAAATTGGTGATGAATGAAAAGTAGAAAAACTATAGAATTTTTTACTTACTTTCTAATTGGACTTCTGACCACGGATTGTTTTACTGTTGGTGATTTACTGTGGGTGCCTATGAAAACAGCTCAAGGGAAAGGAGGCTGTCATAGATATATATGAATCCAAGAGCTGTCATCTGCTTAGAGGTGATCTGAAAGCAGGAGGCAAAGGTTTCAGTAGACACGCATCCATTAATGGCAGGTGAGAGACAAGCTGCCTTTGTGGACAGGTTATTTCATTACTGTCTAGTACCTTTTGGTTGCTGGTTCCTTTGACTCCTTGTTATGTATTTGGTACTGCTCATTGATGAAAACAGGACATTTTTTTCCAAGAAGCTAGCTAAAGAATCATGTTGGAGTTAGTGTTGAACAGGTCTTCTATGCACCTCGGGGCTGATCCTAAATTATCTGAAGTCAGAGACACAGAACTCAGGCTGTTATTCCCACTGCATGCTGGACCTCTTTCAGACATGGAGAAGTTACTTCAGATTTTGGTGAAGTAAGGAGATTAATAGTAGTCTTAAAAATTGTTCTTTCAAATTGTGGGGGTTTTTTCTAAACTTGATAATTTGTCAGCATGTCCTCGAGCGGCTAAGTACATAAAAAATGACCTTTTGAAGTTTCTCCCTAAAGGTGCAATCAGAAATAAAGAGAAAATGGAGGAGCTGGAAAGTCAACCGGTATTTTGCTGTGGATTTCAAACATCGTCATCCTTCTCTAGCGAGCAGCGGAGTGAACGGGGGGACACAACTCTCCATTCTGAGCAAGAGCAGCTCTCAGATTCGGATGTCCAGCATAAATGCGGAGAACCTAGCGACATGAGCACCTAAGGAAAAAATATCAATCAACAAGCAAACCAAAAACCATCCCTTTAAAAAGAAAAAAATCATCATTTTGGTGGTGGTGTAGGTCTCTTCCTTTTCCTTTCCTTTCCTTTCCTTTCCTTTCCTTTCCTTTCCTTTCCTTTCCTTTCCTTTCCTTTCCTTTCCTTTCCTTTCCTTTCCTTTCCTTTCCTTTCCTTTCCTTTCCTTTCCTTTCCTTTCCTTTCCTTTCCTTTCCTTTCCTTTCCTTTCCTTTCCTTTCCTTTCCTTTCCTTTCCTTTCCTTTCCTTTCCTTTCCTTTCCTTTCCTTTCCTTTCCTTTCCTTTCCTTTCCTTTCCTTTCCTTTCCTTTCCTTTCCTTTCCTTTCCTTTCCTTTCCTTTCCTTTCCTCTTCTCTCCTCTCCTCTCCTCTCCTCTCCTCTCCTCTCCTCTCCTCTCCTCTCCTCTCCTCTCCTCTCCTCTCCTCTCCTCTCCTCTCCTCTCCTCTCCTCTCCTCTCCTCTCCTTCCCAACATTTCCTTGATGTTGGCAGAGGTGAAAAAGCAAAGGAAATGTGTATATATATATATCTTTTTAACAAACACTGTAAATACCCAACTGTACTCAAGGCCATTAACAGAAAAATGTTTAAAAGACAAACAACAGGCCAAGCCCACCCACTTACATTTCAGAGCATCTGCAAGTAATCTGTTGTCAGTCAGAAGTAACACGTGATTGCTGTGCAGTTGTGATCCTTGGTTGCCAAACTGATACTAATCTGTGACTGGACATGACCATTGTTATTTTTCAAATTGTTTTCCATTTTGGTTTGGATTTGCCTTCTTTTTTTCCTAGTCAAACATATCTTAGCCTGTCCCTGTCTTTTGGTGTGTGAATTTCTGCAGTGTTTCTCTTTTGAGTCTTAGGATGGAGCGAATATTCTTGGGTTAATCAAACCAGCCGATTCAGGAAGAACTCCAGAAAATTAAGTTCATGGCTGGATTTAGTCAGATGTTCTGAGTGGACTTAAAGAAACTGCTGTGCCAATGTGAAGCTGCATAGCTACCATCAATCAGTGGGGGGACTCCAGGCAAGAGAGATGGGATCAGCTGTCTTTTTATGTACCCAGGGACACTTCTGAGAATGCTTAATGTTCTAGCTAAGCTGTGAATTTTCTAAATGGGCCATGCAGTTGAGATATATCTATATTTTTGGCATTGACTGATCGATCGAGAGATTTATTGATTGGATTATTTGAATAATAAAAAAACCTGTCCCCTCCCTCCCACGTTAAGAGCAAAAGTTAATTCCAGGATGGCCTTTCCCTCCAGATAACCCTGAACCATCTGCATCCGTGTCCAAACATGGCATGTTTTTGGGTACTGCTGTCTCACAGTGTGGTGCCTTTGCAACCTGCTTGACTTCTGTGTGTTGACTCTTCCCTGCCAGAGCAAGAGGCACAAGAGGGATCTGGCATGATCATCTTGGAAGGTAAAAGTCATCTGCATTTGGTGAGCAACTAAACTGAACAATAAGATGGTATTGAAGGAAAAGATAAAGACTTCGGATGACTTCCCACACCTGGCAGTTTCCTCTCTCTTTGGATATTCTGTTTGTTTAACCACCAATGGTCTTACCGCTTTTCTTTGAGAGGAACTAAAATGTTCTTTCAACCTTTGCCTTGTAGTTAAAGCCACGACTGGTACATATCTACTTCAATCAAATGTCGGTGATGTCAATTCTTGAAAGTCTTTATACAGTGCATAAAGGCTTTGAGGAGTGTCCTAGCGCTCACTTTATTTTGGATTTATGAACTGATATATATATATAAATATATATATGTGCGTGTATGTGTATGCATATATTAAAAAACAAAAATGAAAATGACATTTTAAATTTGAAGTTTTGAACTGAAACTAATAGTAACCAGGAAATTCAAAATTCAGGCTTGTTCTTTGGTGTTAGTTGACATGATCATGAACTAAAAAAAAAGCGAAAGACTCCAAATTTTAGAGTCAGTTGAGTGTGAGCTTTTAATTTCACTGGTTTTTGTTAGTTTAGGTAAACAAAAAGTTTTAATGTCATTTTAAGCATAGGTTTTTAAAAATAATGCTAGTTTCCTTATTTTTAAAAGGAGAAAAAAAAGGTCAGAAAGTTGTGAAAGAAATATTAATAATAATACTTAACACTTATATAGTGCTTTATGGGACATAATCTGCTCTTAGTTGTAGCAGTGTAAATGAATGTAAAAATAATTTGAAACAGACAGAAATGTTGAGATTGACTTCATATTTTTACAGGATCATGCTCTTATGAGATGCTTACAGCCCTTTCAGGTGAAATCTATCCTTGCACAGAGGCCCAGCAAAAAGGTTTAAGTCACTTACATTACACAGCAGTATCTTAAGTGGGAGTTAAATGATCCAGACATCTTTTTTTCAAGTCTTCAGCACTGGTTTGCTGCTCCGAGAGCAGAATTTGTCTCTACCAGACTCTCTGCAAAAGTCACGGAAGTATTTTTAACTGATAGATTGGAGGTTCCTCTCTCATTAGATGCTGCTAAAAGCTATTTTAGAAAGTTTCCCAAGGAATCACGCACTTTGCAGTCCAGAAAGACATGGGAGATAGGGAAAGTCAGATCTATCAGGTAAATGCATACTTCGACATTTTTTTCAATGAGACTATCTAATGTTAGATGAACAGATATCATTTAGTTTTGTATTTTCTGTAGTATGGGCTTTCACAAGGTATTATATTGACAATACTGTAAGTGTATTATTTAAAAAAATCACAAAGTATATTTTGCATGAATGGCTAGTAGCCAATTTTCAAGCATTAATAAACTAGAACTTTTGAGAAAAAGGTGTTGAATACTGCCTCTAGCTGGAGACTTTTTGCCATGCTTCACTCCAGAGCAAGAAGGTGTTTGGATCTTTTGTTGTTGTTGTTGTTGTTGTTGTTGCTGAGGCTTTTTCTGAGCTTACTTTTGGATTCTGTCGTTTTCCTGGCTGTCCTACAGTGCTCTGCAATTTGAGTTGGTGGATCTCAGTCCAGTGCCTCGTGGGCAAATGTCCACATCACCAAAACCACTCTCCTATCATGCACACTGGAGACCAGGTCCTCAGCTAAATTAAAATCAGTACAGAAAACCGTTGTTATTGTTAGAACAAAGCCATTTCACTTTGGCTTGGGGTTTGGCCTCAGCATATTACTATTACTACTGGTTTTTGGCGGTCTCAGCAAGAGAGGCCAAGGACTGAATAGTCATGAAAATTTGGACTTGCCCCTTAAATTCCTAGAGCCAACGCTCAGGAGCAAGACAAGTTGGAGGGCAGTGGAGGGGAAATTTCTGCTGTTACAGTCCCTGTGTTTCTTGTTCAGTGGACAAATTGAAGTCTTCAGTACTTTTCACCAGCACTGAATTTACTAGAAGAAATGGTATCTCTTGACATATTTAATATACAATATATTATACAAGCAATCCCCTTCTACTATGATTTTTTTATTGGCGGTGTTGATGCATTTGCAAATGTGACTTTCCTTAGTCACTCGAACTTTCTCAGTGTTACTGGAAAGATCATACTTCAGGTGTATGTAGTTATCTAAACCAGACTCTGATGCCATCACACAAATTAGCTCTCTATAAATCTTTATGTTGAATGTAAGCTGAAGATGCTGGACATGCATGGCCACCATTCACAGTGGCTGTCATTTCTATTTTTTTCAGGATGGAAGAAGCCAACAAGTGGTTTGCTTCTAAGCGTGTGTAAATATCAATTGAGTGTAACAGTGCTTTGTTTGATTTTTCACTGTGAAATATATTTTGGACCTAGAAAGACTATGTTATTAAAACCAGTACATAATTAAAAGAAAAACAAGTGTGCAGTGCTCCTTGAGCCATTTTTTCTACCATAATGTATTTCTTGTCTAATTTTCTTATTTTGCTTTTGTAAATGTACAAAAAGTTTATGTGCTGCAGCTTTTGTGACTATTTACTGTATCTAACCACTGTTTGATTATTGACTTTTTGATGTGGAGTGCTGGTACTATAGGACAATTAACATCCCAAAATGAAAACTACAACCTATATTTCAAAGGATAAGGCTTGTTTCATTGCTGCATGGTGACCTCACCTCCTTTTACCTTCACCTACATTTAGTATATCTGGAACTCAGAGCCCAGGTAATGAAACTTAAATGCTTAGCTGTGGGAGGTTTTATTTCATAGAGGAAAAATACCCAAGTTCCTCTGCCTCATTTAAGTATTTGTATTTGAAAACCAGGTGTTAAAATGGGGTGGTGAGAGAAGGGAGAGAGATGAAAGCAGGTGAGTCCAGAGTGAAATGCAAAAAAGGTGCCATTTGGAAGTTAAATTCAGATACTGTATTTGGTGTCTAGCTCCTCCTTTTCAGCAGCTGTCCATCATTGCAATTGAAGAACTGTGTCTTGCAACTACAAGGCTAAATAACAACCAGAAGTGGGCAGGAACTGACTGTGCTGATAATTTGAGATTACATTGGCAAAGGTGACTCTCCCTAGACTGTCTCCATCGTCAATGGCAAGTGTGAGATACCTTCCAGAAGGGAATGCAGAGCAGTTAATAAAATCATAGAATCAACAGCCCAGGTTGGAAGGGACCTTGAATAATCATCTGGTCCAACCTTTCATGAGAAAGGGAGCCTAGATGAGATTATCTAGCACCCTGTCCAATTGCATCTTGAAAACCTCCAGTGATGGGGACTCTGCCACGTCCCTGGGGAGGTTATTCCAGTGAATGATTGTTCTCACTGTACCAAATTTCTTTCTTATATCGAGATGAAACCTATCCTGGTGCAACTTGTACCTGTTCCCCTTGTCTTCTCCATGTGGGTCCTTGTGAAGAGACAGCCTCCATCCTCTTTGTAGCCACCCTTTTAGTACTGGAATACTGTGATGAGGTCCCCACCCAAACCTTCTCTTCTCCAGGGAGAAAAAACCTAACTCTTTCAGTCTTTTCTCATCAAGGAGGTTGTCCATCCCTTTGATCGTCTTCATGGCCCTCCTTTTGACCCTCTCCAGTTTGGCCACATCTTTCTTGAGTTATGGGGACCAGAACTGGACACAATAATAGTGTTTGTTAGACTCCTGCTCAAAACCTGACCTGAGAGAATCTGATCCTCTTCAGTAGTGATGAAAGGATTAGTTGCCATAAGTTGCCTTGTTCATGTCATTTTGTAAAATTGTGTCTTTTCATAATATTGTCATATCAATGATGGATGAAATTCTGTTTCTGGATAGCATGATAGCTTCTGTGCTTGCATATGAAGGGCTATGCAGGACCTCTGGTTAGCTCAAAGATTCAGATTTTCTTCATAAATTCCATAGACAAAAGAAGTCAGTAACTAAAAATATGCAAAGCCAAAATGATCAAGAACAAAACATATTTAGCAGAGTTAGAACTGTTGGTCTCTGACCCTCAAGTGTTCCAGAGCAGCACAATGTCATAAGGACACTTAATCTGAAGGAAACTCTGTAATTGCCATTCTTTTCACAGCATATTACTCCCACTCCTAAACCGATCAACTCCCCTCTTAAAATTCAGTAGGCTTTTCTTTTTCTCACCTTCTCTTTCCACTGGAAAGTTACTTTAAAACTTCACTCTTCTGGCAGTTAGAAACCTTTTTCTGAATTCCAAATTAAAATAACTCCTGGCTTGTTTATGCTCCTTGCCATACTAATCTTGACTCCAGTTCTTTTCTCCCTTCCTGAAATATGAACAGCTTTTTTTCAGATAAAGTCTACAGTTCATCTTTGATCATGAAGCTGAAAGATAAGACTAAAAATAATTATGCTATTAAGCTTCATTTGTTTCAGCTCTAATCTCAATTTGGGCAGCAAAAACAATGCGAAGCAGCAAATACAAACATATGCAAATCCATTGAGAACAGCAGGAAAATTAACTGGAAGCAGCATGCCAAGCACCTTGAAAAAAAAAGTAACAATAAAAACTAAGAGAAAGATTTCCAGTTCTTGAAAGTATATAAACAAGATTAAGTTTTTGAGCAGCTTTCATTGAGTCAGATCTAAAGGCAGAAATCATCCCCTTCTCCTTTTCTGGTTTCAGTTATAATCTTGCAAGAGAAGCTGTATTGCTGCTGTTTCCAATCAAAAGGATAGGACACTCATGCAGTAAACATACTGCAGGAAATCAACATTCAAATGGGCAAAAATATACTGACTGTGTCAGCTTGTGAGGTTTCAGTGCTCATGTGTCTGACACTGCTACTAAATCCCTACTAAATCCAGCCTGTGAACCATGCAGATAGTAAACTTCATATTATCTTTCCAGCCCAGCCCTGCCAGAAATAAATATAAAAATTTCAGAGGGTATCGCAAAAAAAAAAAAAAAAGTCCAGAGTGACTTTAGTAAACAGTGGCAATAAAAGAAATGCAAAACCCATTCATTTCATTGGCTTTATTTGCCTTGTTATTGGAAACTGTTTTTCAATAGTGTTTCAGAAACAATGCTTATGGCAGAGGTTTTCAACCTGTAGTCTGTGGAGACTTCAGAGCCCATAGTCTCTTTCTGAAGTGTCCATACAAGATGCTTAAGGAAAACAAGGTCATTCTTTGTATATAGCAATATATGCTTGTAAGACTCCTGAAGGGCTTTTGTCGTACCTGTAATTATGTGAAGGCTCTCACAGATCAAAAAAAGGTTGAAAAGTACAACTGCAAACAGCTGAGGATGAGTTACTACAAGCTATTTTCCCAGGACAATCTAGATGACTGTCTGGTTTTTCAGCTTTCTGCGCATAGCGTCATCCAGTCTTTGATGAACTTCTCAATGCCTCCCATCCAACATCCACTTTGACAAACAGAGATACAGAGGAGATGGTGAGGAAAGCATGACCACTGTTAGCCAGCTATAATCACAAGAAGTATCTATATCCCAATATTACAGAAGGGCCAGGATGAAAAAGCAGTGTAACCAGGTCTCTTTGTAGCCTTTTCACAGTGAGTGATTAGTTTGAGAAGACACAGGTAGAACAGATGCTTCACCCTGGATGAAGCTGCTGTACTCAGCTCATTGTGTCCTCAACATCTACACGAACATGCAAGCTGTGATTTCACAGCTGCTGTAAAGTCCTATGAAGCCTTCTTACATGACAAAGTACAGAATCCAAATGCTGAAGGTAATACTTATAGTTTCCACATTCAGTGGATGTACCTAGAAAGTTCAACAAATTAAGCTTTTCCTCCTTGGCTTGATTATGTGATTTCATGATAGTAAGACTTTCTTTTTTGTTCTGAGATTTTCTCATGTGGGCAAGGCTTCCAGAGAAATGTAGGATGCTTAAAATCATCACTACACGACACTGTAGAGCAATAAGTATGACCTCAGCAGAGCTATTATGGCACAGAAGGTCTAAAGGGATGCAAGGCAAGGTAGTAAGAACAGATAGAGTAGGACATATGGGACACCACATGAGGTCCTGTTTGGCCTCCAGCTACCAGACAAGATCAGTGTCTCCTACAGTTCCTATGTCATATCTATGAGCTCTGTGTGGATGTCTAGGAAACTGAGATAAACTCATTGGGTGGGATTCAGCTCCAAACTCTGATACCTAGACTTTGATATCTATGTGAAGGCAGTGTCTGTTGGAATCCTGAGTCTACAACTGTAGAAAAGTACATAATGCAAAGATACAACCAAATACCTGGTTTTACCTGATTTTCTTTTTTAGAGAGTTAAATATCAAAGGGCTATGTTAAATATGTGTCCCTTTCATCATCCGGCACTTTCAGCATTAGGCATTCTGGCTCGCAGGCAAAGTCCTGGAAAAGATCCTGTGTCACTAAGCAGGCAGCTAAGGAGATATCCACATCACTTAACTTTAGACATCAGTAGTGAAGATATCTTCTAGGTTCTCCACTTTGCCTTTGTAGTCACAAGAGAGAAATGAGCGATTTTAGAGTATAAGCGTCAAACATATTTTTGATGTCTACGCAAGGGTGAGATGATTCATACTTTGCAAGTAATCTGTTTCTTTCCACCTGGAATACACTTCCAGGTCTGCTGGAAGCTATTCCTCAGAATAGCTGACCAGATCAGAGACAGATGTTGACACTGTGGAAGTCTACATGTAGATAACTTTTCCCCTGGCAACTTTGCCCAGTCACTGTTATTCTGTTTCATGCATGCTGAGAAATAATGGTCTTAAAAAGCTTGGGGGTGGCTTCTGTTGGGTATTACCAACCAGATTTGGGGGAGGTGCATGCCTGATAAAAGCTTAGTAGCTTTCACCAAGGGTAGTTTTTAGGAAGCCTTGTTCTCTCTGTCAGATTGTTGTCCATATGACCAGCACTTCCGTGTCCAGAAACAAACTATGGTATGTAGTGCACATGCAGTGAAAAAAAGCTAGGATTCTACCCTCTGCCTTTAGCAGTCAGGCACATGCAACCAGTTCAGAATTGCATTTAAGAGTAACATTAGGAAGATATGGAGTATGCAGTAGTAGTTAATGATGCTCTGATGTTAAGTTCCGTGCATATATGTACTAAAGAGCTAAGTTCAGCTAAATACACATTGTACTTTGTGTATGAAAACACACCAGCAGAGCTTGAACCATGTTTTGAACCTTGTGGTCTTTCACCTTCTTATGATTAAAATTGCAATTTCCCATTGGCTTTCTTTTGGGGAATTCATCCATGTAAAGAATTACTGTGTGATATGACACTGTGTGATATGACACTCTTCAGTGTCTGTAATGACTTAGGCTTCTGGATATGCCTTTTCCAATGGACTTTGTGCTTGCAGAGAAGTCTCAAGAGGCCTTTGTGTACCGGTGTAATCTGTAAAAACAAGTATTCGGTGTGTTCATTTCCTTTCCCTTCTTGTCAATTTAGTGGCAGTGTAACATGCTATAGCTCTGAGAAGTACCAAGTTATTGGATGGAAAGCTGTATTTTGGCTTTTGACTGTGTCAAGGTACAAACTTACTGGCCTGTTGGGTCTAATACTGACCTTTTTTGGTCAAAACTGGTTTAATTGGTAATGGGATCTGGGGTTATTCAGCTTTGTTATGAGGTGGAAACACAGATATCAATTGCTGCTTTCTAACCTTTTTTGTGTTTTCAGAAATTGTTTTTAACATGTATACTGCTGTAGATGACACAATAAATGTATTATCATTTTGTATAAGTCTGTTCTGATATAAAATTGCACCAAAGAGATTTTTTTGTCTGTAAAGTTACAGGGTAGTGTATTTTTTCCTGAAGCAACAGGATGGAGTTTTTTGGGCTAAAAGGGTTAGCTTCCTTCCTCATGGGAAGCAATCCCTGGATTCTGCTGGGCAGAGTCAGTCCTGGACGAACCAGGCATGAAGTCTTTGCCATTAGTGGGCGATGCACACTCTTCCTTCACCATCAATCAATGGAGTTACATGAGGAAGGTGTTTAGCACACTGCATCAGTATCAAGCATGACTATGGTCTAATACTGCCAATACAAATGCAACACACTCTCCATTGCAACTAAAAGCCCCTGTGGCTCTGAGCTTTGATCCACAGGTCCCTTGGAGCCTACATATTATTTCTAAGGGGTCTAAACCAGAAAATAAATTCTGTTTTCCTCAAAGGCACTACCAGCTGGCAAAGGTAGAAAAAGTTTGATCTCTATAACACCTGATATGCTTCAAGGCTTCATTTCTTTTCTAGTCAAAGTAAAGCTCAAGAGTTTTATTATCAGGTTCATTTTCAAAAGATCAGGTACACTCACCCTACTGAAACAGAGGCCACCAAAAGCAGGAAAGGGATGCTTAAATGCAAGTAGCTAGTGTGATTTTGGGAGCTGTGTGGTATCCTGTCTGGCCTCCATCTGCTCTTCCAGAAAAGTGTAAGGGTCCAAAAATCTGAATCATATCTCCAGGACAGCACAGATGTCTTGGATGCCCCAAGACATCTCAAATGGCATTTGGTAGCTCTGTTTATGCAACAGAATCCAACTCCAGATCAATAGCCAGTGATGTCTAGACAGCTATACAGTTGGCCAAACGTAGGTGCTTACTTTAGGGAGAGCTGAGTGGCTCATGGATTTCACTAACTGTATTGCTAATACTTCCAATGGCTTAGACATCTAAATCATACGTATAGACTGCAACATGCAGACGCCTGAATTTAGCTATCATAACCTGTGAGCTGAACACCACCTTTGCTTTACAGAAAGAGTATTGCATTGGGTATTTCTTATCACAGCATTTAATTTTTCCTGAAGATCATTCTCTGTCATGCAATGCACTTTTAAATTGATTTATTATTTCTTCCTTTAGTTGAGATGCACTGAAACCTTTCATGTTTTTCAGGCCTGTTTTTTTCCAGTAGCTTCTACCATCCTTCTGCACTGCTCTGAAAATCCAGCTCTGGGTGGGTTAGGCAACCTTGGGGAAGCTCAGCATTGGCAAAGCAGGTAAAGCTGCCTGCTGGAAGGATTTCTTTTAATCTAGAGTCCATACAATCAAGCTTTCTGAAAAAATGTGCTGACACTGTAAGAGTTAAAAATCTACTCTTGGTGACAAAATTTCACTTACCTTAACAACCTGTCTTTTCTGCAACACCAAGAAAAACAGCTGAAACAGTTGCTTTTAATCTTTCCAGGTTGTCATGTAGTTTGTAAAGGGATTTAAAAATAATACTTAGAAGAGTTAAACTGTGTAAAAGACGCCAGGGGATTAGAGGAAGAGAAAGCAGCATTTCCTAGCTGATGTAACTTAATGATATACTGCAGCTGTCCTTTGGTAGTCATGTAAATCTCACTTGGGAGAGGGCATATCTCAGGTTCGTAGGGGCTGTGAGCAGGGGGCAATGTTTCTGTTTCTGTGCCTAGCTTTCCGGACTGCACACATCCGGACAGGCCAGCAGCGTGCCCAGCGCACACCGCGCACCACGAGACGGCAGTGCCTCCGCGCAGCCTGCACAGCACTTCCAGACACCGTTTGTGACAACCCCTTTGCTGCCTTCTCAGACCTGCTGTCAAGCAATATATCCCTGAAGCGTTCCCTACTCCTACACGCACCATCATATCCTCAGATGTGCCATCGAGAAGAGATCAGCAGCCTTTTCACAGCCCAAACAAAACCTTTGTCCAAGAAACTTTTGCACTCCCCAGGACTATTAACCTCATCACCAGGTTGTTCCAAGTGTGCCCTTTATAGAAACTATGTAAATAGTGGCTTTGCATATACGCAGAATAACTTCATATAGCCCTTGATTCCAGCTTATGACTTACACATCCTGATCCAAAATGTTTGAAAAGTAAAAGACTTGAAAGTGTTAATAGCATTGGGAGGGATGCAGGGACATTTTGGACAAAGGACAGGCAGAGCAGGTGGCTGGTGTATTGCTGAAGTTGCTGGAGAACTTTTGAGGCATTGGGTTGGATCTCTGTGAGATGAGTTGTAAAGGTGACTGGAAAGAGCTTGAGGCAAAAGGGGATATCTGGGGAGTTGATGCAAGCTGAATGTGCATGGTGATGGTATATGGGTACAAACTAGGTTGCAGGGTCTGGTAGGAATGGGGGGGTTGCTAGAGCTGTTGAATTTTTTATGAGGAGACTGAACACTGAATGACTGATGGAAAGATCCTTCATGGTGTACTGGGACCTTATCACCTTTCTTTGCCATCATTTCTCCTTCCTCTGGATCCTTGGTCCAGCAAAGAAGCTTCCCAGTAATAAAGGAAGAGGACATATAGTGAGAACAGTGGTCTTCAAGTCAAATGCAGGCCATCCTGGGAGCTCAGCTGGGAAGTGGGAATTGCTGTGTGACACAACAAGACTGATACATACACCAAATAAACGATGCAGTTAGGTGGGAGAGAAAGTAAAGGGGAGATTGTACTGGGAGAAGAAATCTCCATAACATAAAGCCTCAGGCCAGGTTATTTTTTGAAGACATGTTCCCAGGTCAGCCAAAAGCAAAAGCATAATTCACTCCAACTCTGTTCCTCTCCAAAGGCAGATGAAGAGATATGGGTCAATTCCTTCATGTAGACAACTCAATAATGTTTACCACAACTATTTCCTCAAGAAAACATTTAGAAGTAGTCAGATACCTGAACTAACGGTCCTCTCTCAAACATGGATAGAAGCGGGGTACCACAGACCTATATCTTAGTGATGGTGTCTTGGAAGGAGCGTGGGGCATTCACTCAGGCTGTAGGATCATGCAATGTAAACCTTTTCTTGGATGAAAAGTTCAAAATTGTACATATTCATTGGCTTCAAAACTGTATCCATAGTAAACACAATTATAAGATCGTCCTTTTTTTATAAAGTCTCAAATGAAATATACAAACTGACATAATTAAAATTTACAAACTCACAGCAGCTGTAATTATCACTTGCATTTTATAGATGTACATCGTACAAATGTGTTCACATCACTATACTAGGCAGCAAACCTAAACAACACAGGAGCAAAGGTTACTTTTACAAGGAAAACTGATAAGGATGTCAGAATAGACAAAACAACCCCTTATAGAGGACATCTGATTCATTGGGACAGATAGGTTAAATACCTAATTAATAAAGGACTGATCTGAATCATATTTATAGAAATCTGGACAATTCATCTCTGCTCTAATAATGGAACTAGAGATGAAGCACCTAAAATCAACAAAGGTTTCCACGAAGTCAAATGTCTCCTGGTCTAAACAAATAACCAAGAGTAGAGCAAAATGAGGGACTGGAGCGCTACTTTTTAAAGCTAAACTGGTATTGCACTTCACAGAAAGCCAGCATGTACTTGAATGGCCATGGTCCCTAGCAGTGCTTTCAAGTCTAAATGCAGGTTCTCCTGGGAATGGTCCTATCTTGAAGGGAACTATAGCTGTGTCTAGTGTACCTTGTATGCCCTTTCTTTACTTCTGGAGAGTTTGAGGTAAAGTCCAACTCAGTCCTGAAGAAAGAGGAAGGCCACCCAAAGAAGTGATGCAAGCACAACATCAGTTTGCTCTGTTTTACTAGACCATACTTTGCTTCACTAGACCACACTGCTGTGTTGTTAATTCTAATCCCAGAATCATCATTGAGTGGAGTGATAATGAGTTGAGAAATGATGGGCAGGACTGAGATAATCACAGCAATCACAGCAGATTAGTCCTCAAAGGAAGGTCCCAAAAAAACCACAAAAGCACAGTTTAATTGTGTATTTCATTGATGGATCCAGCCAGCCTTCAAGGTGGCAGAAGATCTGTTCCAGCTACACAAGGACCAGCATCTGGGCACTAAGAGTAAGTCTGTAAGTCATTCTGAGCTCAGGGTAACCCAGCTGGCATACTGCATTGGGTTTGCTCTATGTTCTTCCTTCATACACACATAATGTGCCTAATGTTCAGCTACTCCATGTTTTCCCATGGACAAGAAAGGGCTTGGGGTCTTCTGGCCGAATTTAATCTCTGTTCAACAGGCATGGAAGAAAAAAACCCAAGCACATAATGTAACTCGTTCTTTTTTTGTGTCACTCTTGAGGCACCTTGAGATTCCTTTTAAAGGAGGTTGCTGCTCTATAGGTAGGTGCTTAGCAAGTTTCTGTGTGTAATCCCCTTTAAGTTGTCTCAAAACAACTAGTAAAACATCACTAATCGTTATGGCAAACCTTTGCCACCACATAACTCTTTCAAATGAAGATTAGGAATAGTGGTCTTGAAAACGGGAAATTTCGGGAAACACTAACAAAGGCGTGACAAACATGTTGGGCCTGGCAGGAATTAATGTAATTGGGGTTTTTTGGGTGCTAACCTGTTGATTCACACAAGCTCAAGGTCTGGCTTTTTACAACAAAACAAGTGGATTTTTTGTGCTTAAAGAGAGATAGAACCAGGGTTGTGAGACTGATCTGTACCAGGTGAGAAAAGCAGCTCGCAGAAGGCTCTTGGCATTATGGAAAGCCACGAAGGATCCAAGCTGGCCATCTCTTAGGTAGTATGTTACCATGTCACAGCAATTCATCCTGCTAGAAAAGCTCAGACAGAAGTTACCCCATTCTGGTACACAGATGTTTTCCTTTTTGGACTGATTTTTTCAAGCAGTGACAACTGAGTGACATAGTTGACTGGACTGTTTTCTCTGGACAAAGTCCCGTGTTTGTGTGTGAAGTTCAGGTATTCTTGATACTGCCATTTGCACAGTTGTTTCTTCAGTTCACTTTGAACCTATAGAAAAGGAATTTAAAAACAAAGAATCAGAAAATTTAAACTTAGTGGGCATTGAAGGTAAAATATGCCAAAATGTCTGCCTGACTACTTAGCCCAGATGCATGAAGGCACTCAAAACAATCAGGATTAAGCCTTAACACATTTTTAGAACTTAAACTATGTCCCTATTCACTTTTGAAAATAAACAGACTTAATTTTCAAAATTCAGGGGATGATAGGGAATTTTTTGACTACCGTTTCTTTGTTTATTGTTGTATGTCTGCTTCATAAATATTTCTACCTTTTTGTATAATTTCTATTTTCCTCATACTGAATCTTCTGTGCCTCCTTGCTGTGACCTGCTATGTGCAATAAGGGTCCTTCTCCTGCCTTTCAGTTTATCCAGATTGTAATATCTCTTAAAGATCCCTTACTGACTCTGAAGATACTGAATCGACTTGAACACATATTACATTTGCGAGAGGTCTCAGGGATCCTCAAAAGCGTAGGCAAAACTAATTTTTTTACCATCTGACACACAACAGGTAGGTTGAACAACCCTAGAGGTCCACAGCCTGCTATTGACACTACTGGAACCGGGGTGAGGGGACAGTGGGAAAGTAGGGGACAGTGGGAAAGTAGGTTCTGTTGCCCTACATAAAGCAGCTTACACTCAAAGCTGTAGCAGGGGGAGAGCAAGCAGGTGCAGGAAACACCCAGTCCTTGCCACCATTCACACGAGCAATCGGCTCCTGTGGATTAATTGCTCGCTGTGCCCTGGTACCTCTGTTGACATTCACCTTCATCTCCCTCTGGTTCTCCCGCGAGGGGGTGGCTCTCCTGAATGTCTACAAAGTCATTTACAAATCCCATCCTAAACTAAGAAGATGTGTCAAATGCTTCTAACCACATAGCTGCCATCTTCTGTGGCTGTCATTAGTACTGAAAATCTATGACAGTGTTATAGTTGTAGCACCGTTAGCACAAACTCACTCCAAATTAAATGCAGAAATAAACTGTTTAGTGAAACTATTAATTGTCACAGGGGATGTATGTATGGACAAATGTGATTTAAGTACTTTGAATTTAGGAATTAATCTAGTAATTCTATTATCTAATCCTCTACTAGGTACTGGCCCTACAGAGATGCACAGAAAGGAGGGTGGGACATGCAGAAGTACATCTTGGACATCAGGGCTCCTTGAAAGTCACTGGCAATATTTATCGTTGAGGTGGCCCCTATTCTGCCTTTATTCTCTCTGTTAATGACACAGACATGCCAGTCTCAGTGTGCGACATCAAGTATGGATAGAACATGCCCTCTGGGCTTTCAAGACTCTAGTAAATAAAAGGAGCCTTTGTCCACCAACCCAGTACTCCAGTACTATCCCAGCAAGCTCCAGGCCCTTCAATGCTCCTGTGTACCTTATTCCAAAAAACAGGACATACAATACCAGCTTCATCTCATACAGATACCACCCTGTTTGGCAGCAGCACAGTCTCTCATATTGTTGCAGATACTTAAAACTGAAGGAACACACACAGAGAAAATATTAGTTTTGGTGATTGCAGGGAACCATAACAGATGCAGGAGGGATCCACTGCCAAGTTGTAATGAGTGGCCAATCTGCTCCAGAAGCAGTTATCCCTAAGCAGCATGGATGCAAGCCAACCCGTACCACTTAGTCTTGGGGCCAGAGATCACTCTCTGCCTGACCCTTTTTTAACACCTAGTACATTTGTGTGTTGCGAGGTACAATATGCAAGATAATTAAAGGCTGTTGGCAAGGAGTCTATGCAGACAGAAGGCAGGTGGGAAGTAGAGCATTCTGTATTTACAGTTAGTCCTGAAGGCGCTCTCTCAGAACAGCACTAAAATGGCCATTAGAAGTTGTTTTCCTAAGTAACAAATGTATTTTAGGCATCATTCATCCTTGGGTAGGATTAATTTCACCTGCATTTAGCCACCTCTATGAAAATGTTCAGTGTAAGCTAGTGGGGAGACTGAGGCACCGTTAGTGGGTCATTCTTCTCATCTAACCTACACACTTTTCTGAGGATGTGGATATGTTTTTACATTTTCTCACAGCTCTTGTTTCATGGCTTTTGGGGAAAGTGCAAGCAAATTCTGGCAATCCATACAGTATTTACACAAGGAAATCCAGATAACTTTCCTCCTTTCTGTGGGAAGCTGTTAGTTTTTAAAATGACAGGCTCTCCAAAATGTACTACAGCGAATTTATCAAAATTCTAACAATGTTACAAAAAACAGGAAAAAAAGTGTTCGAACAAAACTCCTGAAAACACACAGGCTGCCCTGGAGAAGGGAAAGGGAAAGGGAAAGGGAAAGGGAAAGGGAAAGGGAAAGGGAAAGGGAAAGGGAAAGGGAAAGGGAAAGGGAAGAAACTCACTAGGATAAATAAACCTAAAGAAAGTAAGGAGTGTTACAAACTTTCCATTGAGACATCATCATGATAGCTATAGGACATAAAGCAGAAAAAAGTCCCCTGACAGGAAAGTCACCAACCATTTGTTAAGGGTCATTGCTTCAAAGCTTATTTTGTGTCCTTCTGTCAGAACTGTATGAATACAAATAAAGTCAACAAAGGTACCAGGGGAAAAAGACATATGGGTATTTCATGCTTTCAGGAGCAGATCAAGGAACAGATCTGTTCTGGAAATAGGGAGGAAAATAAAAGAAGAAGAGAGGCCCATGAGTTTAAAAGGTTTTGATAAACTTCCGTACTTGCTACTTACCTCTGCATTTGAGAAGCAATATAGAAGAGCGACAACAAAACCCTAGGACAGGGAGAGTAGGGAGAAAAAAGCCAACCATCAGGATTTAAAGCACAGAATCAGAGAAAGACATAAGGTTTCATTCAAAATTTGAGTAAGGCAACAAAAATACCTATTTTCCGTTGTTCCATTGGAATGTAGGTGATGTGGCACTATTTATCAGGTTTTCATAATAGGATTAAGTTCCTCAACGGACTGGCGACACTGTATGTCTATTATTGACCTTGTATGGAGACACTAAGGACTAACTTACTGTCTACTGTATCCTACAAACAAGTTCTTCCTCAGATAAGGTAGCAGGGACTTCTGTCTTGTTCAAGTCTATATTTACAGTAATAAATAAACCTTATATTTACAGGGTGAGAACCTGCTCTTGTTTTGCATCTTTACTGCAAAAGTAAAGTTTATCTTAAACTATCTTATTTCACTCACAAGACGACGGCTGTGTACAAAACAAACCTATTGGGAAAGGTCTTGGGTTCATATTCACCCAGAACTACAGTCAGGCATTGTCTGGGGGAGTGTTCGTCAGCCAGAAGCCAAGTCATTTTACAGGCTGTGCAAACACAGGCAAACACTGGACAGTGTTAGACTACATCTGTATTAGTAAACTGAACAAGGCGCAGCCCCGAACACTGACCTTTGCTTCTACATGTTGTTAAAATGTCAGCGTGGTCCATGACACAGCTTTGTGTCAGGCCAACAAGTATTTTCCCAAACAGTGTCCAGCCACGGTTGAGAGGTAAGAAAAGAAGAGGGATAATTTTCAACACAAAGGAACATGGACAAGCTGTTGTGGGGTACAGGGGAAAGGGGAAGGAAAAAGGCCTCTGCTATTTATTACAAAGTGTACCATACCCAGGCCCTGGCCCCCTCAAATCCAAGATATTGTTCTGAACAGTGGTATAGCAAAATAAAAGAAATGAAGAAGTATTAACATGATGGATTCATTACTGCTAAAGGGTAAGGGCAGAACAGGTTGTTATACATTATCCTTATTTTTTCAGTCTTCTTATCATCACCTTTATTATAAGTGGAATTAGTTTCAATCAGCTCACCTTAATCCATAGGTTGGTCTTCATGGTACTCAGTCACTGTTATTCAATAAGGTTAGATGTATTTTTTTGTGATTATTAATATGAAGTCTGAGTCAGAACTCAAAACTAGTGTGAGATTTCAAATAACAAGGTAAGAGAACAAACAACAGAAAGAGCTTGTGAAGGAATAAGATGGAATGTGTGTGCTGAATTTAGACACATTATTAACACCTGCTTTAATAACCAACATAAAATGTAAAAATCCTGAGCGTGTGGCGTTTCAGCCCACACCTCTTAGGACTGATAAACATTTTGTCCATCTTACCTGAAAAGAACCCAAGCCCAGCTCAATATAAAGGCGAGCTTCCAGACCAGTGCTTTCTGGGAAAAATGCAAATACAATGTAGTGCACTCCAAAGAGGGGGATCAAGAGTAACGTGGATTTAGCAAGTCTCCTGACAAACCAAGAATTAAAGAACAATGCACTGTTAGAAATATGGAATTACTGATAGCAATTATATGTGGGAACAAATTTTAATACAGAGGACAGCTCCAGAATGGAGGCAACTACATCCAACAAAGTTATAGGAAGATTACTTTCCGCCACTCCCACCATCAACACCTGGTGAAAAAAGATGAACAAATCAACATGCAATTGTTCTGGATTGACCTTTAAGGGTTCTTCTCCCTGCTATACATGCAAAAACAGGGGCACCAACCTAAGTACTCTCATCTACTCTCCTGAGACTAATCTCAATCACATGTAGGTATCTCCCATATAAGTGTCTCAATGTCCAAAACTGTCAATGGAGATCTAATCATCACTGTCCATAAGACTTGATTCAGTTGCTTAAATGGTGGTGTGAGAGCCACTGCTGATGTCCTAGGGTATTCTGCTTGGCCTTCGGCTCACTCCAGAAGGGCACAGGTTTACGCTAGGTCCTGTGCCATAACCAACAGCCATACCTACATATCTTAGGATGAGTCAAATAGCTCGCTAGAGTCCTCTGACGGCATTGATGAAATCCTCATTGATTGTGAAGGGGATCATAAACAGGAAGGACTAGGTTCAGTTACCAGAACGTCAGCATCATATTACAGTTAAGAATTTAAAGAAAATTATCTGCATCTCTCTCTGTGTGGCCATTTGTGTGGAAAGGATTGGAAGTGAGATGGATGCATTACCTGACATTTAGTGTTTACACTTTCAAGCTGGGTTCTGTTGGAGTTGTAATACTTTATATTTTACTTTTCTCATTGTCCCCAACACATCCACCCCACCCTCCTCCCCCTGAAGTAAAAGAGACAAGATATTTGGGATGAAAAGGAAAGTTTACATTGTTATTTGTTCTGGGCATTTCTCTTTCTATTAGTTAGGAGTAGAACATTTTGTGCTCCTGCCCATAAAACATCTCTTATCGCAGCTAGAACGGGTCAATATCAAGAAACCCAGAAATACTTACACAAAGTGGCTTGAATGGCTCCCTCCTCCCTCTTGAGATTTCAATTTATGGACTAGAATTCTGATCACATTAATAAATATAATAAAGTTAATCTGGAAAGACAAGACAAAATCTGTAAACTTACTACAAATCAAGACATATCTTCAGTTGATACAAATTAACTGAAAATTCCCAGTTATAGGAATTGCACTGGTATAAACCAGTGAAGATCTGCTCTCAGATCAAATCAATAGCATTAGAAATAGTATTATTTTCCCACCAGTATATAGTTATACATAAAGATATGCTGAAAGTTATGTTGAATGAATATAGACCTACATATCTCAATATCGGTTTCTGTCTGATATCAAGTTCTAGTATTCACTGTCAGCACCTCGCAGATCTTACAAGGTCTAAATAGTCCCCCCCATTCCCTTCATTGTTTATGACAGGGATTATAACAGATACAGTCCTAAATGACATACTGTTTTCTCCCTAAATTTAGATGGAATGAATGTGTGCATAAGGGAGATTTTTTTGTCTTAAGTTTACATCGTAAGAACTCATTTTAAAAATATACTAGATAAAATGAACTATATGTATTTCTTGCATTAAACTAGCTTCATATTATCTAAGAGTCTTGCCAATATGGATTGCCTTTCTTCAGAAATGACTTACAGAGACACAGACACAACTATGGTATGTGGAATGGAGGTATCGAGGTGATTCCATTATGTCCTAGCATGACTCTCGAAAATATAGGGTTTACCCTTTAGATGGTGATTTAGGGTGTTTGAGGGGACACACACCCCCAAAAAAACCAACAAAAACAACAGCAACAAAACCACATGCTATACAATAAATTCCAACTATTTTAAATTCAATACCATAGCATGTGCTATTGCTTTTCTCCCAGCTTACTGAAAGGAGACACTAACTTAGCTTTCACATTTCAAAAGATACTCAAGACAAAATGAAAAAACATACTAATACAGTTAGCAGAATGGGGCCTTTGATGATCCATAACACCACTCCATTTTCATCATCATCCCAACATCTGAAACAGCAAACAAAAGCAGTCATGTTATCTATCCCATGTGAGCTTTTCCCAACACATGAAGGTATTTCTGTCACAGAATAGGAAAGGGATGGACACTAAGTTTTAAATCACTATTTAAAGGCCCTTGCCATTACTCGTACCCTGATACCACTCTAAAAGTCTCTGTGCAGCCCAATTGAAAGGAAGTTTATTCAGTAAGAGGCAAGGGTTGAAGAACCAAAACAAAGTCAAGAAACACACATTTGTATTTTCAGGTTTCTTTCCTGCTCTTCTGTTGAAAAAGTGACTGTTTTACAGGGTACAAATCAGAGACTAAACTACTGTGCATCCACAGAAGTAATGACTTTGGGGTCATGAGGAAATAGGCAAGAAAAATCTAGAGCCCTAGTAAAGGTACCCTGAAGGGAGAGAGCAGAATGGGCTTTTGGTCCTTGTTTTGAGGCTTTCATGCATTTAACATCAGTAACAGTCCAGCTTAGCTCCCTCCAGTCAAGTGCCATACATGCTAGGTTACATCATGCTCCCTCTTCTTGTATTTTCCCTTCCGGTTTTGTGACACAGGATATTTGGCTGCATAACGATAAAGCTTACAGATGGTGGCTTATCCCAGCAGGCCTGAGTGTATCTTTGCAATGTGAGCAATTTTCAGACCAGCTGTCTGAAGAACTTGGCTTACTAGGCTATTAGGTAAAAGATGAGTGATTCTGATACTGTAGTTTGTTTATGTATCTAATATTAGAAGAGCAACCAAATGAATGGAGGATCTGCAATGAGATTCATCTGACTGTGTAGACATCTTCATCTATTCAACTTCCTTTCCTTTGCAGTCAAAGGACATCAATACAGCAGGACACAATTAATCTCATCTTAAAGTGGACATCTAAAATACAGCAGAGAAGTAAACTGAGCAGGTAGGCACTTTGCTGGAAGAGCACCCGAATTTCAGACACTTTTCAGCCCCCTCTTTAAGCCTGTGAGAACTTGTTGGAGCTCTTGTTCCTGCTTTCCACTGTTCTCTGAACTCTCTCCGTAACTGGAGTATCTTGTGCCAGATTCTTCTGCTACAGATCCAACAGATAAAGCCAGCAATTCTTTGGAAGAGGAGCAGTAGGAAAAGAGGAAAAATGAAATCTTCCTTGCACCTCACCCGGCTACAAAAAGGAAGCACATGATGTGGAAAGGTCCGACCACTTCCACTTATGAAACATTACAGTGGAGAACTTCTTCTGCAGATGCACTGCAGTAATATAAAGAAAGGAAAATAGGATGTGCCAAATGTGGTGGACCTTAGAACTTACTGCTTCTACATCATTAATCTGAGGCCTGAGCAGGTAGGTGTAAAATAATATCTTTTCCAACTGATCATCCATGTGAAATGACCTGAAGGCTTTCAGGGCAGCTTTTAGTAAACAATCATCTGCTTTATACCTGGCTCTCATGTTAAAAGATAAAAATAAAGGAAAAAAAAAAGATGCAAAGAACTGAGTGGAAATGAAAGAAGAAACTACTTATCAGGACACAATGTGTTTGTTTGGGAGGTACTTATTTGAAGAGATTAGGGTTAGTAATTTATGGCTGATTTTATACAGAAGTAGTGATTTTCTTAAAATATAATTATTTCAAGGACTGGGCATTAGGAAACTAAATGAAATTTCAATGCCTACTATGATATTTCCAGGTTTTATTACTCCATATATGCACATCAAAATCAGAAGACTTAAAATTATTTTCTCACTTGTGTATGAAGTTTAAAGATTAGAGGCACAACTTTGGAACAATATCTTTTGTTTTCCTGGTTTTTTGTATCTATTTTTTCCCCACCAGCAAATCAAAATACAATACAAAATAGGATGTCCTTGGCTTCCTTATCCAAGCTCTAACTTACCCGGTATTTTGTCGATGGATTCTTGTGAGGACCCAAGCAAACATCACAGCAGCGGGAGCTCCTGGACAATTAAACATGGAACACACAACATAATTGTTTTGAATACTGTGCCCATGGAAACTTTATTCCAAGAAGGTTCACAGTGCAGCAGATTGGATGTACACTAAAGGTCAAACAATGGGCCAGACAATTTTAAATAACTTTATGAAAGAGCTTAACTCACTGTTCAGGGAAATTAAAAAAAAAGGACCAAAAAAAAAAAAAAGCAGAAGAATGAAATAAAAACAAAGGAGAATAGGGGATGCTGTGAAACTATCTTTTAAAAAAATAACAGCTAAGAATTACTTGAAGGTTTGGATATTAATTACGAGCACTTGTGAAGCTGGAGGAATCACTTATTTAGCTAAAGCTCTTTTATCTTTTGAATTGTGGCTAGCATGCAACTCTCTACACTAGCTGGAAGAGTTCACATTTTTGTCCTAAGGAGCCTCTACTAATCACTCTAGACTCATCAGCTGATGAGCATTCCATGAAAATTTAGCTAAATCCATGAATTGGTGATTTCTAGCCTCACTTTGTCACTGCTTATCCTTCTGCATTTTTTTTTTTTTTAATCAGATCTATAAACTAGCAATTGCTTTTGCTCTCATTCTGTGGAAGCAAATTTCCAAAGACTAAGTGACTTTCAAAGCTGCCACAAAAGGGACTCTCATCTGAAGCAGGTGACATTTTCACTGATAAATCTAAGGAAATATAGGTAATATCTTTCTAAGTATCATTTGAGATCTGTAGGAAAGGCTCAGAAGTTGTCTGTCCTAATTTTAGACCTTTGTTCAAGGCCTTTAAGCTGGGACCATATGCAATTCAAGTTGCCTTTTCAATTAATCAAGAGAAATATTTATATCCATATCACCTAAGATCTGAGTTGCCCCTGAGATGTCTCTCACTTTCCATTGACTATAGGAGGAGATGAGGATTACTATATTATTAACTGAGGTGTTTCCTGTGCTATCTTAAGTTAGCTGTGATTAATCAAGGTCTAAGCACCTAGTTTCAGGGTATCGTAATTGGAATAGATCCAAACTAACATCCCCTTTATAAAATTCAGACTCTTAATATTTAATTACATAAAAAAAGTCTGAGAATCTGAAGATGAAGGATAAATTACTATAAATTACTATTTACTTCATGAGAATTTGAATTTCACTCCTAAGACAAAAATCTCATGTAACCACTCAATTTGGGTTCCTCCATTTCAAAACAGCCAAGATGAGGTACAAGAATATCTGAGAGTCACAATAAACAATTCTCTGCAGTGAATGAAATTTTATGTATTACATGCACTTATTCTAAAAATCAGAGTTAATTTTAATTGCTATATAAGCTCAAAAGATTCCCTAAAGCGAGAAGGCTTCTGGAAAAAGTAGAATTTTTTGATTCCTAGGCCTGAACTCAACAAGATTTAAGATCAATCTTCTAATTCTGCTTAGTAAAAGCAAATGTCAACTTAAAGTTAGTCACCCAAACTTCTTTAGTCAGTGGAGGAAGGCAACATGTTTCCAGGATGTGATCCAGCCACATTACTCATCTTCTTGAGGACTAGATTAATCACCACCACAGCATGCATACCTCACTCTACTGACTGCAGGAGAAACCTGGAGAGATAGTTTAGATTAGATGGCTAACTTTTAAATTACTGTAGTTGCATGAAATTAATTCCAATCATAAAGACGAATGCTGTAGTCTTTCGACTAGGCATATCATAGTGCTTCTAGTAATCCATCCTATCCTCTCCTTCAAAGTTTTGAACAGTTAAATATCACAGAATCACAGAATCACAGAATCATATAGGTTGGAAAAGACCTTTAAGATCATCGAGTCCAACCATAAACCTAACACTGCCAAAAACCACCACTACACCATGGCCCTGAGCACCTCATCCAAACGTCCTTTAAATACCTCCAGGGATGGGGACTCAACCACTTCCCTGGGCAGCCTGTTCCAATGCTTGATAACCCTCTCGGTGAAGAAAAATTTCCTAATATCCAGTCTAAACCTCCCCTGGCTCAACTTGAGGCCATTTCCTCTTGTCCTATCACTTGTTACCTGGGAGATATCTAACAAGATAAGAAAAAGGACAGAATAATGGTATGGTTTTGATGTAGTAGTACTGGATGAATGGGCAACTTTCATCAGAAAGGTGGCACCTTTGATAGGCACCTTTTATCTCGGAACAAACATTTTATCTAGATCTGAAAGTAAATAGAAATACTAAATAACACAAAGAGGAAAACAGTACTAACCCCAGCCAGTAAATATGAACCACCATACATACTGCCTGTCCGAAACAAAGGTCAGCAAAAGCAGTGTTTGCAGGTATATCCCTTCTATAAGAAGCCAGAAGAAATTGGCTAAGATACTGAACTGGAAGAATGCCACAGCAGCCTTACAAGCAACCTGGAAATGCAGAAGAAGAAAAAAACTATTAGGTCTACTCTCCATTGTGTCTGGTTTCTCTGCAAGTATAGGCAAAATTCTGCAAGTATAGGCACAAGAATGAAGAAATTATTATAAGATTTCAGTAGGTTTGGGATTCCATCATTTCAATTGACTTTACTTCAGTTTTTTGAAAGGGAAATGTTAGCCCTCTGTTAAAGATGAAATTCTTTACTGATAGAAATTGTTACAGCTTCATTAGAGTCAACAGACCTGTACCTCATATAGCAAAGCTGAATGTAGCCATAGCACTTGGTCTTTGGGTTTCTGTAGCATTGTTTATTTAAGATTTCAGTTCTAGCAAGCTAAAGAGAAATAGGATTAAGAAATCTCCATGTTCTCTTCAAGCCAAGAATTAAACATTAAATCAAGGATTAGAGAGAGGTGAAGTTTAGTACCGTTGACATTAGGCAGTGGTCCATAGTTTCATCTGCAAACAAAACCGCATCTTTGGTGAAAACAGCAATTGCTCTCAGGATAAAGGAGACAAACAGGTGCATATGGATGTAATTCCGTGTACAGTGGAATTTTCTGACATGGAAAGAGAAAACAAAAATTCTTCTTCAAGAGAAATTTATCATGGTCTCGTCAAAACTCAGACAGGAATAGAGGGTGCCTTTAGACACTTTCCAAAGCAAATAAATGATCTGTCACTGTTTAAGAGGGAGCTAGATACAAGGGAGCAGAGCAGTTACTATCTGTTTGAGCTAATAAAAGTGCTAGTATAATTGTCCTTGAATCACCACACATTTAAAGGAGGTGCCAGAGGCAGAGAGTAACTCTGGGACTCTTGGGCTGTATTGCAATAATGCCTTTTAATTATTCTAAATAGCATTTTTTGTTGAACAAGCTTGCAACAGGCTCTTCAGCCCCTTTCTGGCCAGAGGAAAACAGAGTATTGAGTAGGTGGCAGTTGCAGGTTGTGGGATGGCTGCCAGAGAAGTAGCTGCCTTACCCTAGACTGCATTTCCGTAGACTGCCCTGTCCACAGTTTGACCTTGAGCTGATGGAATCTCCTTCAAGGTTTGCACAGATCAGCCTCTTGGTCCTGGGTCTCTCTCTAAGTGATATGACCTTTGAGACTGCAAATCCTCTCGTTAGGAAGCTGCTTCTCTGCTCTGCGCTCCTGTGTGCAGAGTGAGCTCAAGGCTTTTGTCCAAGTGCATTGGAACCAATCAAAACCAGGATCCATTTCCTAATATCCAACATCATCAAATGTGACATTTAAATTTCTTTAAATCTCTTTCTATAGCTCCCAGTTATGGAAGCAACGGTCTTTCACAGGGGGAATGGACAGTTTAGATTTATTACTGGTCCAGGGACACGAGACATTCAGTTTCTGCAGAGTATGTCCTGCTATGCACTGGAGGAATAGTTATCTTATGTTAATAGCGATAACAGGCTGGAGCATTTCCACTGTATGGTGTCATTAAAGAGACTAAGATAGACTGCCCAGCCAGCTTTATTGTTTTAACATCTGCAGGGAAATGCCACAACATGAATAGAGAAGGACCTATTGCCATCAACGGTGTTATGTCTGAGAAGGATTTGAAAATAATAATAAAAAAACCCCACAAAACAAAAACACAGAGGGTTTGAGAGGAATTAGGATGAGGCTATATTAAGAAATCCTGAAAAAGAGACCATATATTTTTACCTGAAGGCAGCAAAGACAATTAGAGCTGTAATGAGTGAAGTCACTGATGCTGCATAGCCAGCAGTGTAGACACGCCAAAATGCAGAATAATATGATTTCTATGAGAAAAAGAGAACACAGACCAGTGCTGGTGGTTATGCAGCATGCATGCTGGTTTGCTTATTTCACTAAGATACATTTTCCCTTACTAGTCAGTCCCATCACCTATGTGCTGCTTTGCATGCTTAAGATCTGATTCAGGTTTTGCCTTCCATCGTTAAAACACCTTTTTTCTTTTGAATCCTACATAACCTTACACAATGGACAGGTTCCACAGCCCACAGGCTCATGTGAAATAGTGACCCCTTTGAGCATGTTCAATAGGAAAATGTTACTTTTCTTAAGGAACTACATTTTCTCCTATAGGTACCTAAAGACTCTAGGGCACTGAAGCTTGCTGATGGGTGATTTGTGAATCTGTCGCTTTAGACTCGGGCCAGATTCTACTCTGTTTAGCCCACAGGACATTTCCCACTGATTTGATAAGTGTTAATTTTCATAAACAGCTATAATTAAAAGAAAAATAAAACTTGCATTTTGCAGGTGAGGAAACCAAAACACTGGGAAACAGTCACATCACACTGCGGAGGTAGGAAAGTTACAGCCAAGAAAATAACCTGGCAGTCTTTAATTCTTTGGACAAGCAGTTCATTCAGTAGCTGCATACTGTAACATTATAAATTCTTTATAGTTCATTTGTTTGTTTGTTTTACATTCAAATATCCTATGTCCCAAGAAAAATGAAGCATATTTATGTCGCTTTAGCTATGCAAATTTTATTCTGATTCACTACAAGATCACCTAATTATTCAAAATCCCAAGAAACTAAATTATCTGAATCCAGGCAAATTTCCTCCTTGCAAATGCAATGGACACTTTGTTCTCTAATTGATCCAAACTCTGTTTATCCAAAAGGCAGCAATTCTAGGGTGAGACAACTGATTAGCAATTTTAAGTAGATCCATAAATAAATCATGCAACCCTGACAACCTAGAAATCATCCTGGTGTTTCTGAAATAGTCCTAATCTGTTATACAGTATTTTCAAAACACAGGTGAAAATTAGCAAATAGGTTCTTCAATTGAACAATGAAGTATTTTGATGAATTTTATCTGGTTTTGCAGGGTAGCTAAAAACCCAACACTATATGCAGAAGACATCATAAGTCCTCACTGCAGATACAAAATACAAACAAGTGGTTCTCTTAGAATATAAGTGGGATTCTTCTCACCTACTTCCCTATGTTTACAATGCAGTAGAGCTCACCGATCTTATCTTCCTTTTATCGACTTTGTGGGTTTGTCTGGAATAACAAACTAAACCCAGCCACAGCACAGACATGAGCTCTGCCCTGAAATCTTCCATAACGTTAAAACGTAAATATAGTCCTTCGCTTGATTTCAGCCTAGTCCAGCTACAGACTATGCCTGGCTTAGCACAAGCCAGGGACTGCTTGGAGAAAGCCATCCTGGTCTGGAGAGTAAAGGAGTTCAGCTTGTGGGTGAGAGCCATGCCATGGCAGCTGGCCCCATGGCTGGAGAACTGTGCACCAGAATACATGGCACCTTACCAGTCCCACACCCCTTCTGAACTGTTCGCATGGTTTCCAGCAACTTTCCAGAAGTTTTTTAAGCATTTCTCTTTCTAGCTTCCCCACAGGGTAAATAAGTACAAATATTCTCAGTTTACAGGTGGGGAATTGAGGTCCAGATATCTGTACTGCCTATTACAGCTGTGCTTGAGTTTCTAAGTTCATGGAGCTAAATAGTTGATGCCAATTGTGTCTACACTTCCTAAAGATTCAGTTACCTGAATTAGTACTGCTGTGTTTGAGCTTTCATGCCTGGAGAACCAAAAACACTCACAAGGAATTATATGAATTAGCCTTTTCTTTCATAGATTGAAGGCAGTCTATTGCTTCTGTGAAAATACCACAATAGAAGGAGGAGGCAGTGATGTACCCTAGGAGCTAGTGCATTTGTACAAGATGCGTGAGCCTTGCCCCATACAGACAGGAGATGATGGGATGGAGACACCCTTGTTCTTTCATGCTGGAACTGTCCCATTTAGCAAAGGTCAGAACTCGAGGCAGAAGCAGCGAGCACATCTCTCTTAATCAAAAACCTTCAGCTGTGAGGCAAAGCTCACCACTGAGGCACTAACACCACCAATGCAGTATGAGGCATTCCTATCCTGGGGCCAAGTCAATGATGAGGAACATGGAAATTTAAATCATATGAAGATGTGGGTGAAAAAGAAACACCCCTGGAGCCTAATTGAGCACCTAATGATGCTCTTCAGATAGGAAAAAGAGAGCTTCATTTCCTACTCCACTGAACACCTAAGATAAAGTGTGAAAATACCCAATGGCATCCAAGAGTTCCCTCCTAGAGATGTGCATTGACCACCATGCTATGAAGTTATGGAATTTTTTTCTCTGACTCGAAGAAAATCTGGAAAAAAAAGCAACAGGAGGGAACCAAAGGAATTTTCCCTGAAAAATTCCCCACAGACTGGTTGATAGGGCTTCCCCAGGAGATGAGTGCATGATGTGGATTCAAATGACCTCTCTCAGAGAACCAAAGTCTTTGTTAGGCAGGACAAGTGAACTAACCGTGGGTCTACTGAATAACACCAAAAGGAGACAATTGGATAGAGAGAAAAGTGCTACCTGCTACTTCGTTGTTTTATATTAAGCCTAATTCATTAAACAGTCTCTAAATATACCTAAAAAGTTTGAGCTTGGCACTGAAGATGGGTAATTACTGGATTCTGACAAGACTCATATGTGTGGGAGCATCCAGCTACTCAGCACACCCAAAAGAGGGTGCTCTGGAGGTGTCCACAAGCAGGAAATAAAAAACTCACCTGATCCTCAGGCCCTTTACTGGAACCTTCATCGAATCCACAGGCAATGGTGTATGGTGGGAATGGTTCTGACCAATATGCCTCCTGTGTACAGTTCCTCTGAAGGAAGCCTTTAATGGTAAAATATATCAGAGAATGAATTATATAGCGGGGTGTTCTTTAAGTTTTGACTTAATTTTTATTCCTAGTTTGATTCTTAACTTAGACACTTACAAGTCTAGTCAAGCTCAGCAAGATTAGGTATAGAGTCATAATATTATATATATATATATATAAAATTTCAAAAGTTGAGACAGATGTTCCCATTCATTTCAAGATACAGTGGAACTTCTACATTTCATATAGGAAATTCATTCTTCAAATTCAATTTTTACACAGAGGAAATCAAATTATGCAGTCTATCCTGCATTTACAACATAATTTGCGCTTGTGGACAACGTCCTGGGACACCTGATCTAGCTTTGAATTTAGATACAATTTTTGAACTTGGTCCTGCTCTGACTGGAGGATTGGACTAGATGACCTTTCTAACATTAATTGTTCTATGACTTTATAAATCAGTGATTCTATGACATACTTATATTCCGTTATAACCTTAGCAATGTAGTGCAATTACCCATATTTTTTAGACCACCAAAGAGACTAGACAATTACTATAGAGTAACATAAAACAGAAGAGCGCCAAATATTGACCATAAGCCAAGATGTGTATCTGGATAATTGTTCTATGTCAGCTGACATAAAATAGCAACGTGAATCAGGAAAATAAGCAAATTACTCAATTTTTAATTATTAGAATTTATTTTCAAAATATCTAGGGATAAAAAGAATAAGAAAAAAGTCTTGCCGTGGATATTGGTGATTTCTTCAAAAAATCTTGGACAGGGAACTTTAACCACTTCCCCAAAAGTGGCTCTGGGCCAGCAGGTTAGGCCATCCCAATCTCTGGTGCATCCTGAAAAAAAAAAGTGCCTTTAAATAAAGAAACACACACAGAACATCACACAGTTGATCTTCCATAATGAGATTGTCTGTGGCTTTCCCACTAATTCAGATGCATGAAGAAGAGCCATAGCGGGACATGTAGCTCTGCAAGTGAAGGATTGTATTGTTTTCCTCTTCTCCTTGAATATGTTGTCACTCACATATGCACTTGACATTCCATCTGGACCTTCCCCCACCTTATCTCATGAGAGAATGTACCTAAAATTCAAGCAGACACAATCTGAAAGTCAAATCAACTGGAGCTCTCTTTATTGTTAAAACTAAAGTCACCAAAATCAAAATATGGAATAATTACTAACACTTGAGATTTCTCATTACTGGTTTCAGAGTCTAACTGAAAAACATCAGACTCAAGAGCCTTAGTCTCTTGATTCCATGCTTAAAGTCTACCAATTTCACCTGACTTAAAGGAAATAAGGGCTGAAGTCCTGGTCTTAGGCAATCAATGGCATTTTTACAATGGACTTCAACAGGCATTAGAGTCATCCCAAACTAGAACAACATCTCTCGGCATCATATACAATAATCATCATCAGGAGTAGGTCTGACTGGTTGGCATTCACGAGATTCCCTAAACCGGAGGTTGCTAGGTGATGACACAGAGCACGCTACCAGCTATGAGTCCGATGAAAAGGGGTTTCAGAAGTTATAGTTAATCACAGCTTTGTCACAGATGCATCACATTGAGACTCAAGCTGTGGTCATGCAGTGTCTGTTGGCAAGTACGTGTGGGTGCAGCACACAAAAATTATCAGCGTGTAAAGGTGCCTGAACCAATAAAAAAGCACCACACTGTAACCGAAACTAATCTCTAGATAGTCGTAAAGTGGCTATAAAGCAGTGCATGAGTTTCATTTGGGAGGTGTTATTTCTTTCACTGATTCTTTTCTGTTTCCTCTGTGACTGATGACAAGGCAAATCTAAAATTGTCAAGAGCTGAAATGTGGAAGCAATATTACTTGCCTGTAGCTAAGCAAAGTTACTCTCTGGCTTCCGAAAGGATAGTCCTGAGGTTCTCCTGCGGCATTATCTTCACATCACCCTTGAGAGGATGAAAGTCCTGGTATCCCAAATTTGCCAGATGGGAAAATAAAAGCTCTGATTCATTATCTCTAATTTTAATTGTCTAAAATATGTTAGCTAATCTTAGCTACATTCCCTCTGTAATCAGTAGAAAGAGACAGGGACTTCCAGCACATGATTCATCCCATATATTGGCAGCTCCTTTCTGAGGACAGGATGAATCACTTGCTGCAAATACCTAGGTCTCTCTGGTGATTATAGCCTACACTAGGCTGCTAATTTTCAAATGAATGAAGTCAGGTAATATGAGTCCCACTTAGACATGCAGTGGCCCACACATTTAGACTTAGGGACTTAAAGGGTCCTTCTTAGAGGGACTATAGTACCTTTGAGGATCTGAGTCTACAGATCCATCATATTTGACAATGTGGGGTTAAAAAACAGAATCAGATGGCCTTATGTAGGAGTGGAACCTGTATGTTTTAAGTCTGCTTCATTTCCAGTGACTTCTACAGTTTATATCAGAGAAACTGCTAAGTGCAGAGGCAGCAAGAGCATTTTACACACCAAGGTTTTCAAGAGACTAATGACTGTGCAAGTCACCTGAGACTCCGTCAAGACAAATGCAGTAGGAATTGTATCAAGTAATGTTGACATCATCGATATTTAAGTCTTCTTCAGTAACCCAGGGCTCTTTCTTTTTTAGAGAATGAGGAAAAATAAACGTTTTTGGAGCTTGATTCAATTGACCTATTTTACACATCCACTTCAAGATGAGAGGAATTGCACCCTGGACTCTACTGATGACACTCATTAGACACCGCTTTGTACAACAAGAATAAAGTGGAACCAATTTAGACTAAAAAGTCTGCAACATAGACTAATTCCAGCTTGGATTCTCTGTGAGTGCTAAGAAGTAATTGTACAAATTGTGATCCTTCAGTTTGTCTCGTCAGTTCCTGAAAACTGAAATGCAAGCCAGGGACTTTTATCAGTCTTAGTCTAGTTTTAAAATATCCAGATAAAATATTGGGGATTAATAGTTTTTCCAGATCTAATGTTTCCTTTTAAACTGTATTGAGAAAGGCTGTACATACCAGAACAGATTTTCATTAAAGTTTTTCTGTCTCTAGGGAATAAAAGGTGGAAAGGGGAGCTTTGAGAACATCAGAGTTGACAAGGTTCAAGATTTTTAAATAGTTTAACAGAAGTTTGAGCGGTTTTTATTTCTTTGAGTAGCCTTTGCTACAAAGAGGATTCCCAAATCATGTAAATATTTCTCTGGTAAAGAGAAAAATACTTGGAATGTCATACTGTAGTGCATGTAATAAATCATTATAAAAAATGCCTGATTTTTGCCAGAACTTTTTTGGGTGGGTTACTGGGTGTTCCAAGTGCAAAATGTGTCCAGGAGGTATTCTGGACTTGATTAAAGGGTGGGGGGAAATAGCAGTAAAATAGAGTAAGCAAGTACAAGAGGGTTATCAGTCATTAGAGTGATTGGAAAGGCTGCAGAAAAATAAATAAAAAAATAAAGGAAATATCCTGGGGCTTAGTCTCTAAATTTTGGTAGGCTGCTAAAGGCAGACTTCCAGGTGGTTGCAATACTTCTATTCATACCAAGTGCATGAGGCATCTTTGTCTCATAACTCCTCTGTAGAAAATGAACATGTGATAATTCATGCCAACTGCAAAATCTCACTGAGGTGGATTCATACTTTTCTAAGCAAAGTTGGCCAGAAAAAATATGACTGAACTTTTGAAAGAGTTTGAACATTTTGAAATTTCACTTTGAATCAATTCAAAACATGTCTCCACAATGCCAAAACCCCAGCTAAGAGAATCCCTTATACAGCATTTTAAAAATATTTTACAGGCTTTCTGAAATGTTCATTTTAATTTTCAAAATTTATATTTGAGCATGTAATAGATTTCAAAACACCACCACAATAAATCTTTTTCAACAAACAAAGAAACAAAGAACCTCCAAAAATGTAGAAATAGAATATTTTGAAGAAGTTGGGATGGTTTTTTTCTTTCATTTTTTCGCAAAGAACATTTTTGCCAGATTGGAATGATTCCCAACATAATATAATTTCAGCATGCTTTTCAGTGTCTTCTGTGGAAGCTTCTTTACAGTTTTGGATATAAGTAAAGGATCTTCCACACACCAAATACTTTAGGAATGTAAGACATTCCAAGTAGGGTACTCCTGCCCTAACTAAGCATCTAAACTTGTCAGGGTCTGAACTAATCGTCTTAGTCTCATTCTGTAGTTGATAAAGAGAATTACGACTCCAGAGAACGATTCACCTCATCCTAAAATAAGCATCTAAACCAGAGGCAATGAAACATGTTCTAGGGACACCCATCTTCCTCCATTTACTTTAAGGGATTCTAAGAAGACAAGTCCTGACTTAGACATTGAGCTTTTAAAGACGTCTAAAATGAGATGAGGTGAAGTCCCAGGCTATAGAAGAAGCACTTCAAACTATTAAGAAACCAAGTAAAATAAGAATCGCATCTTGACTCAGGAGAACAAATGGTATCTTGACATTGTGCCCCTGAAATCATATACAAGGGATATTCATATCAGAGCTTGACAATCAGGACCATTACCTTTAAGATCAGGTGAAACAGATTCATTCTTTTCTAAGCAGAGAGACTCCTCTTTGACCACCTGCTGGAATATCTTGCATTCTGGATGGATTCCCGCAACCTCGGTGAGAGAAAGACAAAACAAACCAAGAAGTTCTGTGATTATCAGAATGACAAGAGACAGTTTTCCTTCCAGTTTGTACCTTGTGGCCGATACTTTGAGCTTTAAGAACGTGAAAACTCCACCTGAAGATTTTTCTGCAGAAAGGACAGGTAAATGGCAGAAAGAGGCTGTGATCTCGTACATTTATCAATTTGTATATGCATCTGGATATGCATACTCGTATGGATTCTTCAGTGTATCATAATAGCCAAGCTCATGTAGCACCTCTTCTCCAATGTGGAATTTTATATCACCTCTCCTTTACACCTATGTTTTTCACAAAACTTAAATGGATTTCACAGTCATTGGATCTCCATCTCTGTCAACTGGCCAAAATTGAATGAATCCATCAGCTATGGGAATATTCACAGTGAGTCCCCCGAACATGCATGCAATCTGACCCCGTAAAACAAATAATAAATAAATTTATTTAAAAATACATGTTGGGGTTTTTTTTTTAGTTAATTATTTTGGGTGTTCAGAACTACCTATTGGCAAAATATTCCTGTTTTGATTCTTGGGAGCTACCAAGAATGAAGTTTTCTTTATCGGAGGAATTAGCCCTAAGTGTGACAATAAAGTCTTACTCTTCAGGAGGGTGTGCCTACTCTCCTTTGATGATGATACTAATAGAATGGGCTCCTGGTCTTCTTTGAAACCTTGATATTACAGTGTCATACAAATCACTCTACTGAGAGAGCATGGTGTAAGCTCTTCCCTTCTGAATGCAGTTGGCATAATTATAAAAATAGAAGCAATAAATAGGAGCAGAAATTTTATGTCCATTGGGACTTAAATAAGAAATACTGAAGTCCAAGAATTTACAGAAATTAGAAAAATGTTAGTCTTGGCCATAGTTTAATCTGACTGATTACAAAATTTTATCAACATATTGCCTGAGGATGCAGAGTTGCTACACACTCTTTAGACAGAGGCACTGTTTCCATTTTACCAGATGAAGAAATGAGAAAAAATTACTGACTTGTTTTGGAGCTTACGGAATGATATTTACCTCGCAGATTAAGATACCTACATTTAAACAGCTAAATGGATATCTAGATATCAGTTGTTGAATAGGGTCTAGATTCATCTTCTTAAGTACAGATACCTAGCGTCATTTAGGTGCTGTCATGTATTTTGGCCTCCATCTCCCACTCCAGAAAGTTTCATGTCCCCTGTAGTCCTGCATCATATCTGCTGTGATTGTGAAGATGTTCTTAATATGCTAGAACATCCCAAAATTATTGCCTCTGGAAAGGCAATTAAATTCTGAGAAAGAAACTACAATGTCAGTGTCTACATGTGACCTTGTTATCTGAGCTACTTTTGCAGTCCATGGAAATTTAGAGGATGTCTCACTCACCCAGGAATGGTGAGTGCCTTTTGGGATGCTATAGGGTATCTCAGCCCTCTTGTGTAGATTCTGCATTAATTTTGCCAGCCCCATATAGAAGTCTTAAATGCATTATTTGATGTCTCAAATAATTCTACACACCCATGTTTAGGTAACTGAATTAAACCCGGAGTCAATAGAGTCCGTAGAGCCTAGAAAGCAACTGAACTGTATTCAGACAACTGAATATTGCACCAAAGCCTCCTTTGGGATATTGGGATCTTCAAGACGTAGAGAGTCTTACATGGAATAGAGCAGAGAGTTTGCTCCTTTGCAAGCTATGCTATTCAAGGCAAAGCCAGGGGGCCTCTGGGGGTAGTGATTTTAATTGAAATGATGGATTGAAGGCTTTCTGAGACATTTCTGAGGAAGACTGTAGACCATTCGAAACCTCTAATGACTTTGAAAACACAGTACAGATGAAAACATCACTGCTATATTGCCTTTTCAGTCTCAGGAAGTTGATTTATTGGCCTTCAGAATGTTTTCAGTGAGCAGTGCAACCAGGACTTCTTTTAGCCGCCACAGAAACTTTACTGGAAGTCATGTAGACTATTACATTTTAGCAATAATATCTGCCTAGGGGAAAAAAAAATAGAACACAACTTTATCTTTAAAAAACTTTAAAAATTCTGCCTACATTTGGTTTTTAAAGTAGCATAGACAGACTGCATTTAATTATGAGGCCCTACAGATGGTTCATACATCCTAATATTAGAACAGAAAAAGGATTAAGGACACTGTTTGAAAAGAAAATCAAGACGGCTTTTTCCATGCATTACATTCCTCCAGTGGGTAATTCGAAATACATTTTATAAATCAGCATGAGTGACTCTTAAAATAGTAATTCTTACTGTTCAACTATACTAACACAATTCTGAAATGAAAATTTTCAGGTATTAATAGGATCCCTGCTCGTTGCTTTATCTTTTAACATACATTTCACTTTGCATTCGGCCTCCATAACAAACAAATTTTTTGAGTAGTAGTAACAAAACGATTGCTACATAAATCTCTCACTATTTCAGTTTATAAAGATGGATTCAGCTGGACAGGAAAGAAGTAATTTCTCTTCTTTCTGGAATTTCTGGACTTAACAGCAGTAACAACTGCTGAGAAACTTTGTATTTGGAATATTCTTAGGCTTGATGTTTAAAAGTCATGACGACTTGACATGATGCTATACAACTTACCATCTATACTGAGTCCTCTGGCAAAAGGCCTGAAAGCAATGGCCAGTCATAACGCAAAATGAAATCAAAACCATGAAAGGAGATTTGAAATGCCTTTGAGAAACAAGCACTTGGGAGAGATGGATTAACTTAACTCCCTCCTCATGCCAGAGGTGCTGGGAATGGTGGAAACAGACACATAATTAGTTATGAAAAGTTTCAGAGGAGGAAGGGTTATCTTTCTCCCAAGGCCCACTTAAGCAGCACATGCAGCAGATGCAGGTGGAACATAAATGAGGGACTAAGCAGCTGAGCTCTCCCAAGTGGTACGTTGAACATTGAATACGTGTGCCAGACTGCCTGCTGCTCAAAGTAGGCTGCATGTCTTTTAAATCTACACCTGTTGAACCAGACCCTCAGTCACCATAATTCAGCAGAGCTGCACTGAAATCAGGGGAGTAGTATTCATTTACAACGGCTGGGGAAGCCCATACCCTGCCCACAGGGAAGTTGTACTGTACCGGTTTTACACATGACAGAAGAATTGCCATAATAGATCAGATACCTACTTCAGGTACTCCAGACTCCTGCTTCTGAAAGCAGTGATGAATCAGCAGAAAACATGATTTTATGATTTCTTCTAGAAATCCTGACCTGCTGCTGGTGATACTCACCAATGGTGACATTGTAGTCAACCCCACTACCACCGATAGCTAAGCAATTAATCAGCATGCTCACATTTTGCTTGCTTCTGGGTTACTGGGTTTGGAGTGGGGGTGGCTATAGCCACCAGAGCCCAGAGGTTTTGTTATAGGCCAGGGCATAGGTTAAATATTACTGACACTTCAGTGTTTGTAAATCAACACCAAATGCAATTGCAGATGTAACCTCCAGATCATCCCATAAGAAGCAAAAATGAGGCTGGTGTTGTTAACTAATAATCTTGTAGCCTTAGTGGAAGTAATCCCACAATTACAAAAAAAAAAAGAAAAAAAAAAAAAGAAAAAATGACACGTATGCAAGAAACTGAGAACAGTGATGATGCTTCAATTTGTTGGTTTTCCTCAGGCTTTAAGAAAAAGAAAGCCATTAGACCATTTTACAGTTAAAGAAAAGCCTTCTGGGCAGAACATTACTTGTGATTTGTTGGATATGGCTTACTTATTTTTTGTTATTAATCCCACAGTGCCTTGAGAGAAAAGTGCATATTGTTGCTCTAATCTGCCTACAATGGTTAGGGGATGGGGCTTTCTAGAAAGCAGGAGATCTGCATTTGTTGCAGGGACATAGCGCAATTTGAGAGGCATCTGCTGTAATGAGTGAGCCCTTGTAGGAAAAGAGTAGCTCCTTTTCACTTTAGAAAAGGATAATTTAGGAACCAAAACAAAGCAGAGATTTCTGAAGTAGGGATGTCCAATCTGACACAGTTTTCCCTGCCACAGTAATAAGCGTAAGAGGCTGATTTAAAATGCTGCTTCTTGGATCAACATTTCCTCATAGCTAGGCAGTAACCTGGCATGAACCTTACTGAAAAGCACAGTGGGGTACCTTCACATGAAGGTTTATACAGAAAACTTAGAGGTTTCGTGCAGTGTTGTAGACAGCACTCAAGGAATGGAGTTTTGCATTGCTGAGCATCACAACACGAAGACCTTTTTGACCTAGCTTGAACATTAGTGACCACTCAAAATTCACAGGGGCATCTTAACTAACCACTGAAACAATCTTGCTTGGAACAAAGCAATCACATAGTGAACATTAAAAAGTTACCTATGACAGGCATGGGCATGCTAAAAACCTGAGACAGTTTAAAGAGCCAGATTTTGGGCTTGCGTTTACTTTTGGGCTTCCTTTTCTTAACATCTGTAAGGTTATTGCATCGAAACCTTATGTGGTATACTCACTGATAGTAAGTATAACATTGCTTTGTATGTCCTCTGTTACATGGTAGTTTATTTATTTGCCCAAATCTGAACACAAAAATCAATCTAATGGCACTTTGGGCTTTGATTTGTTCATGTTGGACAACATCAGACTGAGCAAGCACTGGGAAGAGAGTTTTTCTAGCAACATCCTCATGCCATACTTAGTGCAACTTAGTTAAAAGCAATATTTCCTGAGAGCCCATCCAAAGATGGTGCCCCTAGGCTGTTGTGCTGGTAGAAAAACTGTAATTTAGACATCACATGAAAGACAGATCTTCACTCATTAAGAAGTCCATTAGCACACTTGGGGAAAAGTAGGGACATTTTCTATGCTCTCTAAAAACATGGAAAATGCTTTAAAGCTGGGCACTGAATATATTAGTCACTTTTGAAAAAGCAATTCAATGGGATCAAAGAGCCAGAAATAAATTTGTAACATTTAGTCTCTTTGAAAATTAATAAAAAATCAAAGAAGTGGCTGAATTAATTGGCGAGATGGGAAGGCTTCAAGAACTTGAAGGGTCTTTCCAGTGATCCGGTTTAGTTTCCAATGCAGTGCAATCCTAAAACCTCACAAATAGGTTTTGCGTCAAGTGCATAAATCATTTACTAAGAATAGTCATCACTGTTCTTTTTGCCCCTGTCTCTATAGCTTGCATTCATGTCTCAGATCTCATCTCCGATCTCCTCTGAAATCATCTCTGTACTCCCTGTTCTCCCTGTCTGTGCTTCTCCTGTTCAGTTTTTCCGAGGTGACTCTGATGCCTGAATATTTTAGCTTTCCCTTATACAAAAGCGGTTGTCTGCCATTCACGTCACACACTGACTCCCAGCTTGGAGGATTAAAACTCACCTGGTATTTTAGGGTACAGAAAGGCACAGCAAAGACATTCAAAACTCCTACATCCCCTGCCTATTTTAAACTGTGAGTGAAGTGTTCAGTCAGCTCTGAAAGTTGGCCAATGATGCCAAAGACACTGTCCGGAGAACCAGGATATGTTCTGAAATGCATACATTTTTTTCAGCTGAAATTTTGATGAACAGGAAAGGTTTAGGATGGAAGGAGGCTCATGAAAAATGTTGAACACAGGTCAAATAGTTGAAGAAGACAAAGAAATCCTCAGCCTTTTTCATAAACTTCTCAGACTGTTGAATATATCTCATCAAAATCTTCCATAAGGGCTGTCTCTTTCCATCTGCTTAACTTCTTTCTCAAAAAGCCAAATGCTAATTAGAAAGCTTTGAGACTGGGAAGCACAGGTCACTGAAGCCAGGGTCAATTTTCACATGTGCTTTGAAGGGAGCTGGGACCACCTTCGAGCTCCGTAAGCTCTTGTCCATTTCAGTACAACTACATTCGCGATCACCACGGTAAGGATCTTCCTATCCACTGTGGCCTATAAGTAATTCTGGGATATTTATAATGTAATATATGTAGTATTATGTTCTGTCAGAAAACTACAAGAAAGTATAAAAAATAACCAAAGTTTTCTTATGCAGCAAAAGAGTCCACCGTTCAAATGCACTTGTGAATATAGATGAGCATCCACTTTGTTTCTACCATATCCAAGCTATGTTTACCACTCTTGATTTTGACTGACTATAAAGCATGAGGTCACCACAGCAGTGACATGACTCCAGTCACCAGCAACGTATTTAGTTATCACAGAAAGTCCTGCCCTCAACTTGCAAGCTCTGACACGGTCTTGATCCCAGAAGCTTTCAACCCCAAAGGTAAAGACCTATTTCCAATCTTTCTCTTCAGCCAGTTAAATAGATTATTTCAGGAGTCTTTTCTGCTGGAAATGACTACCTAGAGGACATTTTCAGTGTTTGTTTTCTCTTTCTAACTCGATTACCTATGGAACAAGAGAAGCTGAGACACTGATTGCCTTACAGTCATTTAGAGGAATATCTTTTCAAGATTGTTTTTAAGATGTTGGAGTAATGCTTGAATGCTCCTCTGTGTATTGGATTGTATTTATCTGACTGTATTTAACTGCATAGCCTTATACAGAACAGTACTTGCCATACATACGTATCCATGGGTATCAATATATGTATTTACTCATAGGTATTCTGTATGTGACAGCACAGCCATACTAATTAATTTTGCATATAAACCCTATGTAATTAGTATTACCTTGAGAAAAATGAAAATGAATTTATTAGCTCTATGCTAAATTTGGTAGAGCATTTAATTACCACTAACACTTAAAGAGTAACAGAACGCTAATAACTGGGGATCCTCATTTTCTGCTATTGCAAGTATTCCTCCAAATTAAAGAAAAATTTCTCCCTTTCTGCATATGTAGCCTGTTTGCCTAAAGGTGGGGTTCATGTCACCTAATCCCAAAGAACTAAAACCTAGATGTCAAAGTCCATCAGCAAGTTCACTCAACTGAAGCCATAGCCATTGTTCTTGGAGTGTTTCCACCTCTTCCCAGTAGTATTGAAGGAGGCTAAATGAGTAGCTTTAGACAAGATTCCTAATTATAGACAGATAATTTTAGATGATTAATCTAAACTCCCCCATCAAGCCTCCCTTAATGATCAATGAAGGCAGACAAGCAGTTCCAGGGAAGGATTCCTCCTACCTCTCTCAGACACCTATTTGAGGACAGAGTGACTCACTGTACAGGAGCCTGTCTCCCTCCATTAACTCCCTCCAGGCTAATGAAACACCTAAACAGACTGATTCTTCCACACTTCCAGTTCCCTACGGAGAATTTAAGGTCTGCAGGGATTGGATCCCTATAAGGAGCATGTATATCCTTCCAACACAAATCAACCAAGAGTAGCTATATCACAAATTTAGGCACCCAGTTCTGTTTTATTGGGAGCTCAACATCTTGCTACAGGTTTGGATCCATATGCTTATTACCACAAGAAACGCTTTGTTAAAGCAAATGTATATCTCCATGTAACCCATCTGTGTTTCCATTCTCACCTCCGTTCATTAGATCAGACTGAACCCCTTCCTCAGACATGTGAAAAGCTGTTACGTGTTTGAAGAAGAAAGCAGTTTAGCTCAGCAGGAAGGACAGTGAATGCAGAGTCTTTTTTGTTCTCTATCCCGTGTCCTGAGACTCTGAACTCTTTAAAACAGGAAAAGTCATTTTTATGCATTTCAGCACCCACTGCTCTCTGTTGCTTGTCATTTACAAGCAAATGGTAATTTTTAATGTCAAGGACTCTATTCTGCAAGGAACAAAGTATATCCTGCAACATACAGCTCCCTGTGGAGCTGATAGAAGGTAAAAGTACCCAATTTCACAGAGGAAGTTTTCAGGATTACCCTTCTGGTTTATTTTCATATCTGAATAACAAATTACTGGCAGAATCCACACTAGAATTATTTCTCTGCTCTGCCATGATCCTTTGAAATATGAAAGGACTGTTTACTCAATACATCTAATGGGTCTCTGGCTTTCCCCTACTGTCTAACTTAGGGTGCAAAGCTACCCATGAGACCTAGTTTGAGACACAAAAACCACTGATATTTAGAGCACTGACTCTTACCAGACGTGTAGTTGGAGTTCATATATGAGCAGTAGTTTGAGGCCAAAAGCTACGTAGCACATGCAGTTTGTAGAATTTCTTTTATTATGGGCACAGTTTGCTGCAATATGCTAAAACATTAAAATGATGCGTGGCAGCACACAGATGTGCATGATACATCACTTCAGGTTACTTCCTCTCTGCTGACAGCTGCAAGAATAAGTTTTGCCTCTATGATGTGTAAAAAGGCTAGTCCAGATGCCAAAGTCACTCTACCTGTAGCAGTGTACCACTTTAGGCTGACTAGTTTCCCTGAAAGAAGGGTATTACACACGATAATAACTATACATGACAAGGTTTAAGTAGCAAGGACGTATATCCTATCACTTGTACATAAAACTGTGTAAATACAGGGGAAAAATCGAGTTCCAGAGGATGTGAGGTGCAGGTGTGAAAATTTACATCCCATCTTTCACCTTTTAAAACTGAAGGGTCAAGACCAGGCTGTAACCACCTAGGCTCTCACTATTACCTGTGGAAGAAAACAGGCCCTAGAGGAACATTCACCCTGTCTGTCTTTCTCAGGGCAAGACGAAATGCCTCCCGGTAAGGCGACTGTCTCCCCCTCGACTACAGAATCTGAATCCCAGCCTACACTAAACATTTAACTGTGGCATGGCTAAAGTTAGAATTAATGAGTCCCTGGGAATCACACCCATAGGAAGGTTTCCAAACACTTCTCTGGGGCTGAAGATTGAGGGGAAAGAGGATATATGACTGTACTTGTACTTACACTAGCTTTTGCTAACCAGCCCTGGCAATGCCAGCAGTAGAGCATGGGGCTTAGGGAGGGATATACGTGCTTGAATTGTGTCTCTGTGCTCATACATCTTCTCTGATCTTTAATGTTACAATCTCACCTGCTGCCTCTAGTGCATAACAGTCATAAGACGGTTCATGCTCCTGCTTGGTGATATTATAAGCAGATGCCTTCAGCGGTAAAAACATCAGTGCCCTCTCAAAGAGGTAAATGTCCCAAATCCATCAGAAGGAACTATTCCTTTTTAGTTATCCTTCTTCTTCAGCAAAGTTGCCTTTCTCAGGACAACTGGGACAGCAAGCTGTCCCCTTCTGTCCCTCTAAAGCCATGCTACAGCTACTCTGATTTAGGGAAGCTTTTCTGTCCTTTGGAAACTGCAATTCTAATGAATGAAAATGAAAAGACATTTATTAATAGCATCTTAGGGTTGGAAAATTTTAAAGAAAATAGCTGGGTCAAACCTTTAACTCAGGAATATTTTTTTTCTCCCCTCCTACATCCCCATCCCCTTTTTTAAATCCTTTCTGTATTTTTCTTTCTTTCTACCTGCTCCCTGTTACGAGAAAAGTTACCCTGCCTCTGCGGACATCCCCCCCCACCCCCCCCGGATCCTGCGGGGCACCTGCAGAACCATCCAGCTGTGGGCAACAGTGTCAGGAGCCAGATGTGGGGTGCCCCACCTGGCCCACCCCCTCCCCGAACCCAGAGGGACCACCGCCGGGCACTCACCAGCGGCAGCAGCAGCCAGCACAAACTTAGCATCCTCCGCAGCAGCCGCCGGCTCCTTCCCGCTCCCTCTGCCTGTTGTGAAGCTGCCAAAAGCCGAGGCTCAGCCCACCCCCACCTACCCAAGACCCGCCCCGGAGCGCCTTGCACCTCCCTTCCCGGAGACCCGGGTCTCTCCCGGGGGAGCCCGGCACCTTCGCACCCCGCAAGACCAGGCTTGCAGCGGAGGGAAGGAGATTCTCCAGCATCCCCCTGGGATTTTGGAGCCACCTCTATGAACCTGTCCTCTGGTCACCCACCTGCAAAACTGTGAGGAGCTGGAGCACCGACTGGTCTTTTAGGGTGTATTTGGAGGCAGATGCTCTCTGTGCAAGAAGAGATGCTGGATTTAACCCTCCTTCTGCTTATGGGCCCACGTTTGTGGCCGGTGGCAGCAGGTTGTCAAAAGAGCTGGGTTTTCAGTGGGTCTGACAGTGTGGTATTCCCTAGGGACTCTCAGAGATGGAGTTTCTGGGTTTTGGCATCCCCCTCCCCTCAGAGAGAAAATTTTGAGCAGTAGCAGAGGATTTCCTCCACAAGCTGCGTGAGGTCTTTCTGGCCCTTGTGTTAACAGATGCCTCGAACGTAGCTTTATTTCTTGGTGCAATAGGTAAAAGCTAAAGCCCTTCTTGCCTACGGCTTGGATTTTGTAGGGGAAAAAAAGGCAAAAAATGACAGTAATTTTTAAAATGTCAGGGTTCATAAGACCTAGGCACCAGTTCTGGGTTTTGCCACAATAACTATTGCACCAAGCTATTTTCAGGGCCTGGGAGAGCAGGAATTGTGGAAATGACAAAAGCATTTTTTTCTTGATAAGATTTAAGTGCTATTTCACATCCTGTTTATCATTCATTATTTCCCAATGGTGTTAAACATAAGAGTTCTGTGTAGTCAGAGGAGATCGAAGGCTCACCTGAATTACCCCAAAATAGGCATCTAATGCCATTTGAGGAAATATATATTTTTGCAGCTTTCTTCATAAGTGTATACCTCTCCTGTAAGTCCTATATCATGTTTGCCAGCTCCACCTAGATATTTCAGATATGCAAGGGCACTTTGAGTGACATTCCTTACATGTTTAAGAAACTGAGTCACATCAGTGCTATCTATTAATTTCTCTCTTTGCACCCTGATAGTCCTGACCAAATCACTCTGTTGTGATGGGAACCTAGAAAACTTGCACGTGTGTGGACAGCTGTATTAAAGTGCTGAAATGTGGGTGTTTTGTATCAAGAGGTACCCCATCTTAGTCTTGCAAATCAAATGAAATTGTCTAAAATCAAATAGCATCCCCAGGCTCATGCTAGAGAGGCTGTCAGTTCTACAACCTGTGCAGAATAAAGAGGGGGATGAAGACATAGATTTGTAGGATAACATTTATAACCTAATTCTCATTTACTTCCCCTTTTCTATATGTTTGTCTTTCGTTAGTGCATAATGGCATCTGATCGCTTACCTGCTCAGATAAGCCTCAAATGCTACTCCAAAAATCAAGTCTGTTACAAAATAAAGAGATTAAAACCTAAAAAATAATCATTCAAAGTCCGATTTTGACTGTTTTTCCCCATCTATAATGGATTACTTAAAGCTGCGGCCAACTCTCACTAACCAATAAGGTGGTTCTCATCACACTGGAATAATTTTTAGAATCCCACTACAAGGCAGGCACCACATGGTATCGGGAAGTTCCTAATTCTAATGGGAAGGAAAATGTAAAGTAGAGGCCTATCAAATACCCCCAGGGTAGGAACATATTATAATTCCTACTGAACAGTATTCAACCAACTTGAGTATACAATATCATAGAATAACAGAATAATTTAGGTCAGAAAAGACCTATGGAGGTCTGGCTCCAGCCATCTCCTCCCTTCAAAATAGGTCAAATTTCAAAGTCAGGTCATGTTGCTCCGACATTTGGTTGTCGTGTTTCAAAAACAATTGCTCTCACTCTCAGGAGTCACACTGTAAACACAAAGATGTAATTAAATTAATATCAGCATGACATTCTGGTCCACAATATTTCAACTGCATTCCATTATTTAAGGCCTTGCAGGTCACTTTGATGAAGTCTTTTAGGTCATCATAACCAGTTCTCTAGTTTGGAGCAAAACCAATTGAGAACAATTTTTTTGGTATTTTTTGTGTAGTTTCTTGACATGGGTGTTCATAAACGGTCCTTAGGAGAAGGCATTGCTTCTTTGAGCAGGTGTGGCCTCTCAGTGCTTCCTTCCTTATATATTTTCTCCCCTCCGTCTGCTTTTCCTATCTGATTTCCAGCTGATCTAAAAACCAGGCCACATTTCAACCCTTGAGCTTTAAATTAATTAGCTGGAAATCCATCTTGTAAGAGTTTTTGTCCATGCTAATAAAGAAAACAAAGCCTGCTCTTGTCAGGTTTTTGTAACATCTCACTGTAGTTAATGTTATAAACCTCGCTTACATTAAAGTCTCTGAGTTCCTTAGTCTACTTATTACGTCATTACTTTAAACAGACCCTTTTGTAGGCTAAAACCTTATTTAGGCTAAAACCTAATTTTTGTTTATCATATTAATTTACTTTATTCATTCTACTCTTTGTTATTTCTCTATATGTACCCAAAGAAGATCCAATAATGAAATAATACAGGAAAGTAACCATACTTCTCATAATCTCTTGTATGCTCTGATGTATTTTGCTACTTTTTATCACAATCTAGTTCCTTACCTGATAAGCTGGCATAACTAAGAAATTTTTTTTTCTCTTCAGCAATTGCAGGATAACTAGTCTAAAGACCAGCTCTGTTTTCCTGCTGCTCTACGATGCCAACCTGGGCTCAGAATATAACTCTGATGTGCACAGAAATGTCCTCTTGTTAGCATCAACAAGCAATTCAGTCATCGTGATGGTATGAAACTTAATCAATGAAGCAATAGAGCTGAGATTCTTCCTAATACCCATCATGGATATTCTGATTCAATTGATGCCATTTAATGAAAATGACTTGACATTTACTGAGCTGCTTCAAACCTTTGTAGAAGCTGGAGAATGTTTTTTCGATACCATATGCTACCTGAATAAGGCTTTTCCATAACAAAAATCTTTCTGAATGCAACTGCATTTCCTCTGTGTGCATATACAAGCACCTCCTTAGACAACAGAAGTATAGTGCACCGGCACCACATTGTAATATGAGCCATCAGCCAGAGAATAAAGGTGAATCTATCGACATTTATAAACAATCTTTTGATAAATCTGAATAAAGATGCAAAACAAAAAGCCCTGGAAGTATGGGAAGAAGGCTGTAATTACTGAAAGCACGTAATCCAGTGGTTAGACAGAACATGACATTACCGAGTAACATACTGCAACTATAATTAAAAACAAAGCTTCACTGCATCTAAAAATGGAGGGTATATAAAAAGGATGGAAGTTTTATTCCTGAGAGTGATCTCTGTGTGATGTTTGAGGGAATGGGGTGAAAGCAGGAAGATAAAACAACTGAAGAAATGGGTTGTTGAGATACTAAAGAGGTAAGGCACTAAATATCAGAAAACAAGTACTTAGACCTGCATGAGGATAATTTGTCCCATTAATTTTCTTTGTATACATTAACTGTGTTACCTACTGACTATTTTTCTTGGGTAAAATTGGCTCCTGCTGTGTCCTGGAGCTCTGAGTCCGTATGTACCCATACGCTGTTACTGCTACCTGGCCTGACTCCAAGGACACCACAGAAATATAGGCAGAGTTTTATCATGCGATCATGGACACTTGGCTCATGTGGATTCTGTCCCCATGTTTTAATCCGTAAACTTAATTCCACCCAAGTATCTAAGATGATTTCTGAATTTGAAAAATTCAGAAAGAATACTTTTCAGTATTTCTACTTAAAAAAAAAATCTGTCATTGATCCCTTCTCTATTTCTATTGTATCTTATTTGTTGAATAAAAAAGTCATATTTTCAAACCTAAGGGAAGCTACTTTTTGCAGTGACACACAGTGCAATCTTCATTCCTACTAATAGTCTCTAAAGAGTTGACAAACCAGCTGTTCCTGTCCTCAGAAATAGTTTTATGCATTATATTATTCATTTGTTTTCTTCCTTTCCTCTGGCCATTTCAACTCAAATTATTTTCTGTTTGTTTTTCAACATGAGTAGAATAACACTGATTTTTATTCGCTAAAATGCGGTTTTAAGACTAAGCTTTCTCCTCTCATAAGGGCCAAGAAAAGATTCATGTTTCTCCTAGGTATAGGTTGAGTCTACAAAACAGAAGATAGGTAAACATGAGTAACCTATTTTTAATAACACAGAGTTCAGTAACGAGTATATATATGGGTCTCTGCTTCTTTTATGTCTAACAGAGAGAAGGGCATCTTTTGTCCAGACTTTTCTCTCTGATTACGCCAGTTTCTCCACTGACTGTAGAGGGAGCTCAGACGGCTAGCTCATCTCACACCCCTACAGTAGTACTTTTCTCATCTAATTTCAGGCATTAAGAGTGTAAATGTAAACTGATTATTTCAGATTATTTTCACAGTCACAGACACCGTTGAATGCAATATGCCTGACATAATTTAGATGTCTACAGAGGACAAGATAATCAGTTCCTCAGGGCGTATTCATCTCCACCATCTCTAAAAGGAGGATAGGATGATTGCTCAGCTGTAGATGTTTACTTTAGGGGTGAAATTCCACACACTGGTATGGACACCTAATGTAGGGATCTATTTGGATGTGTAAGCCGGAAAAGTGAGCTCCTGCTGTGGTTAATAGCCAGTCTAAACACCTTAGCTAGGCTTCCTTTACAGTTATGGGAATGAGATAGAAAGTTCCTGTTAGAAAGTCATTTGTACTATATTGTGGTGGGAGGTACTGAGTCCTAAGCCTTTCTCTCTAAGAGACTTCAAAGACAGATGAGGAGTTTGTTAAAGACATTGAGAAACTTAGATATCAACATGCAGGTGTCTAGATGCAGATTAGACGTTTAAGCTTCCCTTGGGGTCAATAATAATCTAAAATGGCACCTTCATTTAGTCTGTGGAATGGTTCTTTAGACTCCATTGACTGTATTGGCTAAGATCCTGTACAACTTCATACACCTCAAGGCTCAATTAAGTTGCCCAGTAACAGGTGACCAGTGCCAACTGAGATGCCTTAGTATATTTAACATTCACAGGAGGCTGGCAGATATGAAACATGGGCACTGAAGGCATGGTAGGTTGAGACTACCTGGGTAAATGGACCCAGATTCTTGTGTGTGAGAAAATTAATCAGGTCCTGAAATCAAATAAGATAAATCCTAGCCAGAGTAGACATCTGATTTAAGTTGACTTTTAACATTCATCTTTGGTGAGATAAATCCCGTGCTATGTGTTTCTCAAAGACTATTTGAATTACAAAGCCTGTGTTGCCATGAAAAGCCGAAATCAGGACTCAATAGTCGGGATGACTATTAAGCAGGTATTCTTTATTGCAGCGCTGGGCAGCACTGGGCATAAATCCCTTTCACCTGGCTCCACTCCTTTACCTAAACCTGTTTTTCACGCCATCACAGTTTCTCATTAGGATGCTAAGCTTCTTGCATAGTTGTATCATCTGGTTATAGTACACTTCGTCGATGATTTCACTTCCTTCATTTAGAGCAGCCCCTTCAATCTCACCTGAAAATATATATAGTCTTCTGCTGAAGGGACATTGCCATTAGATTTTTGTTTCTTGGTTGTTGTATTTCTGCATATTACAAGGAACCACATAACTAAATGTTGTACCATTCACAGCTGGACTCCAAATAAGAAAGGAATGAGGTCCATGACTTACTTTATGAGCACACTGCTAGTCCCTCCTTATATACTAAAAAGCTGAGAACATGTAAAGGATCCCAAAGTTAATTTTCTCCTTCAGCTTCCTAGGTGTGGTAAAATAATCGGTCATAGCAGAATGTAGTTTCTGTGGTGATTTTGGAGATGCATGGATGTGAATACAAACACCAGCAGTTGAATGAGTATTGTTGATGTCATTAATTTCTGTTCTTTCAATGGAAGATAACTATTGCATACTTCTAATGATCCCAGGACTAACAAAATGCGTTAAGGTTATTTGAATCAAGCTTTTGAAGGGTAGATGATAAGGGGAGCAGACATGTCACAGGAGCTGTAGCAGAAGATTTGTAGGATCTATAGAACTTTTCTGGCAGTGGCAAGTCACAGTGCTCTGAAATAAAAAATTATGGTAGTATGTTTTTTTCTGTGCCTTCCTGCGTTACTCTTCACATTAAACATAAGGAAATACGTTCAGCTCTGTTATGGATATACACCAAGAGACAAGCCTTCCTCTGAAAAATGAATAGAAGACTGTCTTTCCACCACTATTTTTTCTAAACATCAACAAAGTTCTCGATGTGTTCCAGTTCCCCCTGTCATTCAACATGATCGTCTTAGTGTTTCTTTCTAGTCTCTCAGCTTTGTCGAAGTATCGTATCGCATTCAATTCAACTCAAAACCCAAACCGATGGAAAAGGCTTCCTGAGAATTGGATCAAATCCAAAGCTTACATCTGGCCTAGCAAATCAAAATAGGCAAAGGCCCATTCTGTGTCTGCAAGAGCAAGTGTTAGAGACAGTTCCTGTCCATATGGCTAGCTTCTCTAGCCCCCAGAAAGAGCCCAGCCTCATCCTTACCATCCATTGAAAACAGTCTCTGGACTGTGCTATCACCTGAGTTGTGCCCAGACATGACCTAAAAGAGTGCTAGGCCAAACCATGCCAGGCAGTATGCTAACAACGAAACAACACAGATGCCACAAACGCACCAATGCTTCTGTCTGCCCCTGGCCCTCCTTATTTTCTTGTTTCTATGCCATGCAGATAGCCCTGCTCTGAAGAAAATGCCTTCCTAATCTGACATTGGCAGAAGTGAGGGCAAAGAGTCAATAAAGTGAGACTGAACAAGATGCAGATTACGTCCTTCAAAGTCCGTGGATGAAGACAGAGAAACACAGTGAGCATTACAACAAATGTGTGTGCTGCTACTACCCAGCCAATTAAACACACTCATGTGTTTTCAGGAGATGATAAGGGTGCAAATATATTCACGGAAGATTTTAATGTCTAGAAGAAGCATCACTTATGGGAGGAACAGTGCAAAGAAGGTGATACATGGGTGTGATGCAAACGCCTTATGTATGAGTTTGATGAGCTGGCCAATTTCTTAATAGTCAGAGGACAGTGTAAAGAAGAACCATCTAGGAGGATGATGAGCTAAGAATTGATTACCTTTCGATTAGCTAAGAATTACACACAGAACAAGATCATGGTATGTAAACACATTGATTTCTTTTAATGACCGGTTACTAGAAAAATAATGCGTAATATCCAAATAGCAATAAATACAAGGACCCAACTTTGATATATATTCAGCCACCATTCCTAGTTGATAAATTCATCCCTGATCCTAGAAAGTATGAGGTTCTTCTCACCTTCTTTAAGTTTTTATGTTGTAGATATGTACAGCTGAGATAGTCATGTCATAGATTTATTTTTAATGAAAGAAGAAAAGCAGACATGCTCAAGTGTCTTTTTATTTTTTTTTATATATTCTTATTTTAACATTAGACCAATTGGATCCTGTGTGCCATTGGCTGTATTGATTAAATGAATCTAACACATAAATCCTTTATGTGACCTGCCCCCTGGAGACTCATTATTCTGAGTGCTGGCGTTTTGGAAAAGGAAAACTGAAGAAAAATGAAGTCATAACAGGAACCACAAGCCTTCTTCTGAGGGAAACTTTGTGTGCTCAAGGCCAAGCACTGCAAGCTATGCGTAGGGGGAAATTACTTGACTCAATTTCTGGGAGTACAAAATACTGTACCTAAAGATTTCTGAGTCACAACCCTCAAATGGGGCAGAATCAAGTCTTATAGAGATGAAACTTTCTTGTAGGTCTTCCAGCTAAAGTTGTAGTCATCAGAGCATTAGTATTTGCCCTAAAAAGTAACTACCTCAGGAAAACAGGAAGGTCATCAAACTCTAGGATTAAACAGAAAATTCTTTTGGTATGTGTGTAAAACATATCAACACCAGCCTACTCCCTTCAACATACATATTTGGCCTATGGAAGGAGAACTGCAGAATACCTCCATTTACATTAATCTTCAATGAAAGCCTTATATTAGTTTCCTCTAAAGCAACTTAGTCCCCAGGAATGCCAAAGTTAGGCTTCTGCTCTGAAATACTTCTGTGGAAGGGCATTTCTCTCCTTTTCTACTGATTACAGGGTACCTAGGGAGACCCTCCCTTTATGTAGCATACCTAACGTCTGACAAAGTGGATGCTGCAAAATGTATTCCCTAAATGCTACCCCGAGGAGCACATGTAAGTAACCGCACAATCTAAGCTACCACACATCTCAGAAACAGCAATCCCTTCAGACTCTTAGGAGCTGAAGTGTTTCCTGTTTCACAAATAGGATCTGACAGGCTAATAATGAGAAAGGATGAAATATAAGATATATTAAAAAACCACCATCGACTTTGGCTATGAAAACTACTACAGGGACAACTTTTTCTCTTTTCTTCTTTTCTTTATTCCCACTTCCCTCCCTTCCTTTCTTTCTTGTTCCTTTTCTAGTATAAAAGATTTTCCCCCCAGAAGAGATTGAACACATAAAAAAAAAAATCTTATGGCTGTCAAAGGGTTTTCAAATGACTGCTTTTAAATTTGATGAAAACCGTATTTCAAATAACATATCTAGCTAAAATCACAATCCAAACTAATAATCAATGAACAGGTCCGTTTGTTAGTGGCAGAATATCTCTTCATGAAAAATCCATGACAAAAATAATATGGAATCCTATTTTTTTTAGAGCTAGGCTTTTATTTCATGTTAAGACAAGTGCGGTGGCACCAGATAATTATCGCCTTACCCTCTGATTCTTAAGTGCAGGAAGAAAAATCCATGAACCTCCCCCAGGAACAGACCAATGAAACAAAAAAGAGTTTTTATCCTGCAAAATTTATGAACTTGCAACAGTTTAAGTAATCTGCAGGAAAACTGTAAAAAATTATGTTTGTCACTATCATGGCATTTACAAGGAATTTAAAAAGAAATCTCGATTTGACTCAAAGTAAGAATGTTGTTTAAACTTTTGGCAAATCAGTAAGTCAAAATACCATCTGGGGTCAAAATTAAGGCTGTAGTCATTGCTTAAGTGAGATTCTATTTTGAGCAAACTTAACATTTCAGAAGAATAGATTGCATATTTTATTGCTGTATCTGCTACATTTTTTGTCATTGAATATTTTTTGTAGTAACTCAACAATATGACGTATTAAGGGTAAGTGGATGCTATTTGAGTGCTACTTGAATATCCATATTTTAAGAAAACAGTAACAGTGGAAGCAGAATGCCACGTGAGCTAATTCTGCAACTCAGGTGACATTATTTGAATCCTGTCTAACAAATCGACCATTGCTTGATTTAGTAATTCCAGATGATCTAAAGCTAACTACATTGTTTTTATCATAAGTATGTGGGGAAGATACTGTTTTTTAGTTATGTTTTTGTGTAGGGCTTGCCCATTGTTACTTTTATTTTTCTAGGGCCCATTCCAGATAACAAAAGTAAAACTGTGTGAGAAAAGGCATCAAAACAATTTTCTTTCCATTAAAAATTTAATGTAATTCAACCATAAGGTGGTTTTGGTTTGTTTGGGTTTTTTTTTTTGAGAGAGAACTGTGCAATAGGGAGTGTAGTGCACAATTATATTCAGGGAATTAAGCTATTTCCTACAGCATTAGTTGAATAATGTGAGAAAATTCTTACTGTAAATACCCATGAAAAATAGCTGCATGAAAACCAAGTCAGCATCAAGATTGATCCAGACCCAGGAACTCATGAATAGAAACTACATAAAAAATAACAGCATTACAATTTATTTACACCCAGGAGGGCAGGAATAAGAAGCAGTGCAAGTGTGCCACAAAGCACAGAGAGAGGACAAGCTTACAGTTCGGGATTGTGAGGTTTTACCTTTTCAAAGATCCTATTGTATGAACTTGCCTATTCATCCAAAATTTCCAAAATTTTCTTTTTTTTAAAGATAATTGTGATTGTCTTCCTCTGCTTTCTCCAACAATATTTCAAAACCAGTAAAAAAACCTCTGGCATTATGGTAGTCAGGCCAGAGAACATAAAACCATAGACTTCCTCTTAAACAGGGATAATTCCATTTATACTTATAAAAGCTAGTTTTCTGTGCTGAACACGGTGAACAGTTCATACATATTCACTGAACCCCTTTTCCTGTTACTTAATTTTTTATAAACAGGTTTTAATTCTCCCAGATTACTTATTTGAAAAACTGGTGAATAATTCTTGCATACTGACAAAATAACTTTGACTTGAAGTTTCAGGCACAAGGTACTTTTACATTCTCTAATCACACTGACTTAGCTTCTCGTCTTAGTTTCCTAATGCAGAAATTACAGTGATTATTTCAATATTTGGGCTTTTTTTGTGTGTCTGTAATATGCATTACTCACCTGAAGAGATCATAAAAGTGATTGTTTCCCTACTTTTTCCTTCTCTCCCAGGGAAAATAATTGTGAAAAATGAAAATAGAAAACAAGTCCATCACAAAATCCTTACAATAGTGTTGGTGAAAAAATTCTCTAATGTTGCTCTAATCTGTAAGGAGAGTCAACATTTACACACAGACCAGCTAAAATACCAGAAGATGACGAAGATGATGAAGATGAAAAAGATTACAAAGATGACGAAGATGACAAAGATGACAAAGATGACAAAGATGACAAAGATGAAAAAAACTGAAACCACACATCATCCTTAACAAATACCTACTTTTAATAGCAGTCAACTCCAAATTTATAGGGCCAAATGGGTCAACAGACATTCACATGTGACCAGCTGAGCCTAATACATTGTGTTTAAAGTGATTATCTTGTGTACCAAATAATTAAGCCATTGACCAATTTGGCCCAGAACATTTTTCAGAAGTTGCTGAGCTGCAGATTGCTGGAAGTCAGCCAGATATTCTTGGAAGAATCATTGCATAGATGTTGTGTTCTTATACCTTTACTGAGCTTTCTGCTACAGCCACTGTCAGAGAAAAGGATCAGCTATTAATGCCTTTGCGCTGAACTGTTCCACTGTTTTTCATGTTCTTAAGCTTAAAAAAAAAACCCAAAAGCAAAAAAAAAACAACAAGCCAATGTATTTTCTCATTTTAAATATTTCAGGACCCGAAGGTCGATTCTGCTATTTAAATAAAAGCTCTTTGAGCAATAATATTTTATTATAATGTTTGCCATTAAGAGGCCCTGAATTTTCTCTGAGATATTATTAAGGAAATAATAAAAGAACAGCACTCCCATTTACACTTGCTGCTAAATCCGCAACGCTTGATGCAAATATTAACCAGCAAATCAAATGAAATAATAGAAGCAGAAGGTAGGCGAAGGTGAACGCACAAAGCAACGTTGCTTTTTCTGCATTGTTAGTTTATTCTTAGAATTGCTTTTCAGGTGGGTATATGTATCCTGAAAAGATACATGATTACATCCTTGAGTACAGGTCTGGCCTGGGTACACATCCTCAGATCTTTTCTTGGAAACATCACCACCTAAATTCAGGTCGAAATGATCAGGTGATTAGTAGGTGATTTTCGCAGCCTCCTATTAGAAGGGATATAACTATCAGTTGCAAATACAATTCTCTTCTGAGAACAACGACAACAGCTCCTGTGGCCTCTGTTAATTATTAGATGGCAGTGAGCTTTGTATCAAGGACTTAAATGTTTCCTCGTAATACAGGGTTTGTTGTTATTATTGTTTCTCCTCCTGACACTGGAGGCCTTATTATAGTGGAAAAGCTACCGGGGTAGAATCATCATAATTAAAAGGACATTTCATGAAACACGAAGTGGCAACAGGAAGACTGTCCTCTTTTGTGTTGGTTAAATGTGAAACTACTTAGAGGCCTGAAGAGTCTGAGGGGCTGGCGATATGTGCCCAAGCGTTGTTTGTGGTGGCATACTAGCTGCAATGGTGAATTAAACAAAAAGAGATTTATACAGCAGAGGATTCAAGGATCTAGGGAGAAAAAGAAGACAAACATAGCTGGTGACCTTTAAAGAAGCTGGTAATGCAGGCAACACATGCAGGTTCCCTTGATGCTACTCAAGGTACTTTCTCCCCCGTACATTGTCTTCTGCAGTGAGACCTGACAAGCAAGTGGGTTGGCATCACCTCTCCTTAACAGCTTTGTGCTCCTTTGCACTCATCTGCCTGTGTAGAGACAGAGATCTCACCTCTGACAGGCAGCTGACGCCTGCATTTCATACTAGAAGTGAGCAAGTGCTGTTGGTTAGGAAGAAAAAGAAAAAGAGTGTGCAAGTCAGGGCACTACTGAACCGAGATTTTTGAAGTGGAAGAGCAGGAATAATTGATTTTTCAGCTTGCTGTTAATTCTTATATGTATAAAAGATGTTCAGGCTGACCTGGTTGTTTTTTCCCCTTCAAGTATACCAGTGAACAAAAAAAACCCCACAAGTCAGAAAAAGTAGGAATAGTTTGTTTAGGTTTTATTAATTCTCTCTTTTTTAAGTAAAGTTCATGGAAAATCACAACATGCCTAATGTTGCATGATAATGATCAACATACTGTAAATGAAAAACCATACAAAAATCCTCTTTGATCTTTTTATCACTTGATTTATCTCCTCATATCTCTGCAAAGCTGGAACAAGACAGTAGGGCCCAAATACTGCAAAGTGTTAGAATGTACATGCTACATGTGTGTGCAAAACTGAGACAAGTCAAGCACTTGAAAGGTGTTTTCAGCTCAGGCAGGTGCAAGAAAATAGTTAGATGGTTTATTGGTGCTAATAAACCACCAATCACATGGACTAATCTCAAAACTGATAAGCAATCATCTTTATTACGGAACCCATTACAGAAATTTAGGTACACCAAGAAACATCTATGTAATTCACACTTATAAACTTGGTAAATGTTTGTACAAGGCCAACTCTTTAAATACCTGCTGGTGCATAAATATTAATGACAATCCCATGACAAAGGAAAAAAGAATAGACAAAATTAAGTCATGGATAAAAGAATCCTAGACAATTTTTTTTTTTTTTAGCAGAACCAATTAGCCTGAAAACAAAAAATAATCATCAGATTTTATTGTTTACTGGGCTTTTGAGAAAGAGTGTAGGTATCCCATCCATGGAAAGTGTTCACTCACACTTTGAATCCTACATATGCAACCAGATCAACAAGGTGATATTTAGGGAGACCCTCTGTGGACTATGTCTTGCTCATAACTGTGCCTCAAAGTCTGATCTTCGTTCTAATGCAATACCCAAAGCTAGATCTGAAGGCAGTGGAAATTGCTTATTTTTTCACTGAATCCAGCAGAATGCTACCAAAGGAAGGCAGTCTATAACCTAAATTAAGTGTCCTTTCATCCTCACCCCACTTCCAAAACAACCCTAATCCAAGGACTGTGCTTTAAAATCAGATTGTAAATTTTCCAACTAGATACAACTTTTCTTTTTTTTCTCCTCAAAATACTGTAACTTTTTTGTGCAAGTGGCTTTTGTGAGTTTTTTTCTTAGGAAAAAGTTTAAGTGTTTCTCTGAAACCCTCCAAGTCAAAACAAAAAGGAAGTATTCCCACAACAAATCTGACAAAATAATATCTTTTTTTTTCCCCCAGGCAACTACTTAAAGAGTAATTCAAGTGCCTAAGGATGGACATCTGGCCCCACTTGAGATACTGGAGGACATTCTGCCCAGCCTCCAGCTGCTGCTCCAGAGGGACACAAAATCTCTGTTGAGGTTTAATCCCAGTAGGGAGCTCAGCCCCACACAGCTGCTCGCTAACCTTCCGCCCCACACACCCCTGGTGGGATGGGGAAGAGAATTGGAAGGGTAAAAGTGCAGAAATTCATGGGTTGAGATAAAGAGAGTTTAATAAGGAAAGAAAAAGACACTTGTACAAGCAAAGCAAAACAAGGAATTCTTTCACTCCTTCCCATGGGCAGGCAGATGTTCTGCCGTCTCCAGGATAGCAGGGCTCCATCACATGTAACAGGGACTTGGGAAGACAAACACCATCACTCCGAATGTCCCCCCCTTCCTTCTTCTTCCCCCAGTACAATCTCTTAACTGCAGTGCTGTATCCATCTGCCTTGTGGAGACCTCTGAGACACCCATGGATGTTGGCAGTGTGATTAGATATCCACTTTTTCATGCCTGAACTGCTCCTGTACTGTGAAAAAAAACATCAAGGAAAAATGGTTTTGATTAGCAATAATCAAGAAAAAAAAAATCTATCTTTGGGGAAGTAGAAATCAGGCCTTCTAATAACTTCCAGGTGCTGGAACAAAATCCATGAGGTGACAGCAAAATGTAATGCTGAAATTAGTGTTACGGAGCATCTTAAAATGAAAATGCTCTGTAGCCGCTTCAGTGGTTTCATGGAAGATGACTTGCGTGATCCCTGTCTACTTGTGTGCTCTTTCTTACCTGTTTTCCCCCAAAAAATTTTGAAATCCAGTGTCCCATTCCAACCACTCTTGACAAAGCAACAGAGGCTGAATAGCATTACTTTCTAACAGTTCAATGAAAATAAGGAATCGTATAGTGCAGCATGACCTCTTTAGAGCTCCCTATTGAAGGAAAGAACACTGCATGAAACCAAAACTTAGAAATCAAGGAAATCACATGAGAGTTCAAATTTTTAGGCTCCTTTTCATAAAAGAAAAATACCCTTCACTATTTCCACTAGTCACAGAACTACCTGTGTTATTTAGGATCTAAAAGACCTAAATACTGAGTAAAGGGTGATTTTTTTGGCCAGGAAGCACTGCTGGCACAGAAAAAGTTCACATAGCAGTATCATATATGTCAGCAAATAAGCTTTGTCTGTAAAGACACCTTTATTATTCTTGAAATATTTGGTTACTTGAAAACAGTGGAAATTATTTTATTTGTGCTTGCAGTGAGGCAGTGTTGTTTCCTCTACCCAGTTTGATGGGGGTGGTTGCGGGGAGAATAGAGGAATAGACCAAATAAATCATTTTTAAGCCATTAATTAGGGGAGGGGGGAAAGGTACTTCTGTCTTTATACTAATGTGTGGTATTCTTTGAGATGAATGGTCATTCTTTGAAAAAGGAAGATTTGGATTGACTGAAGCATTTGGTGAAATAATGCTAATTTCATAGTTTTCTTTCAGCTGAATAAAAATACAAATTAAAAGTAAAGAATAGAGGGCTCTGACATTCTAAAATAAAAAAGATTTTTTTTTTATTTATAGTAAGTGCTCCAAAAATTTTTGGTTTGCTTTGTCTTTTGTAATCTTTGAGGACTTTCAAAAATTTAGATTTGAAGAGACTAAGAGCTTCAAATCTAAATGAAACATCATACAACCTTTCAAATGCAGAAAAAAAATATCAGGTGCATTCACATTTGACTGACTTTAAAACCAACATTTTTGCTAATTTTTCAGTAATGAAAACTAAACACAAAGTCAGTTATTTACATGGCTGTATTTGCACACACTGAACAAATACCACTGGGCATGAAATTAATTTTTCTTCTCAAGTCCTAAATACAGTACATCTGACCTCTGCCTGCCTGGATCTCACACAGAAATGCTTGTACATCATTGTGATCGTTGGAAGTAACCACAGATTTGGAAATGATTTGGCTCACATCGAGCTCAATGGCTTGTTCTTCTCTCCATAATGTCACTGCTTCAGAGGAGAAGGGAGGGAAAGTGTCCCCAACACAGGGCAGCACACAGTCAGGGGCAAACCTGCTGCACTGGGAAAGGTCAATTTGGGTGCAGAAAGACTGAGGTGATGGCTACTCTGGGTTATGTCCCAAGATGTGTGAGTGCTCTAAATATATATCTATTTCTTTGAAGGGAGACTTGCAGCCCCACAAGCACTCTGCATCCTGCATCATTAAGTGACCTCAGAGAGCATCTGCAGTCCCACTAGAAGCCTCTGAGAAGGATGTCAAAGAAATTCCAATGTCAAAAAGCTGTCAAGTTTGGGCTCTGGATTGGACATTACTATGAGGAAGGCTAAAATTCCCTCAACACAGGAAAGCTAAGTGCTTCTAGGAACCAAAAGAATAATTAAAAGCAAGAAAAATTAAAAAAAAATCATTTGTTTATGGACTTCTAGCCCATTCTGTGCAGAGATTTTTAGAGCTGTAACTTGGACTTTGGTACTTACATTTTTATAGTTTTTCTTTGAAATATAACTCTATGGAACATACTTAAGATACTCAGCTCTGGAGAGGGGAACTCAAGTACTCAGCCTTGCTCCCATTGACTTCTCATGTTGTGCTTTCCATTAAAGGACCGAAGCTCTGCCCTCGGCTCAGAAAGCTGAGCCCAACACTACAGTGCTCCTGCAAGCCACTCAGGATCTCCAGACCTTGGAGACATCAATTATCCCTTGCGAAGCTGTGGGGCGGGGGGGGAAACAAAACACACTTGTAGCTGCAATACGTTAACACAACCCTTTCCGAAAGAACAAACCCCTTTCTATTCTTGCTTCACAGACCAAAGAGTTTCCTTGCTTTCTGGCTTTTTGCTCGCTGTTTGGCTGTGTGACACTAGATGGAGCTGCGGATCTGCTGAAGGCACCGGGATCCCTCGCTCCTCCTGCCCGCAGAGGGCATCCAAGCTCTTCGCAGATCCCGTCCTGCCGGGGGATCAAGAAGAGGTAAATTCAGTCCTGTAACACATTAGTCAGGGATTTGGAGAGGTCGGACAGGCAGCAGGTTTGATTCAGTCCCTCTGAATGACGACGGTCTCGGGGGGGACTTTTGGGTCTTGAGCATCCGGATTTTTGGAAGTAGGCAGAGATGGAGACAGTCAACAGGTACACAGCAAAGAGTTTGTGAATGGAACGTATTTGTGATAAGCATGGCTTTGGGATGCTTTCCCAAGCTTAAGAATGCAAGATGGGAAAGCAAAGAGAGGATTGTTAAAAGCAGGGCTTTTGTGAAGCTGCATCTTTGCAGAAGCGCAGGAGGCAGACAGATTCCTCTTCCTTGCTTCCCACCACCAGCATGGCTGGGGGGCCAGCCCTGAATTACCATCCTGATGCCTCTGGTATTCCATCCTCTCTCTTTTCTTTGTCACTTTCCACCAAACTACAGAGCCAACTCATGCAACTCTGTAGTCTAGTGTTCACCCTCGGCTCCCTCACCTGTGCACAAGGTCTCCAGAAATCCCAGGTACTCTCCCAGCTAAATACTGAGCCATCCCAGAAGTGCCCCATTTCAAAAGGAAATGTGTTTACCTGACCACGGCTGCTTATCACTCAGCTCCATTTCTAGTCTTCCAACCATGTATTTAAAGGAACTTGATAAAAGATGGAGCAGCTTCAACAAGGGGACCACAAGGTGATCAAAGTTTCCAGGTACTGTCCTAATAACATCCTGCATTATGATAATAATGTACAAAATGGAAATTCTACAGCAATGTTTAAAGTTTATTACCCATCTCCAAAGTAAATTAGGCAAACGCACTTTCTCCTTATCAGACGACAAAAGCACTGTGAAAAGATTTAATAGCAGATGACTGTAGTAAGCCATACACTTTGTGTAAATAGTTATCTAGTATATAAGCTATATAAAATATATATGTCTCTGTGTGCTTTTATCCAAGTATATACACAAGTTTGTACATATCTGCCTTCCACTGAAGATAAACTTTGCCATGTTTACTGCCTGTTCAGTCTAGAAACAGCAGCCACTAATTAGAGCGTATGTTTGTGGAAGAGAATTAATTGACTCTTTACTGCTCTATCATGATAATAAAGCTAGGCAAACATGACAGCTGTTGGGGAAGGCTTGTTTTTTCTTTTGCTCTTTTTTGCAGTATGATTCCAATGTAATTTTTGGAATAATATGTAGGAATCTTCCTTTTGTAGCGCTCAGGGCATTTTTTTCCACTTGCTTCATATGCAACAGGTCTCTGCCTTAATGAGATCCAATAGGCTTCACTTTGAAAAGGGCATATTTCTGAGTAACTTTGACTCACATGTCCAATATCCGCTTTGTGTATGATGGCAACATTAAAAACCTGACCTTGTTCAATAGCAAGATTGCTTCCAGCTTTAATGAAGCAAAGCCTGGAAACAGAGGTGATATCTTTCATTAGAATGGCAGACACAATGGGAAAAAGCAAAGGTTTTGAGCACACTCTCTTTTCTTCAAGTCTGAAACAGCAGTAGCAACAATGTTGAGCTTACACAGAGCTTGGGGACAATTGTTCCACGTTTAACTTAGTTGTGCTAATCAGCCTAAACGTAAGCAGAAGGAGGCCCTGGGAAAAGGGAAAAATCATGATTCTCTGTGTAAATCTCTAGGCATTTCTTTATTCACTTGCTGATAAATAGATGCATGGAAATTTTTTTTCCTAAAGTGTGTTCGTTTTTGTTTTCTACTTGGAAAAGATGACGTCATTAATTTTTTAAATCAGTGTCCTGGTTTCAGCTGGGATAGAGTTAATTTTCTTCCTAGAAGCTGGTATAGTGCTGTGTTTTGGATTTAGGATGAGAATAATGTTGATAACACACTGATGTTCTAGTTATCGCTAAGTAATGTTTACACTGGTCAAGGACTTTTCAGCTTCTCATGTTCTCTCAGCTGAGAAGGCTGGAGATGCACAAGAAGCTGGGAGGGGGCACAGCCAGGACAGCTGACCCAAACTGGCCAAAGGGCTATTCCATACCATATGACGTCATGCTCAGTATAGAAACTAGGGCAAAGCTGGCCGGGGGGGCCGGTGCTCGGGGACTGGTTGGGCATCAGTCAGTTGGTGGTGAGCAATTGCTTTTCATTTGCATCACTTATCAGTCTTGGGTTTTATTTCTCTCTCTTTTTGTTATTTTCCTTGTCATTACCATTTTTTTAATTATTATTATTATTATTATTATTATTATTATTATTATTATATTTTATTTCAATTATTAAACTGCTCTTATCTCAACCCATAAGTGTTCTCAGTTTTCTCTTCCTATTCTCTCTCCCATTGCACTGGGTGGGAGGAGTGAGCAAGCAGCTGTGTGGTGCTTAGCTGCCGGCTGGAATTAAACCACAACAATCCTTTTTGGGGAGCTTATGGACGGGAAGCAGAGTGTCTCAGTTGGTGCGATATTGCTGCCGATGTACCGCTGTGGTAGCAATCGGCACCTGTTGTTCTTCGACCCTCAGCAACCCCACAACAGAAGGGTTCTCCAAGAGACCAGGAAGGGTGGACAGCTGTTTAATTTCCTCCATCTCCAAGGCAGCTATACCAAAAGCCCACCAGTACCCTTTTGGGTCCTTGAAATACCCTCTCCTGAGGTAGTCTAGGCCAAGGATGCATGGAGCCTCTGGGCCAGTCACAATGGGGGGCTTTTGCCAGTCATTCCCCATTAGGCTCACTTCGGCCTCCAATACAGTCAGCTGTTGAGATCCCCCTGCCACTCCAGAAATACAGATGGGTTCTGCCCCTATATAGCTTGATGGCGTTAAGGTACACTGTACACCGGTGTCCACTAGAGCCTTATACTCCTGTGGGTCTGATGTGCCACACCACTGAATCCACACAGTCCAGTAAATCTGGTTGTCCCTTTCCTCCAGCGGGCTGGAGACAGGGCCCCTCTAGTCCTGGTCATAGTATTGTTACTCACTTTTTGTAAATGAGAATCAAAAGTCCCTTTATTAAGATCAGAAGTAAAATCAGCCTTTCTACTCTGTCTGGGGAACTGCTCACTGAACACTGGAACAGCAATTTTCTTGGAAGAAGCTCCTTTTGGGATTGATTTTCCTTGCAACTCACGTACCCACGCCTCTAAGGTTGAGGTAGGTGTTCCATCCCACTTCCTCATGTCCTCTCCGTGGTCACGCAGGTAAAACCACAGGGTGGCCCGTGGTGTGTATCCTCTATATCCTCTCTCTTGAGCAGAGGAATGCTTACTCCTAATGGCTGAGTTACTGGTCTATACAGGTGGGAAGTAGGATCTATCCTCTTTGAGTTGCTGAACCAGCTTCTCCACAGCTGAGACAAGGAAGGAAGAGAGACTTTCTTCATATTGCCAGAGCTGGCCAGCCAATTCATCCATCATTTGTCCCTCTCCATCTTTCCAGGTCATTACTGCCAATGAGATCCTGTAGAAAAAGGGAAAAGAAAAAAAAAAGAAAAAGAAAAACAAAAGAAGAAGGTGCCTTTTAGCAGGACTCTAACAAGCTACCAGGCTGGTTTACTGTCTTTTAGTTCTCTACTGCTCCATGCATCATTAAAAAGCTACATGTGTTGCTGAAGGCACCTCAGCAGTACAACCAAAATGGGGTGGTTTGTCCCATTCCTGAAGTACTGAAGCCTGATAACTTCTTCAAAGGGAATGTGGCATGAGACCTAAGAAACAGGGTGGGGAAGATTCAGAAAACCAGGTTTTTGTATTCCTATTGCTCCTGGAGAATAGGAAAGGTGCTTCTGAGGCGAGGTAGCAAGGGCTACTGAAATGTGTTGTCTCCCTGCAGTAGGGCTGGTCCTGTGCCTCCAGCTTCTGCCCTTCTGGGGCTAAGCAGATAGCAGAGCCTAAGGTTTTATTTTGTGTGTGTGCGTGTGTATGTGTGTGTGTGTATGGGGATGTTGTTTGTCTTCAGGACACTTCTCCTCTGTCTTTTATGTAATAAGCTTGGCTAATATTTTGAGACTGTTTGATCTTCCTTAAACATCAGGGAACTTTTTTCTCCAGTGAGCAGTTATTTTCTTGTAACTGTCCGCACATTAAACAACAAAATCCAACTCTGACCAGTAAGTCCAACTGTGAGTTCATGCTATCAAGTTAATTAGAGGAAAGATTTAATAAGCTTATACAGGATATGCTCAAAATACAACGGTGCTAGAGACCTTGGGGAGAAGAGTCCATCAAAGAAGTTATGCATCAGGGAACATGTCTTGGTTTGTTGTAACTCTAACGGATACATTTCTGCCCTGAGTGCTATGTGAACTGACTCTCTCTTAAACCTTCTGTCTGATTGCTTTGAATAATTTTTATATGCCTGCTTGCTGGTGAAGTAGGAAAATACCTTGTTTTAAGAGTCTTTCCTTGCATTAAAAAGTCATTTATGCTTTAATCTAGGATGACCACTGATGGCAGGAGGAGTGGAATTAAGGCCCTAATTACAAGAATCCCATGCTGTGGCAGGCACTGATTTTGCTTGCAAGCAAGTCTCTCAGAGATCATTTATGTTTTCAGTTAGCCTGCTGGTGATTAAGGGCTGGTTGGCACAAGAAGGGACCAAGAAAGAGATCAGACTGATGAGCTAAATCCATAAACTAGCACAGATGATTAAAATAAGGCCTCTGAGGCCTCGATACTTTTTTTTAAATTTTGTACAACTTGCTATGAAATGTTTCTATTCGACCATTATTATTTTTATGATTTTTTTAAGTGAAAGCAATTTTGCAATCTTGCTGATTTTTTTTTCCCTTCACATCTGCCCTATGTTTTCAGGAAGTTGTTATTTTTTAATGGAGACATAACATTTTTTTACTGTATATGTTGACGTAGAAGGAAAAAAGCCCTTCTGTCATATCCCAACACCATCATAGCTACATCATTATACTGCAAAAATGGATTGTCATGGTATATTTCCTTCCTTAGTGAAGTCCCCTTCAAGGTGTTGCCTATATATTGCCAGGCCTTAAGTTCCCATTGACATTGACGGGAGAGTCCCGAGTCCAGACTTGTTTTCCACATTGTCTTCCACATCTTTATTTCTCACTGAACTGAAACCAAAGAAACCTAAATCTATCCAACCAGCCCATAATTGGGGATTTTTTTTTTTTCCAGAACAAGCCTAAGTATTTTTGGATTTTGAGTGGTAGAATGGAAAAGCAGAATTAATGTATATGGTAGCCCTTACTGACAGGCATGGGGGTTCATCTTCTCCTTAGCCCCAGGCAGCGTATTTGTCTTTCTCAGTGCTTTGATGCTACTTTCACATGTGCTGTCTCTGTTGTTGACAGTTGTTGTATCTCCAGCCTAACACAATTCAGATGTTAGCAGACCTTGAGTCCATCATGTGAAGTGACCATCAAGCAGCTGTTAGCTGCTGTTCCAAAACAAGATATGAATTCTTTTAGTCCTGGAGGGTGACCATCAAAGAAAGATGGAAAGCTACATCAGATTTGTTATTAAAATAACACAGATATCTCCCACACAATAAAACTGGGTGGGGTGGGGTGGGGGAAATCAGGCCCAATCTATGTCTTTTTTTTTTTCATTATTTTTGGAAGATTTTGATATGTTTACATGTTATTTTTGAAAAATAGAGTTGGGGGAAAAATAGACATTTTCCATCCAAAAATCACCAGGGATAAATGTCATCGTCTCACATGAATGGAATGAATGAGGAGTATTAAAGGACATATTTCAGCTCTTTGTTTTACACAATAATAACAGTTTTGTAGCAAGGATAGTATCTGGATGCAAGGTCTTCAGGGAAAAGTAGTAGTATTTATTATCCCAGCTGTGATGAAGATAGGTGGAAGCTAGTCCATTTATTCCAGCTGTATCAGCTGTAGATACTGAGTGCTGGAAAGAATCTTGTCTAATTCTTGTGTCCTTTTCCCTACATATTGGGAACAGACTACTGTGTTAAGTGAACTCTTGGTCTAGACATTTATGTTCTTATGGTCCTCCTTGCACTTCTTATTTTATATATGCAGATGGACAAATCCAGGCATCCTTGAAAGCACGCCTATGTCTAACATAACCGGTTAGACCAGTATGTTTCCAATAAACTCCAGTTCTAACATGTGCTAAATACATTTGCATATCTCAATTTTGAAACCTAGGTGTTGAGATCCTTCTCATTGCTATGTCAAATCCAAGCACAAGTGTCTGGAGAGGATTGATGCAGCAGTCATTCTGTCTTTGCTGGAGGATGGTGAGGTCCATCTCTATCAAATCTGTATAACCACTCGGTAAAATCTTTCTGAGTGTTAATTTCCTCTTGCACTAGCCCAGACAGCACATTTCCTCTAGCCAAGCCCAGTAACTCAACACACCAGAACTGGATGTATCCTGTGACTGCTTGGTAGCCATCACAGAGAGATTTTCCTGGCTATCCCCAAAGCCTCAAAGACAGCCTTCCAACAGCTCAGACTGAGCATGAAATTTGAAGCACCTTAGGAGGAAGTCAGAAGGTCCCAAGCCCCACCACCTGTTCATGAAATGAGAGCAGAATTTATTGTTTAAATGTGTGCCTTCAACCCTCATTTTGAAGACAAAGTCAAATAAGAACTTTTGGGGCTGAAGAAGTTGTTCAGCAGATTTGTTAGAGTCCTCATGCTGTGTGCCTGCACTGAAATCCACAGTGGGGATTTTGCTGGCTACCCCCAAAGTTACAGAGACGGACATATGTCGGCTTGGCCTGAGTGCCAAAAGGCACATGTAGGAGAAAATTACGAGATATTTTAAAAAGCAGAAGCTGCTTTTTCTGGGTTACAACTTCTAATACCTAAATATTCCTGTCTGGTTATTATTACCATGATAATAAATAGCCTACACTGTTTCTGTTTTGTACAATGTTGTTCTCTTAAACGTCTGTTGCTTTGTAAGCACGCACAAGTCTACTACAGATTTTTCTGTTGCCATCCCCACTAGTTAAAAAACATTAGAGCTACTGATAATAGCTATGTCCTTTTGTTTTGCTCTCATTCACATAGTTCCCGCTACTGTGCCTTTTGATTTACAGCATCCCATCTGGTGACCCAGATTAGCTGGCTTTCTCCCAGGCTTATCTCGCTTCTGCCTCACTTGCCTAAAATATCCGGTTATGTTAAGGGCATTGCCTCTTCTTCCAAACATGAAGAGTAGGCTTTGCTGAGGGCTGCAGTAACTTTCTAGAACTAGCCACATTTTTTTCCCCATATTAAATCCAGCAACCCTTTTCAGAATAATCCTTTCTATCTAACCAGGGGCAGTAAAAAATGAGGAATAACCATCAGGGACGCAATTGATGCAAGGAGACTCTACACTTGTGCATCACTTCACTTATATTCAGTTCTGGTATAAAAAAATACGTGGACCTGTCTCAGCTGTGTCACTGGCTGAATCTATTCTAAATGCTCAACATCAAAGATACCAGCATGAAAAAAACTGTTAATGGCATGTTTATAATCTGTTAACCTACTAGCACTGTAAGAAGATGCCCATGGGACTCTGAATCCCTGGGTCCAGGGATGGATTAGCACAGCCAACCTTCTAGCACAGGTTGCTTGGGAGCTGTCAGAGACACACAAGAAAAGAAGCAGCATGGTCAACTTATGACTACATTTAGAGCCTTATGACTTCTGAGGCAAAATCAACAAGGAATCCTGTAAAGGAGCCACTAAAGGGAGAAATAAAGGCTTACCAGGACTGGTTGAGGCTCCTTGCACTATGTTAGTGCAGGAAAAGTGTTTGGCACTAATGCCCCCAGTGCTTTAGAATACAAATCATGATATTAAGGAATGATTAGGCCTGATAGTTTGTGCCTGTCTCCTAGTGAGACTGAGTGAGACTGAGTAATGATTTACACCCTACCACTGCAATGTGGACACTCTCCTTAATTCAGTAGATGGCTTCAAAACAAGCAGCTTTAAGCAGACATCCACTACTTCATTGCATGCTGAAGTTCAGCCCCCCACATCCATTTTTGGCGTTTAGATCCCAGCCTGTTCCTGCTGTGTGCTGCCATTAATATTTCTCTAACCCCACCATTCTGCTTGCCACCTACTGGCCATCCACTTGCAGATGCTAACGGGAGTTTTGGCTATGGGGGCAGACAGGGGCTGATTTATCACGTCATTAGTCTTCTCTTAGTGAAGCTCCCTCAGCTACAGGATCTGCTCTATTTAGCGAATTGTCTCCAGGCTTTTGGTCACATTGGTTTAAGGCACTCAATATTTTAGGGAGAGGAGGCACACGCTGAGCTAGGAGACAGCTCTAATTACAGCTATCGACATACAAAATCTTTCCTGAGGGTTTTATGGGGGGAGGAGAGGAGGAGGACCCATCAGCTACATATTATCATAATCATGAGTTCCTTAGCTATCTTGTTTAGCCAATAAAGTGGTCTTTGCTGTCCAGGGGACCTTAATAACATTTAGTATCTGCTCTTTTTTTTTTTTTTTCATTAATTTGCTCCATTTCCAGCTCTTTATGATTTTTTTCCCCTCAGTTACAAGTTGTACTTGCATCTCTGACCCAGGAATCTTCCACTTGCAGCTCTCCTTTCTGATCTCAAAAGTTTATATTCTGCCCTAGCCAGAAGTTGAGCTAGTTTCCTTCCAGATTTGGACTCGGTTCATAGCTGCTTAGCACACTGCAGACACAATAATGAATTAATTGTTGTAATTTCCCTTGTACTTCTTGATGAATAGTATAAAGATATGAAGTGCTTGTTTACAGGCAAACATTTCCTGCAGTCAGGCTTTTTTGTGTTTGCTTCTTTTTCTTTCTTTTTTTTCTTTCTTCCCCCTGCCCCTGGAGTCTCTGCCATTATGATTACTGAATATGAGGGCAAAACCCCCTATGAGTCTCAGGAAGATCACTAAGGATACAGAGGACTCTGACCTTGGCCAGGTAAGAGTAAGAGGAACCAGTCTACGGCTTTGACTTAACTTTGGCATCCTTCTTAAAGGACTTTGCTTGGTCCAGGTACCTGGTAAGTTCACAGCACGATATTAAGTTGCCTTATCCAAGATGGTTTTGTCCTCTTGGAGAAGAACACTTACTTTTCTGGAATAAAAATGATAGTAACTTCAGGACTTAAATGTTGATAATGAAAGTTACTATAGATGAAGTGTTCTAGCCAGTGTCATAGGGCACACAGAAGAAAGACTGAGCCATGTGCTATTTTCAGCAAATAGTGTGGTCCTGTCAGCTTCTGTAGATAAAAACAAGCCTGGAGCAAGCTTTTCTGAAGCTGAGACCAATTAATAAGGGATATAGAGCTAGCACTAAATTCACTGGAATGATAGGCACATTCCCTTGCCCATTGGCACATTAAATGACTTTCCTTACACTCTAATTTGACCCCTAAGTAAGGGCCTTACTTGGCATACTAGTCTTTGTGTCTTGCCTCTAAAACAGCTCCTCTGAATTTAATTTATTTTGTTTCTTTATATGCCTGTTATTTTTTATTTTATTTATCTGCATTTTATTCTATACTTTCATTTCCTCTGCTGAGATGGTGACCTGCTTGGGAAAGGGCCACAAGTCTCTGTTCAGCATTTTTTTTTTGTTTGCTTCTGATTTGCTGTCCCTTAGCATTCACTTTAATTAGTGAATTTGAGCTTGCTTGCAGTATGCTTGGCTTCTTGTGCAGCCTTTAGAAATAGTTTAAGGTTTTCACAGATATGTGGACCACAGGTTGAAAATCATCGTTGCATGTACTTATAACTTGATGGACTGTTTAATTACACTGGCAAGTAAACGTTGACAAAAAATCCCCTAATTATCACTGAATATGGCGATAGAATTGAGTGCCTACTACTCTGTGATAATGTCCCAGCAGACTGCTTTCTCCCTTGTCCAAACACAAATAAGATGCAAGCAAATTCTGAGCAAGATGAAGAGCAGAGTTCTTTATCTGTGGTGTGTTGCATGGAAGGAGGGGGAAAGAAGATGATGAGAGTCCAACGGAGTGACATACAATGTGCTTAAATCCCAGTTATGACACATGCTTACTCCTTCTTTGCCCTTCTCCAGTGGTTGCCACTTGAGGAAGTCAAAGCAGGTATTCCCTGTTTCATTAATGGCAAAATTTACAGAATTTTAACATTTTAATAATCAGACATTCAATTTTTTTTTTTTTTTAGAAACATTGATCTGTCTTGGGTGATTCACACAAGAGTGCAAAAATGGATAGTGACAATGCCAATCTTTATCTGCTAATCTGCACAGAATCACATTTCAAATGTGACACTTACAATTTTAAAAATATAATATAATTTTACAAAATGTAAAGGATTTAGGTGCCTAAGCACTCTGAGAATCAATGGGATCCAAACATTAGGTGTCTATGTAAGTCTGAGATCTACCTAATGACGACTTCACTACGTTATGTGCATGATTAGGCACATAAATGCTTTTGAAAAGCTGCTTTTCAGTGACCAGCTTCCAAATCACATCATCAATGAACAGAAAAGATGGAAAACATGTTAAGAAGTCATAGTGGCAATATCTTATAGCTGTGGTGTTCTACAGAGAAGCAGTAGAAGGTTTGTAGGCAGAGGGTTTATTTTAGGTAGCAGTAAAATTTTATTAGACTGGATAGTATAATAAGGAAAAATAGAGAAGCTCTTCAGGACTTCAGTATGTTTTGCTCTGATAAAAAATATTAGCTTTATCAACAAACTTTTCTTGCATATTATTTCTGCCTCTTTGCCTTAATCATGAAAAGATTCTTCTCTCCTCTCCTCTCCTCTCCTCCCCTCCCCTCCCCTCTCCTCTCCTCTCCTCTCCTCTCCTCTCCTCTCCTCTCCTCTCCTCTCCTCTCCTCTCCTCTCCTCTCCTCTCCTCTCCTCTCCTCTCCTCTCCTCTCCTCTCCTCTCCTCTCCTCTCCTCTCCTCTCCTCTCCTCTCCTCTCCTCTCCTCTCCCTCTTCTCCTCTCCTCTCCTCTCCTCTCCTCTCCTCTCCTCTCCTCTCCTCTCCTCTCCTCTCCTCTCCTCTCCTCTCCTCTCCTCTCCTCTCCTCTCCTCTCCTCTCCTCTCCTCTCCTCTCCTCCCCTCCCCTCCCCTCCCCTCCCCTCCCCTCCCCTCCCCTCCCCTCTCCTCTCCTCTCCTCTCCTCCCCTCTCCTCTCCTCTCCTCTCCTCTCCTCTCCTCTCCTCTCCTCTCCTCTCCTCTCCTCTCCTCTCCTCTCCTCTCTTCTCTTCTCTTCTCTTCTCTTCTCTTCTCTTCTCTTCTCTTCTCTTCTCTTCTCTTCTTATCCAATGTCAAACTGTGTTATGCCATCAAAGAAAGACTAGAAGAGGACATCTTCTGCATGGTTACAGGTGTGAAAGGATTTTATGCACCAGCTTAGGAACTGGGACACAGGGGTTCATTTTTTTTCCCCACACTGACAGGCTCTGACCCAGAAGACTTACTTGAGTCTCCATGTGCTCAGGAATTTTGTGTGGGGCTTCTCCTCTCCCACTGAACCCAAGTAGGAAGGAGTATAAGGGTTCTGCAGCAAGAAATAAATTTGATCTAGCTCTAAATTTGATCCAAGTTCCCAAGTCTCATTGATTTCATTAAGTTTAGAAATATTTATCAAACATCTTCTTTCTTGTATTGGTGAAGGCACAAAGATAGAATTTAAACCAAGCATAGTAAGGCTGTCAGAAAACTGGGTCTGAAAGGTAAGGTAAGAGAAAAAAGAAACTTTACTTGTGTGAAAGAGTCTGTGGTATGAGCAATTAACATGCCTTTTGATTTGTTTGCCTCTAAGCAGCCATAAGAATCTGTAAGACAATTATATTCCTTCCCGCTGGTGATTTATGTCTAGTCAGCCATCCCTAATTAGTGCTTCCTGGAAAACACCAGTAGCCTTTCCTTTTCCTGCCCCTGTCAGAAGGAGCATAGCAAAAAAATGAACATCTCTGCGAGGGAGCCACTTCAGCCCCTGACTGATGCAAATTAAAGACAACAGGATTGATTGTGCTCCTAGACATAACTGTAAAGATCAAAGGACCTTTCAGAAACTTGTGTGGCCTGCCTTGAATAAATTCAGTGCTGCTGTTCCGGACACGTTCACAGGGGGAACATTACACTATCTTATGCAAGGAAAGGTTTGCATGGAGATATATTACCTTTTCATCAGACCATCTGAGATAGCTGGAGAGTACAGACGAGGTGTTTGACACTCTTGCCTTTTTCTGGGTCTGAGGAGCAGCAAACTTCAAACTAAGAGCGATTACTCTGAATTTAAATCAAGTAGGTCGGTCAATGAGACATTTTGAAAGGAGAGAGTGGTTGATACCTGAGGGGCAGAGGGATGTTGCCCAAGGGAGACTTAGAGAGAGAGGAGATAGAGACAGCTAAATAATTGTCATCTCCATAAAAACATTGCTGTGCACTTTCTTCTATGAAAGGTAAAAAAGGCTACTTCCACAGAGGGTTCAGTCCTGACAGAAATCAAATGGAATATAAATCATTTGTGGTCATGTGGATGATACCCATGATTAACTTCAGGGATGTGATCCATGAGGACTACTAATGTGCTTTAGCCCTTTGGTAAAGTTAAGACCCAAGGGACAGCTCTGAAATGGGATGTGAGCAGCATCTGGGTCCCTAGGTTTAAAACTGCCATTCTGAAAACACCTGCACATCTGCCACTTAAGCTTAATCTACTTTGCAATGCTGAAATGCCTCAGGCACCTACACTTATGGGCTATCTATCTCTGAGCATCTCAGTCCTGATAGTGCTAAGGAGAATAGCGCCTGTCTTAAACCTTCCTTTTCCTCCTGACAGGCTTCATCCGATAAGCACTTGCTGGAAACACATATCATATGATACTTTCTAGATTATCCGCCATGTGGAATGGTGTCTCAGTTTCACATTCTTCTAAAACAGGGCTATAACTACACAAATTCCCTTTTTCTCCCCTCAATATGGAAGAGTTCATATGGGCATGGTGTGGTTGGTTCCCTACCGTGCCTTGGTGAATCTGCTCTTCCATCTCTGTGGCAAATGCTGCAGCCATGAGGATAAGAGCTGAAGAAGCTTGTGTTGTTTTGCTATGCAAATCCCTTTCACATTTTTCTCTAGTACTAAGGACACTAGCGTGTTGCTATGTGGCTCTGCTACTCTACGCAAACCTGGAGTGAAGCCTTCAAAGTGCCTTAATATAAACCAAAAGTTTCAGCCCTGAAATACCTTGGGCTACAGCCCCCTAACTTGTGGTTCTTCTGTTTTTTACTTTAAGGGACACCCCTATTTGGCCACGAGGCTAAATCCTGAATAAGAAATTTGTTTCTTCTTTTAATAACCTTTTTAACTCTGTATGTCTTTCAAGGCACTCTCCCTGCTTGCCTAAAATAATTTTCTCCCTAAACAATGGAGTTAATGAAACAATGGAGCCAATGACACAATGGAGATAATTATCATGATTCTGTCTCTTAACCCTAACTATCTACAGTTGCAATAATACCTACATCTCCTTACTGTAATCCTCTATCCATATCTCCCAGCCTCTGCTTGCTAAATACTAGGAAAGCACAACCTGTATGATGGTAAATTCTAAGTTACATATGTATTAATTGGATTGCTAGCACGTGCAAATTGGTTGATTAGATCAAGTGAAATAAATAACAACAGATTTCACAGGGAGGTTCTTTTTCTTGTGCTGTTAAGGGGGGAGTTTGAGTCTTTGTTCTTTACTCAGGTATTATTCTTATCTCTAAGACTACAATAAAGTAAGATTTAAGAGTGTCCACTAAGGGGATTTAGTGGTACATGAGAAGTGGCAGTGTTTCTATAGGTTTCTGACTGTGGGTTGTAATAATTGTTGGTCTAAAAGATGTACTCCAACCTTTATGTTTTCTGTGTAACTTAATCTGTACGTTGCCATTGTGGATGTTTGCTGAGACATGTAGAAGCTGATATGGTCTAAAAGAGTTTTTGGGAAAGGTGTTACTGGTTTCCGCTACCACTTCAGTAAGGAATTTTGGGGTTTCAATCTAGCTTATAAACCAAGGATCTTAGATACAGCTGGTATAACTATTAGAACTGCTACAGTACAGGGTGGTTTTTTTTTCTTTTGGAAGTTGACAGAAATATTTACACATTGTTGGATCTTTTTGGCACTGTAAGTGAAAATACTGAGTCCCAGGTGAGGCTTCTGTCGGTGAAGATGAATTGAATGAACCTGACAGTACAAAAGGCTCAGAAATCTGAGTGCAGTTCTTGTTCTTGCAGGACTTAGTTTATTGCTATCACTATGCCATTCCCTGCTCCCTGCACTGGAGCTAATGGCCTCAGCCCACAGCTGTCAAACACTTTCTTTTGAAGCAACTAGTTAGCATAGTTAAATTGCACACAGATTCCACAATTGTACACTTCTCAACATCTATTAGGCTTGAAATGTGTTACTTCGGTTTCAGATCCACTTTGTTTTGCAAAAAGCGAGGAAATGTAAGTTGTCAGACCTCCAGGTCTGGCTTTTTTAACACGATTTAGTTGTTTGTTTCTTTCATGAACTTTTTAATGTTAAAAAGGTGAAGTTGCATGTCCTTTTTCTATTCTGTTTTGTCTTTCATTTTAATATTGCTACTGATATTGGCATTCATCCAAGTAATCTAAACTCAGTTTGATCTTGCAAGATTGATTTTTCTGTTTACTGGGAGTAACACTAGGAAAATATTTGTATAGTTTAAATGGATTTGTAGGGACATGCTGGAATATCCATACAATCTTTATATAGTTTATGAACATTGTCAGTTCTTCTTATCTAATTCTGACACTTACATGACCCCATTATTGAGAGATCTGAGCATTTCAGTTTTTTTTTTATCTTGACAGCTCTCTTAAGAGATAGGGACATAATATAGTCTCTCTTTTACAGTTGGCTGAAACCCATAAGTTAAAGCCCAGATTTATTAATTTCTTTTAAGTAATGTTCAATCTACTGTGTTTCTCTGACTCAGCTATTCACTCATTTAAGGACCACAGTCCAATTAAGAAGCAGATTCTTAAAGGAAAGTAGATTTGAAAAAGATACAATAGTGAAATATTTACATAGAATTTATTGGAGATAAGACTCTAAATCCTGTTATAAAAAAAAAGAGAAGTCAAGTGTATTTGGGAAATGGGATTTAAGCATTTTGATTACTCAGGTCTTATAATACTGCATGAGGAAGCACTGTATATTCTCTTAAGAACCTCATCCCAAATGGCTTGCACAGAATAATGTTGGTAATTCCATTAAAAGTAACTGAATCTGAACTTTCAGACTAACAACTGTCCCAGCTTCTACTCACATGCACTTATTAAATTGCCCTGGGTGACGAATTTTAGACACTGCACCAACATGGTACAACTGTCCCACTTCAAAAACAGGGAACATAGAGAAACATATCAAGCTCTCCTAGTTCCCAGTTCATGTTATCAGGAGGAGTTTTCCTGGTCGCAGCTATTCACTTCCTTCTTTACAAAGTTGCATGGGCTGGAGGAACTTTCACTCCTGTCCTTGTGCCTCCAGGTCTGGGTTCTCGTGCAAACAAGTGACGCAGTTTGGCAACACGGACTATTACCAATCATTTTTGCTCTTCATCTTTTAGGTTTTCTAACCCCCTCCACACAGGAGACGAGCCATTCTCTTCCATAGGAGTCCTGTTGGCAAGTTGGTACCACAGGCTTTTGAAGATCATTACCCTTCCTTGCAATTGGTGGGGCTGTGGGGACAGCAATACAAGAATATTCCTTAAAAAACCAGTAATTAGGTTGAACTTCTGTTGAACTTAATGTTATGTCAGGATCAAAGAAAAAGGTAGCTTTTGCTCCAAGAGCTTATGTCTCACTTGTTTAGAATCTAGGTTTCTATTCTAAGCTGGTTATTGAGACTCCCTCCACTTTTGATGGAGAACTCCAAAGGGTGATTGATCCCAGGTAAGAAGGCTCAAAAAAAAGTAAATTAATGTCTCCCTACCTTGATTCTAGACAATTAGTTTAGCCTTTATCTTTTAGGTGACATCCTAAATCCTACCCTAATTAAAAAAGTGAGACAAATATTGTACACAGACATGCACAGTAATTAAAGTAGTCCATACTGATAGTGGTGTAGAAGTTTTTATCTCAACTTCTGCTGAAACTTCCATTTTTGTTCCATAAAAATTATGCTAAATTATCAAAACACCAGAAATATAGTGATTGGTGTCCTGGTTTCAGCAGGGATAGAGTTCATTTCCTTCCTAGTAGCTGGTAAGCCTTTGAACAAATTAAACAGGAGAAAGTTCATGCAGTAGCCCCTGGGCCAGTCCGGGCAGGACAAGATGTAAAGAAGGTGCTCTACACCGCAGCCAGGGAGAATGGCCCTACCTGGAGTCTCTGGCAGAAAGCACCAGGACAGACTTGAGGTCAACCCTTAGGGTTTTGGAGTCAGGGATACAGAGGATCCCAGGCCTGCTACACTCCAACTGAAAAAGAGATATTGGCAGCATGTGAAGGGGTTTGAGCTGCTTCGGAAGTGGTTGGTACTGAAGCACAGCTCCTCCTGGCACCCCGACTGCCAGTGCTGGGCTGGGTGTTCAAAGGGAGGGTCCCCTCTACACATCATGCAACTGATGCTATGTGGAGTAAGTGGGTTGCACTGATTACACAACAAGCTCGAATAGGAAACCCCAGTTGCCCAGGAATTTTGGAATTGATCATGGACCAGTCAGAAGGCAAAGGTTTTGGAATACCACCAGAGGAGGAGGTGATGTGTGCTGAAGAGGCCCCACTGTATAATAAACTGCCAGAAAATGAGAAGCAATATGCCCTGTTCACTGATGGGTCCTGTTGTATTGTGGGAAAGCATCAGAGGTGGAAGGCTGCTGTATGGAGTACTATACAACAAGTTTCAGAAACTGCTGAAGGAGATGGTGAATCGAGTCAGTTTGCAGAGGTGAAAGCCATCCAGCTGGCTTTAGATATTGCTGAAGGAGAAAAATGGCCAGTGCTCTATCTCTATACTGACTCATGGATGGAGGCAAATGCCCTGTGGGAGTGGTTGCAGTAATGGAAACAGAGCAACTGGCAGTGCAGAGGCAAACTCATCTGGTCTGCAGCGTTGTGGCAAGATATTGCTGCCCGAGTGGAGAACCTGGTTGTAAAAGTACATCACGGAGATGCTCACGTACCCAAGAGTTGGGCCACTGAGGAACATCAAAACAACCAGCAGGTGGATCAGGCTGCTCAGACTGAAGTGGCTCAGGGGGGTCTGGACTGGCAACATAAGGTTGAGTTATTTATAGCTCTGTGGGCCCATGACAACTCGGGCCATCAAGGAAGACATACAACATATAGATAGGCTCGTGATGGAGGGGTGGACTTGACAATGGACACTATTGCGAAGGTTATCCACAAATGTGAAACATGCATTACAATCAAGCAAGCCAAGCAGTTAAAGCCTCTGGTACGGAGGACGATGGCTGAAATATAAATACAGGGAGGCCTGGCAGATTGATCATATCACACTCCCACAAATGTGCCAAGGCATGCGCCATGTGCTTATAATAGTGGAAGCAACCACCAGATGGCTGGAAACATATCCTGTGCCCCATGCCACCGCCCAGAACACTATCCTGGGCCTTGAAAAGCAAGTCCTGTGGCGACGTGGCACCCCAGAAAGGATTGAGTCAGACAACAGGACTCACTTCTGAAACAACCTCATAGACACCTGGGCCAAAGAGCACGGCATCGAGTGGGTATATCACATCCCCTGTCATGCACCAGCCTCCGGGAAAATCTAATGATACGATGGACTGTGAAAGACTACACTGAGAACAACGGGTGCTGGGACGTTGGAAACATTCGGATACACATTTAGCAAAGGCCACCTGGTTAGTCAACAGTAGGGGATCTGCTAATCGGGTTGGCCTTGCCCAATCAAAGCTTTTACGTACTGTAGAAGGGGATAAGGTCCCTGTAGTGCACATAAAAAACATGCTGGGGAAGACAGTCTGGGTTACTCCTGCCTCAGGCAAATGCAAACCCATTTGTGGGAATGCTTTTGCTCAAGGACCTCGGTGTACTTGGTGGTTGATGTGGGATTCTGATGTGTACTTCAACGGGATCTGATTTTGGGTGAGAATAGCCAATAAATTAAATTGTATTATGTTAATTGCTATATAACATCACATATCATCACTTCTATGGTGGCAATATGCCATAGCAACGGTATTACAGTAAGAATCACCTAGGTTAATGAAAAATGAACTTTGTCAAAAACCGAGCAAAATGCAGCGATGATGGAACCAGAACTGGCTTCAGCATGCAACAATCCAACACCACACACCATCTCTCCTGCCCTGAAAGACTGTTATGACAGATGGAACCCAAAGTCATGGACTAAATGAACACAATAAACATTTTAGAGGGATGACCCATAGACCAAGGGAATGATATCTGTGTGTATATATTAAAAGACAAGAAAAGCAGTGGTGACTAATTGGAATATATTGGAAAGTGTGGGACCTGGGCATGATGTAGATGGTAGAGAATAAGAGGTGGATACTGTCCTGGTTTCAGCTGCGCTAGAGTTAATTTTCTTCCTAGTAGCTGGCGTAATGCTGTGTTTCGGATTTAGCATGAGAATAATGTGATAACACACTGATGTTTTAGTTGTTGTTAAGCAGTGTTTGTACTAAGTCAAGGACTTTTCAGCTTCTCATGCTCTGTTGACTGAGAAGGCTGGAGATGTACCAGAAGCTGGGAGGGGACACAGCCAGGATAGTTGATCCAAACTGGCCAAAGGGCTATTCCATATCATATGGCATCATGCTCAGTATATAAACTGGGGGGAGTTGGCCAGGGGCTAGCGATTGCTGCTCGGGGACTGGCTGGGCGTTGGTCGCTGGATGGTGAGTGGTTGCACCACTTGGTTTGTTTTTTTCCCCCCCCCTCAGTTTTGTTTCTCTCTCTCTCTCTTGTTGTTTTCCTTTTCATTACAATTTATTCTTATTGTTATTATGATTATTATTATTAAATTTTATTTCAATTATTAAACTGTTCTTATCTCAGCCCATGAGTTTTCTTAGTTTTGCTCTTCCGATTCTCTCCCCCACCCCACCGGCGTGGGGAGGGTGAGTGAGCAGCTGCATGGTGCTTAGTTGCTAGCTGGGGTTAAACCATGACAATTGGATGCCCTCTCCTGAACAAACAAACTATGTAAATAAAATAGGACTTGTTCTCCTAAGCTGTGTAATTTTGTGGAAAGCAGCAATGAAGAGAGTGAGAAACATGGCTCAGAAGAAAGCTTTCATTACTATTTCTATTTTGAGATGTGGCTATCAAACCCTCCTCTCTGTGCTGTGTTACACCCATGTGCAACCATAGCTGCTCAGTCCTTTGATAAAACAAGATCAGGTTTTACCAGCTACATCTGACTGTCTCACCGAAACAGTAGTTATTAACTATATAAACCTGTTTACTGCTGACCTGCCCATGGTCAGTACACTTTTTTTAATCTATAATCTTGCCTCAACTAGTGTCTTTAGGCTGCAAATGTCTGCTGTAAGAAACACCTCTTACTGCAAGTTTGCAGTACTTGCACAGTGGAGTTCAAATCAAGTTTAGATGCCTCCTGCAAATCATCATCATTGTGGGGTTAATAGTGGAGGTTTGATTGGATCTTTTTTTTCTGATAAGAAACTTTGTTTTTTACATGTTACTTTTTTCACTGTGTTACAAAAAGTACTTAAACCCAACCTTATAATTTTGAGAAAATTGATACTATGCAGCTGCTGGAGCTGACAGTGTCTGACAAATACTTTTCCTTGGGGGTTACATCAATTATGTTGTTACAGAACATGCTGAGCCTGGATCCATCCTGCCTTTTTGTTTTTTCTTTTGACATGTCACTAGGATTTGTCATTTGCAATGATGGATGAAATGGTTCCATTCAGGCAGCACTTTCTAAAGAAAGTTGTCCTTTCTGGAGAAAGATCAGTGTTTAATTGCAGGTTGGAACCTTTGTATTTTTTTTCATTAAGCAATCTGGTAATTGAATAAACATACCTCTTAGCATCTATAACTGTTTGGGTAGCTGCACTAATAAAGATTCAGAAAGCTGCTATGTCTTTTTGCCACCCTGAAACTATTAGAAGTTCTTTTGTTTTTTTTTTTACTTTTGCCCCCCCTCCCCCCAGCTTTTGTGATTTTTGTGATTCCAGTCTGGATTTCCGTAACTGATAGTATTCTGAGATAAGTGCACAGAGCTTGATCCAATGCCTTATGATTTAATTGAGCTTCCTTTGGTTTTTTGAGTGTAGGATCAGAAACATCCAATAGTTTTTAAATCAGATGTCACAATTTCTGCCTAGCAAGCGATCCAGGGCCAGGGTAGAGCCCAAGCACTAGCAGGTTCGATTACCCATGCAGTTGAATTGTTATTATGGTTTCTGGCATGGTTTTGGCCATGCATTCGAAGTAATTCCTAGATTTGTTCACATTAATTAGCACAAGCCATTGGTTATTTTCAAGAAGTAGTTTGGATGAGGCCATGTGCCCTGAGGGGAGGGAAAGGATTTAGCTGAATGGCTGTGAGCCATGCTGTGCCAGCATTTTGAAGAACAGTCCTTGCCCCATTTTAGATACAGTACAGATGGAGACCCATAGTCTAAAATACAGCACCTCAACACAGTCTCAACAGATATCAAAGAAACATAAGAAATTTTAGGACTTGAGGTATTTAAGGGTCAGGATTCGTTTCTCCTGCCTTTAGACAATTGCAGGTATCTCCACCAAGGCTAGTCATGTTGACTTCATAGTCAATAGAGAGAAATGAGCACTTTTAAGCCATGCTTTGCTTGACCTATTTCAAACTTCTGCAATAGGATGAAAGAAACCACACATGCAAAGCTTTATAGTTCAGATGTGAGAGTTGGAAGGCACCCACCAGAGATGCTGTAGTGGTGCATCTAACTCCCTACTAAGGATCTGTAGTTGGTTGGATGACACAAGTTACACCCTAAAAGTTTGTTTCTCAACACTATTTGGGAAGTAAGTGGGATGACTGTCCCTGGTGCTATCTTCTGTTTAGAACTGGAGCCATAGACTTTTAGGAAGGTGTTTCTTTAAAGATAACAGGTTAGCTGCTTCGTTCAAAAAATCCCTTCGTTTGGATTTGGAAAAAGTAAGGACGCCTACCTTTTTTAAAAGGAGTCTCTGAGACTGTGCATTCAATTTAGAGACAGGCTTAAGTATTTTATTTCTTCTGGATCTCTAATATCATTGTTATAAAACATACACAACACTGTATACACATATACACTACATGACACTACGCATATACACTACAACATGCTATGCACATACACAACACAACCAGACCACCAGAGTGAAGGCAATTCATCAACAAATCCTGTGAAAGGAAAAGAAAAATTCTTGCAAAATGTACTGTTGTTGGATTCAACCTTACATTGCAGTTATTAGTCATCTCCACATGTAATAGCTTATAGGTAATTGCATTATTCTGTGCCCTTTTCAGATGTTAACCACCTGTTTAAAATTTCCTTAGGTTGCTCCCTTTGAAATTCCTGCTAAGTGCCAAAACATTGAATCTAAAATCCAATGTTGTATCAATCAATTTCTTGGCATCTTTTTTCTAACAACAAGGTATGAGAGTTCCGTAACTTCTCATGACATTTCCCATCATACTATTTGTTGTCTCTATCTGATCTCTTCTATTTGCTTTTTCACTTACTTTGTGACTACATAATGGTATTTAACCCTCCTCAAAACATTAAAGGTGTAAAAGAAGAATAGCTCAGCTTTAATTTTGCTTTGGTAACATTACACTGGTTCCTGATGTAAACAAACGTCATAGTCATTTTGTACGTAGAACTTTTCGCTCCTTGGTCCAAGAAAAAATATGAAAATATAGTGCTCCTGCTTACAATTAATGTTTGGAATGGTAGAGCATGACAAATCTGTGAGAAAATTCTGAATCTCACATTAATCTCAAATTCAGTCAATCAGACAAAAAGCCAGTGCTTCTAAAAAGCAAAATTTGTGGGCCCTGTTTGTGTGGAGAGAGGAACTTCTATCCTTAAAGGAATAGTCCAGGACTCCTAAGGAGTTTCACATCAATATTTCTCAGTAGTTTATGCCTCTTACAGTAGTTTATGTCCTGTGACACTTGACATATTACCAACATTGTAAGCCTGAGTCACTGTTTTCCTTCTATTTTTATACCACCTTCTTCATCAGGAAGGCCTTTTAACACAAAAACCACTTCAGTTCCTCTATGCTACCTTAACAAGGATACCAGCTTCATAATAAATGCACCCAAGAGTTTCATAAAGATCTCCATCCCATTGCACATCCTCCTGTAGATCAGGGGAAACGATTGGGAAGGTTTAATTAAGGTAGAAGAACACGTGTCTTTAATCATATATGCATATATGCTTCTGATGTCTGGGGACACCCATAAAGGCAAGATATTCAGGCTGGATTATTCACTAAAATTTATAAGTAGTGATGCATATAGTCTCTCCTGTTGCTCTTGTACAGGCATCTGTTGGAGTACTGAAATTATTGCAAAGAAGGAATTATTGCAAAGAAGGTATTATTGCAAAGAAGGAATAAGAAGAAAAGTGATTCTTCTTGTAGTAGATTTTTCTATAAAGGTGGAACCAAGCAAGACCTAAGCAGGAAGCATGCTGTCCAACACAGATGGTTTGCAACTCTTCTTGGTAACCAGTCAGCGAGGACTGAATGTGGCATCTTACTTAGCTTGGCTGAAATGGTGTCCATGTAAGCACTGTCTCAAAGCTGGGACAGCTGAGAGTAATGGCTGGCTGTTGGGAGTGAGTGCCACCCCATCCGCCCGGATACCTATCTCGGCAGTGGCAGTCCCCTCATTTTGCCTTCCCATAAACAAAGCTGGTAACAGGGTCCCGAGTATTTCACTGACACTGTCTACTCTTAGGCAACAATCTGCTTGCCTTCTGGACTTTGGTGGTTTGCTGCTATGCCTAAGCTACTGAGACTTCATGATCAAGAGAGTATATTAAACTGGCTATTGGGCTATGATGTTGTAGCTTTCCAGCTTCCAGAACAGAGCTGGTTCATGTCTGACCAGCTCAGAAGTATAAGCAGAGGAGCTCACATACCTCTGCTCCTGCCTGTTAAGGCCTACCCAAAGTCTAGCCTGGGGACATTACACTACTTAGAAAGAAAGTGCAAGTGCAGCTTAAAACGACAAAGCTTAATCAAGATATCTGACACAGTTGACAGCCTGATTAGCATAAAGATAGAATGTGAAAATTAAGCTAGGAGCAAAGGATTTTCTTCCACAGTCATTTTTATTAGAGAGTATACAAATAGATATCGGTTGTCCAATAATTGCCACCCATCTGCGTTCATAGAAAACTGGCCCCTGCAGAGAAATCACTTCATGATATCAATTTATCTGACAATCTTCTTTGCAGAGAACAAATCCAAGATTCAAATAACGTAGTCACTATTATGAGAGAGCAAACTGCATGTGACTTGAATGGGCCAAATGAGCCATTTCAAGAAAAACTGTATGGTTACCTTCTCCATAGAGCATGCAGGTGTCCTCAAATGGACTATGAGGTTACAAATCTGTGTTGGTAACTGGCTCATGGTAAACCCCTGTTTGCTTTCCAGGATCAACGTCAGTGCAACATAGTTCCAGACATGAGTGAGGAAAGCTCTGTTTTTCTCCAAGTTTACCCGAAGTGGAGTCAGAATTAAGGTTCTTACTTCTCCTTGAGACATGTTGCCCTCAGTAAATCCCAGAAAATGTTTATGAACTGCTTAATTCCCCCAGAAACCTTGTTCTTATTTGTGTTCTAGGCATTTTAGGACGTGGTAGTTGGAGACTTTAATGTGCTATATAAATGCTCATCATGTATAGATCTAGTCAGGAAAGCTCTTTGATAAAGTAAATTATGAGATTTAAATGTTGTGGGTAAGATTCATCTCATTTAGCTTTAGACATCTGCAGTTGATAGCTCAGCTGTTCCCCCTGGGAAACTCACAGTCAGCAGAAAGAAATGAGCACTTCCAGAGTGATTCATCATGCCTTTTTAGATGTGTATGATAGAGTGAATTGTGCCATAGACTTCACTGACGGTGTTGATTAGATCTCCCATGAAGAGAACCCAGGATCAAATATTAACTTTAGATCCACATAGGCATTTATGTTTAGTCAAATGTTTTTACCTTTTAATTTTTCATATCTATTCAAAAGTAGAACATACGTGTGGGAAGGTAAGATGTTACTGTTTCAGTATTCGTGGTCATGCTGGTTCAATCACCTCTGAATTCAGGGAATCCAATTTTAGCTTGTTTCACTCAGAATTTGACTTTAGTTTTGCCTCACAGTTGAATCCCAAGATTACTAGGCTGAAGCCTATTCTTGAGGATGAGCTTTTGAAGAGAAAAATCCATCCTGCATCTCAAAAACTATCTTTACAAGAACCTTTTTTGGCATAGAAATAGTTCCATATAAGTCTGCCTTTAGCAAATAGATGTCTATGAAGGACATGGGGGGGACCCTAGTTGTCTTGCTCAATAGTCACTTTTATAAAGTGCCCAATACAGATATTTTGAGTATATATCTATGCATTAACACTGGTATATACTTGGGCACAATAGGCAAAAAAAAAATCCTGTAGTTGATCCATTCAAGATTTTTATTTTACTTCAGTCTTGGAAATGACTCAGACTATGGGCTATTAGAGAGCTTGATGTTTATTGTTTTATAGCATAGAATAATGAATGTTTGCAAAGAATAAATATGCTCATCTGAGCCTATCAGTTTCTACTACGATGCTTGCAGCTTTCTTTTGGTCTACATTGAAACATTTTATTCTAGTTCACCTATGGAAAATTCCAATGAAGTCTAAAAGACAGATAGAAACTCCCAGTTATAATCTGTTGATATCTGTTTAGCTGATATTTGCTCTATAGGAAGCTTAGAGCCAGACCTTTAGTAAGGACAAATCAGCATATCTCCATTTCATTCTTATTTCTCTTTGCAAATTGACATGATGACTGAATCTGGTGTAGTGTTAATCGGTTCTTTCCTACAACAGTTACTGCTTAAACCAATGTTTTCTTAGCATCACTGAGGCAAACAGACTTTATTTATATCTGGAATGTTTGCTTAACAGAAGGTTTTCTATGTTTTTTTCATAGTGATATTTTACATATTTAAAGAAATAAAAATGGCCCCCTGTAGTCTCTTCTCCATTGTATGTTTCATCCACCTAACCTGCCTTAGAAAAATTTGACACAGGAGATGTGTCTGTTTTTCCTGGGAAATCCAAATTAATTCCTACAAATGTGATAGGTGGTGATACAAAATCTGATTATTCCTTGAGCACTTTTGAAAATGTTGCATTCCTAGATCTCAGGCAATAACTGCCCAGTTAACTAACTGAAACCCCAAATTAATTCCTATAAGTAATTTAATCAGTAACAAGTAGTCTTTTCTGATGATCAAAACAAGCCTGTAACTAATAGTTCAGTGTTTTAGAACAGAAAGACAAGGGGCTAGAGGATATAAGACATTTGTTATTCCTTATCAAGCTTACAGCCTAATTTTCCTGATCAGAGTAGGATGTGGCAATCCATCTGTTTCCAGTTTCTGCTCTTAAGTGAATACTAGCTATTAGAAACTTAAGAATTACATGTTTCTGAGTAGCCGGGACTAGAATTTTTTCCCAGAAGTTATCATGACAATAGTCTTAAAGAAAAGATGCATGGTTCCATCTGATATGGTTTTTGCCTCATTACTGACATCAAGAATAGAACAGGGTTTTCTGGAAACTTGGTCAAAAATTTAACACAGCTGCTTAATAAAGTGTATCTGTGCTGTAATGGTATGTAATGAGCCATGATCTATATTGTCACCATGCTTCCCAGTCTTATAGGATGTGTCATAATGAATAAGCACAGGGACTGTCACTTTTCACACACTGCATGTATACGTGTACTGGAGCGAAAAATGCTAGAGTTGTGCATTTACCTCCTCATCTTCATCCTTACAGGCACCTGACGATAACGACTGCCACCATACTGCCCAGAGCAAAAAGGAAACAGGATGTCAAGAGACAGCCCAAGGGGTCCACAGCTCTGCCTAAGCCAACATGGCCAAATGGCTGTGAGCTATAATTAACTCTGTCTCCCAGAAGTCCTCAGAGTCTGAGGCAATAATACACCCCATACCTGGGAATCCCACCCAGTGGTCATTTTTCTTAGGAACTGAAGGTTTGCTCTACTCAACGGGCTATTCAACTCACCCGCCCATTTGAGGGAAAGTGGCTTAAAAACACATTAGAGAGAATGTCAGGACTCTTGGCTCCTTTGGCCATGTGCTCATAGTGTGTCAAATGAACCATTTCCATTCTGCTGTACAATCAACCTGGAGAGAAAAAAGTCCTTTAGGGATAAGCTACCTCCTGATTTCTCCCAGCTGCCCCATGATAGAAACAAACTTGGAAATTGCTTCACATTAAAGCCAGATTGCTAGAGTCAGCGCTGTCAGGGAAAAGACAACATCATTTTCTAAACAATGAAACACCCTCACTTATGGGATGTGGGAATGAAGCTGTGTAGCCAATTTAATCCTTGCAGAGCTCTTACTTTATCAGCCTACACACTATTATCCCTTTCACCGCTAGCTAGAGTCTGCATTATAGACTTGTCACTCCAGCAAGGACTTGGAGGAATTATATTAACTCTTGGGCTGCTGCCAGGCTTCCCACTGCAGAACTCCCACTGACCTAGCAAAACACAACCAGGTTGGGTTTTCAGCTTCCTTCTGCAGTTGTGAAGGCAGGCTCTGCTGTAGCTAAACACATTGTTCTTGTCCAGTGGTTCCAAATGTGACCGTTCTGTTAGGAATGCAGCAGCGGGGATTGAATTCCAATTTTAAATACAGGTTCTAGCCTTCACACCCTGACCTCAGAAAATTATTTTCTACTTCCTCTTGCAGCAACCTAAACTCACAGTTTAGGATTTTAAAACTGGCTGAATGATAAGAAGGTAAGTCGTACAGATCTGTTGGTGTTATTTATTTGCATAAGTTTTTCCCACTCCTTTGGCTGTTCCTGTTGGCCATGCCTCACATTAGTTCTTGCCTCCATTTACCTCTATTTCATGTCATTTTCTTTTTCTGCTCAACATCTCTTAGATGGGCCTCTCTCTGTGGTTGTTCTAGCTACTCTAAATTCAGGAACTTTGCTAACCGTTAATATTTCAGGCAATAGAAAAATAATTAAACTGTCTCTCAGGTCACAGGAAACCCTTAAACCACTTTTTCCTGTCCTTCTACTTGAAAAAGCTGCTTATGCAAATCCATCAGTTTTAATTCCATATCTTATAAACTTTGAATCTAACCTTTACATCTCTATGCCTTACAAGACATTAGTAACTTGCCATCTCATGCACATGTAGATGGTGATAAGTGCTCTGAACTTCTAAATGTTATTGTAATTGTGTAATGATTAGCTTATTTTAACAGAAATACCTTTCAAAATTAATAACACTGCACATATAGACAATGGCCAAAACAACTTGGCCATTGTTTCTCATTCATTGCACCAGATAACAGAATACAACTCTTCGTAAGCTCCCCACTTGTAGCTCTTAGGGTTTGCTCTGCCTTTAGGCTTCCAGATGGCAATCTGCTCCAAATAATATCTACATATTAGATCTGCTGTTGAGTCAGCCTCCAACACAAGAAGGTCACAATAAAATCTGGCTTCTCTTCTTTATGCCTGATTTGTAAAACTGCCTTGACTGTAACACTTGGTGCCCAAAACTGGTGAAAGGCTTGGAGAATAGGGGATGGAGGAAGAAGCATGGTTGGGAGCTCATTAGGAGCCAGCAAGGGTTGTGTGCAGGAAGAAGGGGAGTAAGATTTATTAGTATTGGTCTGTGAAGATGGGGAGGGGCTTATGTGAGCAATGTACCCAGTGCAATGCTGTTTTAAAGTAGCTTCTTGGGACTTTATTGTGGAGCAAGCATTACTACAGATAGACTATTACTTTAATAAGTGTTGGGTTTAGTAGTCTGTTTAAAGGTTAAAAAATTAAAATTAAACTTTTAGCACTTGATCCCCCAACTTCAGTTTGATTCTGTAGAGATACTATAGATTGTCTAGAGTGTGTCTTTCAATATTATGCAGAGTACAGGTTAAGGTGACTGGTTCAGATGAAGATTCTGGGTCTAATGACCCCAGCCTAGACAAGTGTTTAATTTTGCATGCAACTGACCTAAATTATTTTTATTTGTACAGTCAGTAAAAGAACTGCAGACATTTTTTGCATCTCCAGATGGACAGAATGTAGCCCTTTTCCTGGGGTACTATTTTATTCCATATTTGGTCGTATTTCCAAACTGCGCTTGCAGTTCCCTACTGGTGCAAATCAACGAAGAGTCACTCCAGTAAACAGGACTCCAGATTTGTGTCAGTTAAGGACGTGACTACTTTTCCTCTGAGCCTTTGCGTTTCTGTCTCCCCTCATCATGCCAATTTAAACCAGTGCCAATCTATCACTGTTAATGGAGTTGTGCCTGATTTATAACGTTGTGACACTAAAATCAAACTGAAAACCTATAAAACTTTTAATTAATCATTTTAACATGCAGTAATCAATGTAACCTACTTTCATGCGAATTATTTTACTTAGAGAAATAGATCACCATGAATTAATTCTGTATTTCAAGATAAAAATGACTGCAAGCTATTTACTGTGTGCCCATGGCACTGAAGGACTTTGCAACATTTCTGCATATTCCTTATCTGCTACAATTGTTTTTATTCAGATTTTTATACTTTCTGCAATCTACAATAATTTATTAAAAATAATGTCACCAAGCTGAGTAATTCAAACTACATGTTTCAGCTTCTTTGGCATTAACCTTTCAGCCTCAGCTTCCCATTTTTGGCATCCACTCTAAGACAATAGAGACACCCAATTGACTGAAAATGTTTGAAGAGAATAATAAGCATTTGAGATCAAATAGAGCAAGACAAGAAATTATGTTTGGACTTTGTTATTCAGCTTTGATAGCTTTCTAATCTTTTGTCAGACAAGCTCCATCCGAGTCATAGAAGTCAAAAAGGAACGCCGGCAGACTGTGTCTCTTTAACTGGTCCCAAAAGGATGAGTACGTACTTTGAAGTTTGGCTGGTTCAGGGTACACTACTACAAGGCAGTCATGAAGCGTCAGCACCTTGTAGGATGGTGGTTGCCATCATCTGGGCTTCCCAGATATGCACATTGCACTGAGAATACATCTGACCTCCACTGTCCCTCAGATTCTGAAATGGATTCTTAAGTCACAAGAATAAACCAGATTAATTCAGCTGATTAGTAAATATTACCCTGAAAGTTGGTTCTTTTTCAATGTTTAATTTCACACACACACACACACACATACATAATGAATCACTTTTCCTCATTGAGACCCCAATATTGTTTCACCTTAGCTAGTGAAACAGAAACATTCATGGTGAGCAACTAAAAATATCTTAATAGTGGAGTTGAGAAAAATGTGCATTATTAAATTACAATAACCAGACATGCTCTCCATCTCCCAGCAAAGGCATGAATCCCTATCTCTTCTTCACAGTTGCCATTACACCAGATGCTTTTATTTTCCCTTCTCAAAGGACAGAAGCTTCCAAGTCACCTTGCCATTTATGAATTGTTGCTGTTAGAATGACTACTGAAGTTTTGTTCTGTTCCACTTCCCAATTCCTAGCTGTAATTCTTGTTATTGCTGTAATCCTTTTCACCAGTAGACAATGCACTTTTATTTACCCTTTGCCCTGCTTACGTGGACAGTGGGAAAATGCCAACAGTTGTTCTGGAGAATCTTCTCAGGCCATAGCGCTTCATAAGTGTCATTAAAAAATGTCACCTTTCTAATATTTATGTAAAAATTAGTGGTCTACCATAGCAAAAGAGAAGCAGAAGATACCAAGGCAGTGATCCAAAAGGAACACCGCTTATCACACTGGACAGTTCTAAACCTACCGCATACCTTGACTGACTCCAAAATTTCCCATGTATCTAGAACTTTGCTTCCAGATGAACCTCCCAGTGCCTGCACCACTCCTACCTGAGTACAAGGGGGTTCCAAAGCTACTTGTCCCTGTGTCTTGACTGCAGCCACAGCCTAATCTTGTTATGCGTAAAGCATATCTGAAACATATCTTTCAAAACTGGACTGCCTGCAAACTGATTTATGGCTATTTTATTTTAAAATGCACTCAGGCTAGCATATTGTGCTTACAGCTTAATGACTAGCAGAAATTATTAAGAATGGGAAAAAGAAAAGCTCAAGTCTCTCCTTGCTTTGAGACAGACAGATTTAGGCCCTGCCTATGCTACTTCTAAGGCAGAGTCTTCCTTGCAGGTGGAGACAGTGTCTTAGTCATGCTACACCTTAGCAGTGGCTAAGGAGCCTTTCCAGTGTGGCGGCATCACTTGTTGATGGCTGAAGGATTTTCTGCAAAGTAGGTGGTGTTCAGTTATAAGAAAAAAGGTTCATTTCCATAAATGCAGAGGAACAATGGCAAGCAGAGGAACCCCAATAACCTGATCAGAGAAATGAGCCTCAGCTGCTCCCAGGGTTGTCCCTGGAAAGCTTTGGACCCATGGGCTGAGGGTGAGACCCATCACCATGAGTTAATGGGAGAGGGCCCTGGATTGCCTTACAGACTGAAGGGGGTTTTACTGCTTTGGGGTATGGGGGTCAGGAAGGGATGCAGGGGAAAAGCGTCCTGGGATGGTACAAAACTTATTATGTGATGGTTCTGGGAAGGACTAAAGGCAGGGAAAGGGAGGGATTGAGGTGGCTAGGGGAGGAACAACCATGGGAAAACAGAGAGATAAGGGGATAAAACGGGTCAGTCACATGCAAACAGTGGAGGGTCAGTATGCTTGTCTGGCCATGCCCTACGCCTGATTAATGCAGTCTGTCCTGTCTCCTCATTAAACTCAATTTATAATCATTTTCCCGGGTGAGGGCGTCCCTATTCTGTGTGCACATTCATCTGTGCAGCTCTGAGTGCAGCACCCAGAGTCACACCATGGGTTGGAGGGCCCGTGTGTCTATGGTGCCAGCAGCTGGAGAGACCAGAGTGTGTGCAGGATGTGTGGGTGTGTATGTCTATGATCACTACTGAACGTCAAGCCAGACTAGCTGGTGAGGGAGATACATGGCTTGGGAGCCAGGTATTGGGATGGACAGAAGTCTGGGCCAAATACTGCAGAGATGCAAGGCTGGCGAGTTGGCTGCCGGAGGGTCCAACCAGCTGCTGGAGAGACCATGAGGTTTGAGGGTCATCTGAGCCCACCTGCATATGGGTGTGAGGAGAGATGGGGATCCAGGGCCAGATACTAGGTAGACTGAGTGTCTAAGGCCAGTTACCGGAGGGATCCATAGTGTGTGCGTCTATGTGTGCATGCGAGGGGGTCCAGCAACTGGAGTGGGTCCGTAGGCTTTGAGGGCTCATACACCCAAGTGCTAGCAGCTGGGCAGTCCCAGGATCCAGGGATTGGTTTTGGATAGGCTGAATGTCTAAGGCCATTTACTGGAAGGATCCATAGTCTATTATGTATTTCCCACTAACTAACCTTCCCCTTGATCAGCCAGAGAGGGGAACGGGATGAGGTTATTGGTACTGTTTGTGCTTGCATGAGTGCTGTGTTTTCTCTCTGTGTTGAACTGTATGGATTTCATGCGTGTGCCTATCGGAAATACACACCCAGCCTTGCTACTGGCCAGACCTGGGGGCACGGGGTTGCGGAAGCTTCACCTTGATGAGCTACCAGATTTAGCAGCTCCCTGGAAGACAATACAGTTGCAGTCAATTGTATTTCTGGAGTGGTCCACAGGAGTCTGGTACATATAGTAGTGAGGCATAGCAGGCACAAGGAAGTTTGAAGATGGACCAGAATATTAAACTTGAGGGATATGGATACTGAAAGAAGTAGAAATGTAAATTAGGCCTTAATATATTCATTTACTCTTCTGTGCCACCTGGTACTTTTTTCTTGTGGAAACACTCATAAAATTCATGTTCCAGTAAATAGCAAAAGGTCATTTCATAATTATTATGATCATTTTCATTAAACTGCTCCCATCTAAACAACCATGGTGTGATTACTTCAAAATGAATTACCTTTTCTAAATTAGTTCTGCCAAAAGCTAAATAGACTCATATAAAGTCAGAATGAAAATTAATATTAGAAGAGATTTTGTATGGTTTGAATACTGTTGTGATCAGCAGTTTTGGGACAATGTGTCCCATTTGGATCTGCAATATATTTGTAAATGCAAGTTGTACTAACAAAGGTAAACAACTGGCGGTCCAGGAAAACACTTCTCAATCATCTTCTCAAATCCACCCCTTTATAACATGTAGTGCAGGTCTGCATTAATTTGCACTTTACTGAGAGAGGAGGAAGAAAAGCTGCACAAGTGGAAAACTCCTAGATGAGCGTATTCTTGCACGATGTAGCAAAATTCAGATGCTGCAGAAAGCAAGAGGCAATAAATCTATAAACCATATGGGAACTAGGGACCAGGAACCATGATGAGAGCCCTGTTATTATGATTACTTTTTTTAGCAATAAGAGATCACAGACATTTACAATTTGAGCTAGAGGAAACATTTACAGGCTTATGCACAGTAAATGTGGTTTATTCCCTGTGTTTCAGAAGTAATTTTCCTTCACATATGTACTCCTTGAAAGTACTTGTATTGCTATAAGGTGAATAATGCGGTTATAAGCTGGTGAACTGAGACACAGAAACCTAGTCTACAGTTTCCAAAACAGTATTTCTACTAGTGAATTCAGTAAATGTTTTAAAACAAATTCCCCATAATCCAGTCTATTCAGTAGGGGATTCCCATGTAAATACTGGGGTTTATTAACACTCGTGAAAAGTATCAACAGACTTTAAGTCCCAGCTTACTCATGTTGATTGACAGTAGTCTTCATGGAATCATAGAATAGTTTGGGTTGGAAGGAATTTTAAAGGTCATCTGGTCCAACTCCCCTGCAATGAGCAGGGACATCTTCAACCAGATCAGGTTGCTCAGAGCCCCATCCAACCTGACCTTGAATGTTTCCAGGGATGGGGCATCTACCACCTCTCTGGGCAACCTGTGCCAGTGTTTCACCGCCTTCATTGTAAAAAAATTCTTCCTTATATCTAGTCTGAATCTACCCTCTTTTAGTTTAAAAGCATTACCCCTTGTCCTATCACAACAGGCCCTACTAAAATGTTTGTCTCCATCTTTCTCATAAGCCCCCTTTAAGTACTGAAAGGCCACAGTAAGGTCTCCCTGGAGCCTTCTCTTCTCCAGGCTGAACAACCCCAACTCTCTCAGCCTTTCCTCATAGGAGAGGTGTTCCATCCCTATGACCATTTTTGTGGCCCTCCTCTAGACTCACTCCAACAGGTCCATGTCTTTCCTGTGCTGAGGAGTCCATCAAGCTTCCTTCTTCAGATTTCAAGGGCTGTAGCAGTAATCGTCAGGGTCTACTGTGAAGCCAATTATTCAGTTGCCTCCTAAAGCAGGTGAATGTTTCCCCATGTTTTCTGAGCTCCCGTGCTCTTTGTGGTCCCTGTTGTGCTGTTGGCTAGGACAGCATCACTGGAGTTGGTGACCTAAAGCAGACAAGTTATCCTAGCTCAGTTCACCTTCTGCCATGCCTGCTTTTTGACTCTTTTTCAGATTCTCTAGGAAGGATACAGAGACAGAGGGATTCAGGTGGAGATCTGTCTATGGTGGAAAACTCCCTGGGTAGAAGATCTCCTTTCCCTTAAAAAATAAATGAATAAATAAATAAAAATAAAACCCTCAGAGCTTACTTTTCCTAGACTTTTCACCCCAAAAGCAGAATCTGCAACTTTAAATGGTGATTACTACCTCATGCAGAGCTGAGATGTTTTGTCTGTGTAATAAATGTGGCTGTATCTGTTAGGGTTTCCTCATATTTGCACAGATCTTCTATACAGAAATGTTGGGAGGTATTGAAAAAACAGGTACCAATATGTTTTAGTTTGGCTCCATTCCTGTGAACTCTCCACCTTAGTCTTCAAAATGCCAACACAGGGACTTCCACCTGTGTTTAGGGAGGTAGGGATTGCTCTTTTTTATCATTCTGTTTCATGCTGTTAGGCTTATATCAGTTCATTATTCCTTCTGTACTGCACCTGTTTATAAGGTTTTTTCCCCCCAGCCGTTATCATACAGTGTAGCTCATACTTTTTGGTCTACACAAGTTTTTAGTCCCAGTGGTATTTTTTGTGACAGACACTATCAGGTACCTAATCCTTGACTGTTGAATTTTTTACTTCTGAGGACATATGGCCAAGTTATTAATTTCTGTATGTGGGTGATCCCCTCTGTTACGTTCCTGTTCTGCCAGAAGGCAAACCTATGCATTGGATTCAAACATTTGCACTGGATGTATAAAATTGATATCCTGGACCATGAAAGGTGTTAATTATTTCCAAGTACTTTCTGCTACATATTGCCGATGACCTGATTGTCACATGCTAAAAGCATTAGACAAGCCTGCAACTTCTTTTGCAAGTGAAATTGTCCCCACTAGTTGCTCTCTCTCCTAACAAGTATCTGAGGTCTCATATGGGTGAGAGAAGCAAAGAACACTTTGGCAGCCTTTTGCTGAGAAACCCTGTGTATAACTGGAGAAGCAGAGAAAATTCAAAGGTTCTCAGTTTGTACCTCCGCATGGTGGAAAATCAACTTGAGATCTCTTAGAAAACACCTAATACACCTTTATTAGATATTGGTTTGTGTGGCTATGAGTTACTGTAGGAAGAAGAAAAGGAAAAAAATCTCTCTACAGGGAGAAAACCAATACATTGTACTACCAATGCCAAGATACCTGGATAAGATCAAGATAACCTGTGTGAGGCAACCCTTTGCTTAAACCTTTCATGCCTCTGCTCTAGTAAGGAGGCCAAAGACATCACATTGACAGTCGTAGGCTTTTTGTATGTAAGAAGGAAAGAATGAAATTAGTCTGAAGGATGTCCAAGAGGGATCTTGGGAGGCAGACCTCTCTGCTGAAGATAGGCATTAAAAAGAACAAAAGGTTTGTGTCAAAACAAGCTTTAATTTTTACTTAGTAGTAAAGTGGTGAGAGTACTTCCCCAGCAATCAGCACATCCAGGTCATAGAAAAGTCAAGACTGTTACCTACACCCAAACTGAGTAAGGTGAGTCCTTCTGTTCCAGCTTTTGAGTTTCATTGAAATTAGCTTATCTTGAGAACTAAACAGCAGAGAAGAGCAGATTTTGTACCCGTGGTGGTGATACGTACTGGTCACAGAAGCTGGGTATATTTCAGATAGTCGAGCTTTGCTGCTCAGCACAGTTCCTATTTGTAGGTCTCTGCTGAGCTGGTACTTCAGTCTCCATCCTTCAGTAATGCACTAGAAAGGTTCAGTGCAAATACACGCTGCTTTGTCCTCCTGCAATGCATTATCAAGCAAGTAGAAGCAAGATACTTCATATCTGTGATCCTCTCATGCACTTTCAAAGGACGACAGTTAAGACACCAAGTGAATTTGAATCAATTAGCTTTAAAGAGTCAAGCCTGAGTTGGCTAAGTCTGGGAGTTTCAAAGGAGCCTAAATAAAGAATACAACTTCCTTGGTCTTTCAGTGGGACTTTGAGAGTGTGAAATTTCCAGATTCTCTATCTGAGCACAGATATGGTCCACCACACCTTCTACACTTCAGCAAAGATTGGAATAATCTGTTGTGTTATTTAATGTTGAGAAATGTAATAACAGTATTGCCATTACCTGCAAAACTATCCACTATACTATGGGTATTTTTGCTGAGGAAATTCTCTCACTGGTTTGTTTGTTTTAAGCTGTAGATGAGGATGCTGTCTATACCCTAAAAGAAAGGAAGGTAAACTTTCAATACGGTCATACTTCCTGGCAGTTCAATTCCATTGAGATATTTTTGCAGGCAGATAAATTTCTAGTCCTGGGAGTCTTCAGTTTTTGAAACAGGTTTTCCAGCTCTGGGGATGAAAGTGAATGAAGCACGTTAAAATGATTCATGTTTAATAACACTGTTTAATTACCATGAAGATGCATACTTTGTATTCTACAGTTTCCTGCATGTTACAGTTTCTTGTTTGCTTTAATTTATTCCATATTCTCCACAGGTTAGAATATTAAATTTTGATGACTATAATACTATATATAGTACTGTCCTGGTTTCAGCTCGGATAGAGTTAATTTTCTTCCTAGTAGCTGGTATATTACTGTGTTTTGGATTTAGGATGAGAATAATGTGATAACACACTGATGTTTTAGTTGTTGTTAGGTAGTGCCTACACTAAGGTAAGGACTTTTCAGCTTCTCATGCTCTGTCGACTGAGAAGGCTGGAGTTGCACAAGAAGCTGGGAGGAGGCACAGCCAGGACAGCTGACCCAAACTGGCCAAAGGGCTATTCCATACCATATGACATCATGTTCAGTATAGAAACTAGGGAAAGCTGGCCGGGGCGGCTGCTGCTCAGGGACTGACTGGGCATTGGTTGGCGGGTGGTGACCAATTGCATCGTGCATCACTTGCTTTGTATATTCTTTTATCATTGTTATTATTATTACTACTACTATTTTATTTTATTTTATTTCAATTATTAGATTGCTCTTGTCTCAACCCATGAGTTTTTATTTTCACTTTTACTCTTCCAATTCTCTCCCCCATCCCGCCGGGGGCGAGTGAGTGAGCGACTGTGTGGTGCTCAGTTGCTGGCTGGGATTAAACCACGACAAGTACTTACATGTCTGTGTTTTTGAATCTCTTTCTTTTCAAAGAGCTCTTTTCAAAACTGTTTTCGGCTGAACTGCTTGATTGGAGGAAGACCAATTTCTCTCCAAGTCTAATCAGTTTCTAACAAACCATATAAAACCAGTTAGGGATGCGTGCACTTGTAGGGGGATTTTTTTTCTAGAAACACACAGGGGCAGGAAGATTTCATTTGAATCCTACAACACAGCAAAGAAAGAATTGAAATATTAATAATGCATGGAATTTATATTGCACTATTCATTTTCAAAGCACGTGGCAAATCTTGCAGCTAATTAAATTCATAATGCTGTCACGGAGTTAGGGAGTAAATATTGTAGTGCTGAGAACATGTGAGGGTATATGAAGGCAAGATTAGGGGAATACTACTGGAGGAGGGCAGAGCCTCAAGCCTGAACTGGCAGCACTAATATGTCCCTCTTTGTCCCAGAAGTCAATCAGGAACAAAAGTCAAGAAAATTATTTCACAGTTCAGTGTATAGTGCCCAGTTAGCTTAGATAATAACAGCACTTCATCAGAGGTGTGTGGCAGCAGTCAAAAAGACCCCTGTAGAAAATGAAAACTAAACTACTTTGGAGTTCAGATACCAACAGGAGCAAGCTCCTTTGAGGTTGGCTCAAGAAGTCGAAGACCTCAAGGTGGTGTTAGAGCTCAGTGCTTGGTGTTGGTATGAGTGTCTACGCTAAGCACCAATATGAAAGAGGGTAAGGGGAGAAAAATTATTCAGAATCCTGGTTAGCATTTACTTCAGAAACGTTAAGGTGAATATTTCCTAAAGTTAGGAAGAATGAAAGCAGGACTACTAAAATGGCAGCTAAAGAGGCTTCTTGGAGACTGTTCTTACACGGGGTATTCACAAATCTTGCTTCTTACTACTGCTAACTTTGGCTAGAACTCCCATTCTCTCCTGCTTTCATGTGCAGTTGCAATGTATAACTTGCAAACATCATAATGATGCTCTCTCATTGAAACAGGTGTTGAAGCCAAAACAGAAGTACGAAATGAAATATCGTTTCTCAGCAAACAGCCGGGCTGTCATGACAAACAAACAGAGAGTTTTGGGGGGTTTGCTGTTTTCAGCAGTAACTAGTAGAGCAATGACTTTGGGTTCAGTCAATTAATTTTTTTTTTTTTAACAAAGGCAGTGTAAGTGTTTGACGGCCTTCTTTGTTTTAACATGTTAATCAGAAGGACCTTGAAAAAAAGTTGCTGCTGCCCTTCATTGATTTAAAAACAGTGCCTATCACTAATGGGGAGAAAAGTATGCATGACTGCTGATTTACTAGGAGGGAAGTGAGGTGTAAAAAAACCACCCTTTTTTAGGGTGTTCCCCAGTTGTGTGACCTACCCAGGCTCTAACCTAACCTGTTTGAAAAGAAAGGTGACTTTTAAGGGGTCATGTGATGAGCCTCGCCATCTCCATACCAAACCCAATCCTTTGCAGGTTCAACTTGCTTTGCAGTAGTGTTCTCTAATCATTAGCATGAAAGAGATATTATGGTCACAGTGAAGCCATTCTTTGCTTTCTGTTGAGCTTGCTGATTGCCCAGTTGCTTTTTTTTTTTTTTTTTTTTTTTTCTTTTTTTCCCTCCTCCTCAACAAAACAGAAGTTTGTAGTCAGGATAGTCAGGTAACTGCAGCTCATCAGGCAGCACTCCTTGCAGCTGGATGTCAGCATCTTTCAACCAACATTCAGTAACTGGCTGTGGATGAGCTCTTAGGCTATTATAAAGCTAAGCAAACGGTTTATTGAAACCATTTGTGGTGGCAGAGTCAACGAGACTGTTGCTGTTTGCAGTGCATGACAATACTGTACACTCAGTTACTGTGCTGCAGCTCAAGGCAACTATTTCCAAGTGAGGGCTAGCAATGCCTGCAAACATCCTTGCTTCTGAGTATACATTGAGTTATACAGGAGAAACTTCTCCACTGTATCTGTAATGATTTACAGGCTAAGTATCAGGCCAGTAGGGATTGCTTTCCATGTTAGGTGCCAAACACCCTAGAATACAATATATCAATAATACTTCAGCTAATGAGTTTTCAATCTAAGATTAAATAAGGACAGGAGCATGAGAAATTCTGATAGGAAGGTCCATGTTTGGCTTCCCTATCCAAGTTCTGCGTGACTTTATCTTTGATTACCACGGTTTTAGGAACTAAAGTTCAGGTTCTTAAAGGTATTTAGATATATCAGGGCTAGGTGTCCAAGAACTGTTTCAAACACAGTTTAGCTGTCAAAATCCTTTCCATGAGATGTAAAGGATAATAAAATTTTATGTGGGCTCAAAAAATGACTGCATGATTTCATGGACAAAAAGTCCTGCAAAGGCTACTAAATACAGAGTTGCTGCCAGGGCTCAGTAAGTCTGAGTCACAAATTGCTGGAAGCTATAGGAATATTCTGGGAATGTATCACTGTATGATTTCCCAGTTTTTATATTGTCCTCTACACATCCACTATGGACACACAGAGAGACTAAGAGGTTAAACTATTTTCCTCATTCTTAAGAGATTTATGATTGCAGTTCTTGTAGCAAATGACTGAAATAATTACTCAGCCTGAAAAACAGATGTTGGAGTGGTAGACGTGCAGCTCATCACACCAAATTCACAGGTTTAGCTCATGTAAGCTGGCATGATGGTCTGGACCTTCATCTGGAATATACAGTCCTGAATCTCCTATTTTACCATAGCTCATCCAGGCATAAAAGTCTGCACGGGGTACAGGAGGAGGATGTAGGAATGGATCCAGTTGTTATCTGCACACTGGGGCTCATTCAGCAGCACTAAACTCTATCCTGCTCTAAGGTGGAATCTTCTCCCAAAGCTCTCAGGTAAATTCAGTTTGCCAAGATAAATTCATCCATGCTTAATGTTCTCTGCCCACTAGCCCAGCCTATTCTTTTAAACTTTTTCTGACAGACATTGAAAAGTGATGTTATTGAGTTAGTACATTCTGGGAACGTTGCTGAGATTGATTCCTTTGTAATGATCTGCTGTGGTAGCATTGGTTTAGCAGAGTGATAGGTGAAATATACTTCTTGTTCCATTACTGGCCAAAAATGAAGACTTCCAAAAGAATCAATTCTACTTAAAAATAATCTGAAGTAATGGGAAGAAACTTCCAGATCTGATAAAAGCCAAATCTGCATGAGAAAACCCTTTAGTTCTCTCAAGGGACATGTGATGAAAGCCTAAAGCTTCTTGTGAAGAGTTTTGTGATTCTTTCATGTGAATTAAAGGATAATGGACTACTTAATTCATTAATGGACTAATAATGGATTAATTAATGGATAGCCATTAATACATAATGGGTCTATCTCACAATCAAAGAAAGGACCATACTGCTCCAGTATCTGAAGGTCTTCATCTGAAGATCATATATCTTGGGGTGGCTCTAGAAAACTGAGGAATATACTCAAATATTTTAATAATGTATGAATCCTGCGATAGGAGCTCTACCAAAATGCTTTCCTTACTCATCCATTGTACTCTTCTGGTTTTGAATCTGAAAGACAAAAAAAAGGAAGAGAAATTTTAGGAACTTACAGATTGTGACTTCAGGCTCTTTGGGTTTTTGGAGAAGGATTTTGTGTTGCTGGTTTTTTTATCTCTTTCTGTTGCAAATGGTGTGAATAACATAGATACTGAAAGAAGCTACCTTAAAATAAGTAGTCTGTAATCAAAGCTAAAAGCAGAGGGTCATAAATATTGCATCTTTCCAGTTTGGACTCTGTTACTCTGTTTTATATATTCAAACCAAATCTATTAAGCTGAATAATTTGAGCTTTTTGATTGACAGGCTTCTCAAGATTGTGTTTTATTTCTGTTCATATTTTCATATTGTAAGTACTATCACGCCACCAGGATACAAAGAATTTCACTTTTAGCTATGCTTCAACACTGCTGAATCATAGCATCCAAATACTACCTTCAAGTCCATCTGTCCAAGGAGAACAGGAATCAATTTTAAATTTATCTGTGCACAAACTGTTCATAAATGCCTCAGTTATAGGAAGCACCGTATCACCTTCAGAAACATTACTTCATTATCAGCAGCTTACATTTTGTCAGTCATAACCACTAAAAATGTATCAAGTTTAAAGAACAATGATTTTTGGGGAGCTTTTGTAAATAAATCATGGGATTTTTGTGCTTAATACTCCCTTGTCAACACTTGAGTTTTTTATTACACTCTAATATTTATCAAGCTTGTCTCTACAATAGTAAAAGCTGAAAGTTTTGTTGTTTGGGGTTTTTTTTTCCCCCCATGGAAAACTTACTGTTTCACGTTATTTCATGATTTCAGAAACTGATGCTTCAAGAAACAAAACAGCTCTCAAGCCTTGGGGAAATCTTTTGATTTCATCACAAAAGCAGAAGTGTGTTGTGCTCTGCTCTCCTTGATCTCTTGTGGTGTTCTCAGTCTCACTGTTCCAGGATTACAGACTTTGCTTCACAACACCCAGAAAAAGAGCAAAGACCCCTCATGAAGGGAGAGGCAGATGTCAGTGATGCAAAGCCTAGTCCAGTGGTTCACAGCATAGGTTTGCAGCAGATGAGTGATTCGGGGATGTCATGTGGACTTCCCTTGACCGTTGGCTTCAGTGGACCCTCCATGGTATCCATTGGTGTTCACACAGCACAACAATCCCTTCCCAATTTACCTCATCTTCCAGTGAGGAGCCACACACCAAATCCAGTTCTGCAGCTTCTTTCCCAGTTCAGCTTCAATGATCATTAATCACTATGTTAAAGCATGATGCTGTGGAAACGTTAGTTCATTCCACTGCAAGGAGAGCTCTTAGCCCTCTGCATAATACTTCTCCAGTATGACGTGATATCCCAGTAAAAGAATAGAGAATTTAATGATGCAAACCCTGCAACTTAACATGGGTGTATTTTCATGAGAGCTTCTTTACTGAATAAAGTTCTGAAACCTTCAAAAAACCTAGGTTTATAGTAATACATTTGAGGGAACTTCCACTGTCTTTATGGCTTCAATGAGTAGGTGGAGGGGAAAGCTGCAGATGAGGAATTTTCTTACATGTTTAAGAAATATAACTGCTGACACATTAGGCCTTCAAACAATTCAGGGCTGATTTTCCAAGCATTCAGTATCTTCCTTTATCAGGTGTTTATGGAGCCTGGAGAAGCAAAATAAATTTTCAGAGCTAGGATACTGTGAAATTTATTTATGCTCATTTACTGTTGCTATATAACATTGGAAAAAGCACAGAAAAACCTTGACAGAAAGATTTGCATCACCAGAACAAGCTTGGTATATACTAATTATACTATATTTTAGGTACAGAGGACAAGAAACTTCAGAACTGAAGACATAACTGTATATTGTTTTTACAACTCAATTTAATCCTACTTTATTGAAATTCATAACTGAAGAAAGGATGCAGTGAGCTTAAAGTATTAAAATAGAATGTTTGGTGTTTGAAAAATTATAGTATGCGTCTGCTTTTTCATTTAGTAAGATCAGTTAATCAACATGACCAATACCACCAAGTACATTTGCAGCAGCTGTATGAAGACATTTTGGTTTTAAATAGCACTGAAAGCAGTGTGATTTTTCAGCTTGCATATTGACATTAATAGAACTCCTCCAGGCCATGCTAAATTATGTTTTATATGTTATGGTGTAAGGAACCAAAAATAGACTTGATAAGCACATAGCAAAAGTGAAATATATCATACTCAAAAGATGAGGATGAACTTTTGGCACTATGTAATCCTACACAGCCATGGAGACCATGTGGACTGCTCCATCAGCTCTTTCACTGCTTCTTGAAATGATAATTTTTTAAAATTTTCATATGGATGGAATTCATCTGCCCACATGTGGCTAGTGCCGTGTCTTGGTGTGTAGCAGTAGTAGTGCTTGCCACCCACTTGTCCCTTTGTGGTCAACAGAGATCTAACCACGATAATGAATGAAGTCTTCAGTGAAACTCCTTTCATCCTAAAGTAGATATTTTGCACAGATGCTCAAAGGCTGAATGCTTGTTTAAATGGAAAAAAATCTTTTGTTAGGATCTTCTTATAAGACAATGTTCAGGTGTGAAATTGAATTGCTCAAACCTGACTATTGGTTGCTGTCCTGTGGTCACAGGGGTCTCTGTCGTTAGAGAACTTGTAGCAATATCTTCAGCTGAATCTGGTGAGGCTTCCCAAACCACTCTTCTATTCTCTTCTTATAATGTAGCTGTGGTCCTGTGTGAATGCTCCATCTCATCTACAATCCATCTTTATCAATAATATTAACCACATACAAAACATCTCCTAAAACTCTTAGCCACCTATAACAGACTGTCCTAAACGATTATTTCTGCTTCCTGGAAAGTTTATATTGTTTGTTTACAAATATCTGTGTACAATTCAATAACTTCTGCAGCAAGGAACTGCCTGGAAATCAATGAGTCACTTTGCCCAGGGTGCTAATCAACACATTTAAACATACAAATTGGGCTGAGCAGGATGTGCCTGGGGGAATCTCCAGAACTTGTATGAATTCCCACCTGGGGAGCTCTTGTAACACTCAGTTAAACGGTTGATTGTTCAGTCAGTCCCCTAGTTTCAGTTCTGTCCAATGCCTCAGAACAGTCCATTATCTCATCTATGCACACAACTAGTTGAGCAGTCCCTGAAACACCCAGGGAATTAATGGCTTAAATGCACTGTGCAAGAACAGGCACAACCCTGATACCCAGCTACACTATAGTCGTAACTAAAAAACAGATTTTATTTTCATACCTACAAGTCATTTATAACTGAAGTCCCATAGATCTTGACACATGACCAAAACGTGAGCAGGTGAATTGTGCCCAGAAAGTGCTTCTTTCTCACCACTTATTCCAGGGAGGCCAGAATAACTGCTTACATTGTTTACGTCTCCACTTAGTCTTGAGTCCCAGACACTGTGACTTTTAGGCATGACTCACTGTTACCTTATGACAACTCAGAACCATATGCTAACGTCAACTGGAAATTAAGATGGAAGTGTGAAAGCTTTGAACAAACACAGAAGGAAATTGCTGGAACAGCTTTCTGATCAGAGCAGTGCAAACTAAAAAGCTGACTGAATTATCATTCTTATTCTGTGATGAACTTTTATTCATTTTTAAGGTATGGTTGCCGATGTACTAGGAGTCAGAATATGATAATTACATTGCTCCAAGTAAAAACTGTTTTGAGGTGCTGGGACATGATTATCAGTGTTGATAAAAAACTAGAATGATCCTTGGCATGCCTTCCTCCTGGGCCAAAGAGCACTCTCTCAAACAATTCCCAGGCACAAGAATGAGGAATCAATGTCCATATATTAGCAAGTTGCTCAGCTTAGTAGAAGTGGTTCCATAAACAGAAATAGTTGTGATGGGAATTCGACAGCTAAACTACACTGTGGGATGGTGGGGGGGCAGGCACGTTGCATCAGATTAAGTCTAGTCTGGTCCCATGGATGGGATTGCCCTTTAGTGAGGGGAGCACATTAGTTGCGCTCTTGGAGTCTTCCAATCTAGCACCATCTGCGAAGATCACAGCTCACAGTTTTCAAGAACACTCCACAGTGTAAAAAAAATCACAGGCAATGGGAATGATCAAGAGATTCACTTCTCAAGCAAATGCCTGAGCCAGCTGTAGAGCTCCAGTGACTACTGCCAAAAAACAGTTTGGAAGAAATCATTCTGTTTTGGAAGTGTAGGGAATCAACCAGCATATATGCAAGCATTGCTGTGCCAGGTGACCTTGATTCCCAAGGACTTTTGTCAGGCACTTGGAGCATACCAGCATAGACTCAGCCCATCCCTGACGGTCCTTTTCAGTTTTCTTTTGTTATAAACTGAAAACCAGTTCTTTAACTTCATTATTTCTGTTACAGAAATTGAAAGTATCAGTTAAAATCTGAACTTCTGAAGGGTCTCAAAGTGATCCAGGCTAGATTTCTGGATTAAATACGTGCTTAATTTTGGCTTAATTTGCTCATTTAGTTCTCTGATGGGAAAAGAAAATAGTAAGTTTTCATATGATCTCCATTTAAGAAGACAGAATACCTCAAGGAGTACCATACTATGGAATTCTTGGGAAAAGAGAAGGAAAAAGTGAAACAAAGTATCTAATAGTCTTATTTGTTTTTCAGAAGTTCACAACAAGAAGCAGAGTTACAAAGGCATTTGAAATACCTAGAGATGAAGCAAGTAGCAAGAAAGAAGGCAGAGGCATTACTGAAGGTTTACGATTCAATATTTAGAACAACTTTAGTAGTCTTAGACTGATAAACGCACAGAGTCATCCCCTTAAATTCTGTATTGTGCAAGTAATGTTTTATCAAAAGTCTTCATAGGGTTCTGATATATATGTCCTCAGTTATTAGAAAACAGATTTAACATGATGGATGTTTGTTGCCTCTGATTCTGTCCAGGCACCCCCCGAGAGATCAATGATAAATAATTTTCTACAATATAGTGGAAGGAAAGCACTTTCTCACACTCCAGTTTTTCTCTCCCTTGTCACTTATGTATTGCATGACACCTAAGGAAAGATCTACTGTATTATTGGTTTTTGTTTCTTTTTTAATGATTTTTTTTATTGTTTTGCCCTAAGGTTCCAACGAGAAAACAGAAGAATAGAAGAAGACTAAACAGCATCAAAAGTTTGACAAAGACAAAGGATACATAAAAGCAGTGGTCAAAGAAAGTCCAATTTTAGTCCTTGATGATGGCAATGAAATACTAAGAGAATCTCGTTCTCTCTGGAGTTACATTTATCATTTTAATTCATGTCAATGGAAAAAAAGTTAACATGTATTATGTCTGGATTTGCCAATTCAGATCCCCAATTGGCTAATCCACAATGTCACCACTTTCCTGAGACTAACAGAGTCAACGCTTCTTGGTTTCAGCCAGGAGGCACTAGAGGAATATTTGAGCCACATTATGTGCAAGTATTTCTCATCCATTAGATTTGAATGGCCTGGTTTTAAGTATGACACCAAAATTCAAAGCAAACTCCAGCTGAAACTACTGAAGTTTACCTCATTTCTAGTTGAGACAGTAAAGAACTCTTGGGGTTCTCAATGTATCTTTAAAGAGAAATCAATTTTTCTTCCTATTAAGATTAATTTTATAAGTCCTTTATTAGGCATGAATACATATTTTAAGCTATAATTTAGCCTTTATAACACATAGCTGGCCAAAGGCTACTAAGAAAGGAGGGTAGAATCATAGAATCATAAAATTATTTAGGTTGGAAAAGAGCTTTAAGATCATCAAGTCCAACCATTAACCTGACACTGCCAAAACCACCACTACACCATGTCTCTAAGCATCACATCTACACGTCTTTCAAATACCTCCAGGGATGGCGACTCAACCACTTCCCTTTGGGCAGCCTGTTCCAATGCTTGACAAGCCTTTTGGTGAAAAATTTTTTCCTAATATCCAGTCTAAACCTCCCCTGGTGCAACTTGAGGCCATTTCCTCTTGTCCTATGGCCCCTCAATGTCTCTCTTGTAGTGAGGGACCCAAAACTGAACACAGCATTCGAGGTGCAGCCTCACCAGTGCTGAGTACAGGGGCACGATCACTGCCCTAGTCCTGCTGGCCACACTATTCCTGATACAAGCCAGGATGCCATTGGCCTTCTTGGCCACGTGAGCACACTGCTGGCTCATATTCAGCTGGCTGTCAACCAACACTCCCAGGTCCTTTTCTGCCTGTCAGCTTCCCAGCCACTCTTCCCCAAGCCTGTAGCACTGCATGGCATTGTTATGACCCAAGTGCAGTACGTGACACTAAGCCTTGTTGAACCTCATACTGTCAGCCTCAGCCCATCAATCCAGCCTGTCCAGATCCCTCTGTAGGGCCTTCCTACCCTCAAGCAGACCAACACTCCCACACAACTTGGTGTCACCTGCAAACTTACTGAGGGTGCACTCGATCCCCTTGTCCAGATCATTGATAAAGATATTAAACAGAACTGGCCCCAGCACAGAGCCCTGGGGAACACCGCTTGTGACCGGCCGCCAACTGGATTTAACTCCATTCACCACCACTCTTTGGGCCTGGCCATCCAGCCAGTTTTTTACCCAGCGAAGCGTACGCCCATCCAAGCCATGAGCAGCCAGTTTCTCCAGGAGAATGCTGTGGGAAATGGTGTCAAAGGCTTTACTGAAGTCTAGGTAGACAACATCCACAGCCTTTCCCTCATCCACTAAGCGGGTCACCTTGTCATAGAAGGAGATCAGGTTAGTCAAGCAGGACCTGCCTTTCCTAAGCCCATGCTGTCTGGGCCTGATCACCTGGTTGTCCTGTACGTGACACGTGATGGCACTCAAGATGATCTGGATGTTAGATGATCAAGAAGATAACTGGAAACATCAAGATGATCGAGATGATCAAGTTGATCAAGATGATAACTGGAAACATCAAGTTGATCAAGATAACTAGAAACTCTCCAAGGATCCAAAAATAGTGACAGGTACAGAGCACTTAAAATAGACTGCTTGCTACCTGGAAAATGTCACAAGTTCTCTAACCTCAAGAGCTTCTCCAAGTGTATCACAGAAGAATTTGTACCTATCAATAACACAACTCTGGTAACAGCCAGTTACCTCAAAAGTAATTTAGGCAATTTAGGAGCAACACATTGAAAATGTGAAATGCAAGATCAAGTATATGTCATAAAGGACAGACAGCCAAATATGCTGCCTTTAGGTATCGATTTTCAGTGCATCATTGCCTGCAGGCTGACTGTTGGTGCACATGCTTTTTACCTGACATTATATGTGACATTTTTTCCTCTTGGTCAAAGAGAGAAAAGTTACTTTCCATGAAAGAATATGAAAGTATGAAAGAAGCTTGATAATTAGGAAGACAGGGTGTTTCCGGACAACTGCCCCTTACAGAAGGCCACGGAAAATGCATCTGAGGGTGACTATGTGTCCTCACTGCAGTCACTGCAGTCTGTCCAGATACTAACATTCACTGTAACTCTGCTCCTGGATTTCCTTTCTTGTTTTTAACAAAAATATCACTCATATATGAACAAGGTGACCTTCATTTGTTTTTTTGGTTTGTTCTTTGTTTTTCAGATTTCTTCTTTAATTTGTTCCATCCATGAACTAGAGTCATCAAACAAGATTCAAATTAGAAGTAAGAAATGCAGAAGAGGTATTTTGTATCTATGAATTACCAGAAAATTTTCTGAACCTTCTAGAATTGACATCTGCAAGAAATGTAGGGCAGGTATTTAATGCATTCCTACCACTTTTGACTCAGAGCAAAAACTGGATTTTGTTTTTCCTCATCACCCAATTTTTGAAAAAGGGAAGAAAAAAGAGAAAGACTTGAGAACATTGTCTTTCACTGGATAATGATTTCTACAGAATCATGAGTAACGCTTGTGAAAAAAACAGAGCAGAAGAAGTGTCAACATCTCTAATGCCAGTATTATGGCAAGCATTACCACAGGGTGTTTCTTCTGCTTTTGTAGCAATTTCTTTTAGTCTGAGATGATGCCACCATGCCAGCTGAGGCAGAGCGGGGAGCTTTCCACTTTCCAGGGTATTACTTCTGTACTACATTATACATACTTGGGAAAACTTACGTTTTAAGCAGACAACACGAGGTTGTTGAAGTGTTTTCTATGAAGTGAATGACATGAGACTTGCCTCCTCCATAATGTGACTTAACCTTTGCCTGCAAAGATGGTGTATATTGTGTCAGTGTGTTTTCATTTGGCATTCCGTGGGGTGACAAAACTCATGTACTTGGTGTCTCATTCACAGTTTCTCTTCCAGTCCAAACACAAAGGTGATTTAATAAAGACAAGTCATACTGCAGGAAAATAAGATCCTCTAAGTGTTAAAAGAAACTACTTCTGATCATGTCCATCCCTTCTTTATGGAGATTATACTTATCTGGTCATGGAACAGAGATATCAAGTGACTGGAGCTAAGCTGAAAATCCTTCATTGAAATCGTACTGTGGAATTTTTTTTTTTTTAATGATACAGCATCACTCTAAAAAAAAGAAATACGTGTCTGCCTTCAGTAATAACACTTCACACTTCATCCAAGAAGAAATTTGAAAACTACGCTATTTGTCTTATGGTTTTGGTAGTTCCTGGGCAAAACAAAACAATGACGAGAAATTAGTTTTACTCTGAGGGAGCCTGACCTGATCCAGCTTTGGTCCTAAAGCCATGTAGCCTTGTTAGCTGGGCTTCAGTTGAGCTAATATGTGCTGTCTCTCAGCAACATGTATAATATCATTATAGTGAGACTCCAAGTCCTTTGATTTATCGCGGTCAGAGACAGTCTTTCTGCATCCCCACTTTGTAACAAGGTAGAATCATGGAAGATATAACAGGCAGATTTTTTTTTCCTGCAGCATGCTAGAAGTGCTACTTTGAATGCTGTTTTGGCTCTTGGAAAATATTTTAATTCAATATTTGATTAAGAAGTCAGTGATTTCTCTCCCAAGGAAATTTCTTACCGTCTGTTTCCATGACAAAGACAGCTACATGCAGAGTCACTGATGACTAAGGAATACATTTAGCCAGCTCACTTCATCCTTTGAGCAAGTTGCCTTTTGGAAGGTGTTTTCTTTAACTGTTTGTCAGAACTTTTTGAAAGAGGACTCAAATTGATCAAATGAGTCTGCACCATGTCCAAGAAAAAGGAAAAAAAAAAAAAAAGAAGAAAGGAGAAGGTAAAGATCATACCATTTTCTCATCTTCATTGGTTCCTAGATTCTGAGCAGAAAACAAATATTAACAATTCTTGATTAATTTTCTCATCTTGCAAAACACCAACAAATTTATTCCCAGTGTCTGTAGAATAATTATGTGATGACTTTACAATTAATTTCTTTCTGCTTATCATATTTTGATTCTAATACGATAGAATGACTTTTCCTCTCCTCCCCCAATTTTCTTTTCCTCTGCTCATCCACTGGCATTTCTCAGTTTTCATTTCGTTATCAGATTGTCATCAAACTTCACAGCCATCCTGCTGCATACATTATTCCTTCATCATACATTATTTCTTTTTGCAGATGTCAAGGTGTGCTCTCATCTTTGCCACAACTCTTAGTCTAGCATTAAATTTATATACTCTGTATTTCAGCAAATCAAAAAGCTTTTACTATTTTTTGTTATACCTGGAAAAAAACTTGTCTTACTGGGCTCTTTATTATTCATTTTATTTTTTCGGAACTGGGTTTCAAATTAGTTTATTTTTATCACACCAAAGTATGTATGCATTCAAACTTTTAAAAAGAGCAATTACAGCTCAAGTTAAAGTCTCAAAAAAGTTTTGATTCAGACATTGCGCAGTTCTGAAAGTTTAGTTTTCTCTTTGCAAAATGCCGCTCACATTAACAATTGATTTTGCTCATTTTTCTTTCTTTAATACATTTGTCATTCTTATCAATAAATCTCTACTCACTTTCATTAGAGATGAGCCATCAAATGTACTGGTAATTCAGATAATGTTTATATTGGTAAGCTGTTGACTAGAAAAAGATGATCTTTTAGTGAATACATTAGCAGAATGGGAATATAAAGCTGCTAAATAAAATGGTATTACTTGACGTGATACACCCAGGATTTGCTAAGATTCTTTGTTTAGGAAAAAAAGAAAAGAAAAGAAAAGGGGAAAAAAAAGAGTTATTCAAAGACCAGTAATCTCCCTGAGGTGTGTTGTACTGGAAAAGAGACAACTCTTTTTTTAATCTCTGCATGAATATGGTTTCTGTCCTGCAGACCTCCAAAATCGAAGCTGGACCACAGACCTAACATTTTATGGCATCATAAATTCAAGCAGTATGCAGTGTCCTGTAACATGGGAAAATACCCTCAGATAAATCACTTAGAAATCTGCACAAATATATTATTTGTACTGTGCTGTATGTAACACATCTTTTCATTCTCCTTTCCCAAGCTACTTAATTTAGGCGAGGTAACACCCAGATAGGAGACTATCTCAGCATCTTGAACGCTACAGATACAGAACAAGAAATCCTGTCTAGTAATTGGCAAATATCAATTGAGGAAGTTAAATGAGTGTAAAAATTTGATTTTGCTTTGTCGAGGGAATTCAGTTCAAGGAGAAAAGTAAAAAATGCAGATTATGTAAAAAACACTGGTCGGTCTTGGTTCCCATTACTGTCAGTCAATAGTAAAGCATGTGGACCAATTCATCTTGTCCTAAAGCAGCGCCTAAAACTGTCCTGAAACCATCCTGAAGAAGACTGGTTTTGTCCATTAATTACAAAGGGACACCTGAGCAACCAGGTGTGCAGACTGGAATTGTCTAGCACTGGATAAGAAAAATGTCACACCCAGTTTCATAATGTAATTATTCAATATGCAGCTCTCACCTACATTCTAACTGTGCCCAGACTGGCTTGCTAGATAGTAATTTCTGGAGCCACAACAGTAACATATAAAATTAAACGTCTTAACACTTACTTGTTAATAGTTCATTGCCTGCTCAGTACTAACACCCTCCACTTCTGGATGCCAGATAGTGACAGAGACAGGAAGAGAATTAAAAAAAAAAAAAAAAAAGTGTATATTACACTTTTTATTTATAAACACTGGTGGACTTGGCAGTATTAGGTTTACGGTTGGACTCAAGAGTCTTTTAAGTTAAGAGTCTTTTCCAACCTAAATGATTCTATGATCATTTGCCTGCGGTTTACAACTCCTATAATTTTTACATCTTCAGCATGGGTAGAAAATTCTTTATTGCCCATCAGTTGAACCCTAACATCTTGGCTTGAAATAATAATACTTTTTCCCCAACACCCTGGTAATTGCTTCAGCTGATGGGAGATACATGGAGCTTTTCTGTCTGACTTTCTCTTTCTCTCTCTTTTTCTCTGCCTCCTTTATTCCATGATCTCTGAATTACAAACCATGTTGCTTATGCAGACCTGAGTCCGTTGAGAGGAAGAAATCATTCTTTCAGTAAGTTAAGTGTTGGGTTGTTGCTGGTTTTTTGGTTGGTTTTATTTTGTTTTAAGGGGGATGTTTTCCAGGTTTTATGTGCAGTTCTAGAGGCCAAAAACAAAATGTTTCCCCAATATCATCTTAATAGAAAGATTCTTTTGTGTAAACTAAACAGATCAAATGCTTAAATAAGAAGAATCTTTTAGCACATGCCAGTATCATATTTGCAATACGTAAACATGTCTCTTGGAATTACTATGGATATTACACAGGTGTCCAGCAGGCAATCAGGACAGATATGAGTTGCAGTATCCCTGAGTGCCTCTGCAACCGAGAATGCCAGTTCATGTTCCTGGATCTAAGATCTGAACAAATTATAGTGAAAGATCTCTGGCTTTGGCAGCATTTACTGTCTTTTCCCTCATTAAAACCCTTTCATATTGAGAATGGGCCTGGCATAACTTCAACAAATAATTTCATGAAAATAACAAAACGATGGTAAATGTCCCTTTTTAGCAATTGTTAATCTTTGTCACACATCAGCTGTCAATCCAGACCCAATCCTTATATCTAGCCCAGCATTCTTAGCCCAGTATTCCCATGACAATGAAAAGTAAACTCACAATTTGGAGCTAGAAGCACAGTGAAA